>NC_092227.1:80316511-80381511 GCF_036320965.1 Panulirus ornatus | reverse complement strand
GTGGCGTCGCGTCATCTTCGCCACTGCAGTTCAAACATATTACGTACAGAACAGGTGGAACGGACCATCTGGCCAGAAGACCTACTCCCAATAGGTTACGTATGGATTTTCGCGATCCCTTCGGCCTGATCGCTAACCACTGCTAGCAGCCCCACTCTCTCAGGGGGCGTAGCGTGTGCACGCCGGCCATAATGGAAGCTGTGAGGTTGAGGGCCTGAGGTGGTGTTGGTGGGAAGCCATCATCACACACACCACACGTGATGATTACTGTATCACACACTACGCCTTTAGCCGCCTCAGCCCACCCATCGCCATCTCCGAGTCCCGTCCCACCTCCTTGTATCACACGCTACACCACTTGCCTCACCTCAGTCTCCCTGTATCACCACTCTACACCCCTTGCCTCGCCTCGCCTCTTCTTCATCTCCTCTTCCCATCTCTGTATCCCACGCTATGCCTCTCGCTTCAGCTCGCCCCTCGCCATCTCTTCTTCCCTCCCTCATTTATATACTCTTTATGTGCTTCTTACTCCATTCAGTATCTGGGTTTCTCCCCTTTCCATATTCATTTCAATTGCTTTTCTCCCCACTTTGTTGTTCAGTAATTCCCCGGACCCTGTGTTTGGTGTTGCCGTTCATGTTGCCAGATTGCACTCAATGCTTTTACTTGCACGATTCATTTTTCTCCTTCGATCCTTCTCGACCCTCTCCATTATTATCTTGTTCTCTTGCGCGTCTCGACCCTTTTCTTCCCCCCCATCTCTGTCCTTCCCCTCTACGTCAGTCGAGCATCCATTCTCCTACCCCGTTTAGTCATTCGCACGTCCACTCCCCTTTCCCTTTCTGTAAGTCGTACGTCGATCTTCCTTCTCCTCTTTACCATTCGTGCGTCCAACCTCCTCTTCTCTCTGCCAGTCGTACGTCCACTCTTCTTCCCCCTCTCTGTCAGTCGTACGTCCGACCTCCTCACCCTCTGTTTGGCAGTCGTACCTTCGTCCGCCCTCCTCCCCTGTCTTACGTCCATCTCCCTTCGCCCCTCACCTGAGCCCCGCACCCCACCAATACCTTGCTCACACCAGGCACAGATACCGTCTGTGTGACCAATAAATTCCCTAATGTCTCAACCGCAACCACGGACCAGAGCGTTTCCTTTATTTGATTCTCTAATTGCTAATCTCCGTGTGGGCAGCATCTGTTCATCTTAACCCCAGTCCTTTAAACGCCCCCTTGCGTCTTATCTGGCGACCTTATCTCCTGCAGCAGCTGGAACGTACCCCACCACCACCACCACTACTGAAATCCGTGATCGCCATGACCCATTTTCTGATATTACTATATAGATTAATACCTGTACTTCGTTTTCTGTCCGGCCCCTTCCTCTTCCCTCCCACCCCTCTCTTTCTCTTAATCTTTCTTTTTTTTTTTTTCCCCTCCCTCCCCTCCCCACAATCACCAATTGCCATTTTGGGAAAAAAAAAAAAAAAAAACATCCAATCCTAACAGAATCGACGGGGCTCCACACAACCACCTCCTACCTCCCTCCTCCTACTACTCCGCTTAAAAGAAGAAAGGAGTAGACGATGCAAAAAAAAAAAAGATACCACCTGACTACGACCACCTACCGCGCGAGCCCCAATTTGTCCCTAGACTTGAGGATACATACAATTGCAATCGTGGGGGTAATGTGTATGATTAGCCGCCCAGAATGTGTTGATGATTGCACCGGCGTAGAATGTTGATGGGCCTTTATTATAGTGGCGGGCGAAGGTGGCCCAACGCGTGATTCATGACTCGGCCCACCTTATATCACGGGCCGGGCCTGGGCAAGGAGGACTGCTCGGCCAAACCACGCTCCTCTCCAATGCCGATACGCTTTAATGTTACCTCCCTCCCTCTCCTCGCCCTCTTACCCACACCCCCGACGTACTCACTCCCTCCCTCCCTCCTTCTATCTCAGGCCAAAGCCGAGATGTTTCCAAGGTTCGGATCTTAAAGATTCGAGTCTTTGAGGTGAAAAAAAAAGAAGAGAAGTCTTCTCGCTAGTGTGTGTGTGTGTGTGTGTGTGTGTGTGTGTGTGTGTGTGTGTGTGTATTGATCTTCTCGAAGCCTGATTTTCCTTCGACTGTCGGATGATTAATTTCCCTTTTTTTTTTTTTCCTTTAATCCCCCCTCGTCTAAAAATCTCGCTGTGGTGGCTTCAGCATTTGCTGCGATCGCCAAGGTGATCGATCGTCCAGTTGTTTTGCGTGGGAGAGAGAGGGTGGAGGAGGGTGGGTGGTGGTGGAGAGGGAGGTGTCCATATCTTCCAGACGTATAATTAGAGGTTATTAATAGACAATATCTTTCAAATTTATAGCAATGTTACGTATTATCAAAAGCTGTTGTGCTATGGTTTTGCCCGGGGTTTTTTTGGGGGGGGTGTAGTATCGGGCCGGTCTTCACTAGAGTAACGTGCAAACGTTTTCAGTGGTTATGTAATCTTCCCGGCGATTACATTGCATTACGACGTGGGATCCGACTATGATTATACGTCTTATTCATCAGTGCATCTATTTATCTCTTTGGAGAGAGAGAGAGAGAGAGAGAGAGAGAGAGAGAGAGAGAGAGAGAGAGAGAGATTGGTGTTCACTGTGGCAAATAGAAATTATTTCTTTTAACAGACCGTGCCTAAATGTAATTCCCAACTTCTCATATTGCCGATTCCAGTCAACGCCCCGATTACTCCTCGTAGTACACTACCCAGATGCATGCGTAATTATAATGTAACACGGATCAAACGGGCCATTTACGACCCACCGTGTGGATCTGGGCGAAGCTAGGAAGAGGGGACGCCAAAAGCCAAAACCCTGAACAGAGTAAGATAGACGGCGCTGTGATTTTTATTTTCTTTTTTTTCAATTTTCAAGAACTAAAATGATCAGCGTGAGAAATGGATTGCCTCCCGAGGTATTATGGAAGGTCCGTGAGGTGAAAAAAAACGCGGGGAACGGCGATCAAGTAATAGTTATATATATATATATATATACATACATACATACATACACGGGAATCTATAACACCCAAGTTCAGAGAGAATTTGTACGATTGGAGGAATTGTCTGGTTTAATACTAAGTACAACATACGTTTAAAATGAATTACCTTCAGGTAGGTTTTCTCATATTAATCGACAAATATGGCAGAACTTACGTCTAGACCTTCTGTTCATCTTCGTCTGCGTAGAGGGCATGAGGAGGATTCATCATTATTATCAGTCAAAAAAAAAAGGAAAAAAAAAAAAAATAGACAATAGGGTTCAGCTATAAACAATGATGATTTATGGTCAAAGAGATGGCGAACGCAACCACGAGCGAGCGAGCGAGCTAGCAAGCCAAGCCAGCCAGCGAACGAACTAGCCAGCGACCGAGCCGGCAACAGGGTACACTTTGCACCTTGGCGGTGTTGCCAGCAAGAAAATCCGACCACAACAGATGAGGACCGCAAGGCTCGGTAGCCCATGTCAAGGACAAGTGAATGAAAACTTTAAAGGAAAGATAAGGAAGAACGAAAAAAAAAGTGGTAAAGTGTTACTACCGACTTGATTAAATCTGATAATCAAATCATTGCTTTTCTTTTTTTTTTTTTTATTCATAGCACAAAGAAAAAGTCTCCCTATCACCTGCCGTCGGAGCCCATGCATACTGCAGGGTGACCCGCAGAAGCGTGGAAGTCTTGCGACACATCTACGCTTCCGATATCTCAGCTTGTAGGTAGTCGAAGCTGGAACGAACCCATATATATATATATATATATATATATATATATATATATATATATATATATATATATATATATATATATATGATATAGCTGATGATTGACGAAAATGAACACGATGAGCTCCCAAGTGCACTTTCGTGTAATGATCACATCGTCAGGGGAGATACACGAATGAGACAGAAGACGAAGAACAGTCAGTTGATATAGAAGAAAGAGACGTAGCTAAGATGCCATTGGCATACTAGCACTTATCAGTAATATATATATATATATATATATATATATATATATATATATATATATATATATATATATATATATATATATATATATCAAGTAGACCCTTACTTAAGTAGGCCTAAGTTGAAGGCTAGATAAATTATCATTCTCAAGGGTGTTGTACCGTCGCGATCAAGGGTCGAACCTTTGTTCAAATGACTCGTAAATGAAATATCACTCCTGTGTGTGTGTGTGTGTGTGTGTGTGTGTCACCTGAGCACTTCGCGAAACTTGCGGCTCAACTGCCAATCCGTCTGCTTGTCGTCGGACAAAATGGTCCAGCCACTTTAAGTGTCTGCTGACATTTGAGAGAGAAAAGAAATCTTGCGTGCTGTGGAGCTGCTTAAACTGCCCTGACCACCATTCAGCGCGGTGTAGACTCGTTGTGAGCACGGCAGCAGCAGGGAAAAAGAGTATATATATATATATATATATATATATATATATATATATATATATATATATATATATATATATATATATATGTATGTATATGTATGCGAGTGGAGTGTATATGAACGCGCACCTTCATCAAACACATTCAGCAAACCTTCAAAATAGTCACTCCAATATATCCCTGGGGACAGGGGAGAAAGAATACTTCCCACGTATTCCCTGCGTGTCGTAGAAGGCGACTAAAAGGGGAGGGAGCGGGTGGCTGGAAATCCTCCCCTCTCGTTTTTTTTTTAATTTTCCAAAAGAAGGAACAGAGAAGGGGGCCATGTGAGGATTTTCCCTCTAAGGCCCAGTCCTCTGTTCTTAACGCTACCTCGCAAATGCGGGAAATGGCGAATCGTATAAAAAAAAAATATATATATATATATATATATATAAAATACTGCTTCCTATGAGTCCACGAGAAAATTTAACACGATAAGTTCCCAAGTGCACTTTCGTGTAATAATCACATCACCCGGGAAGATACAAGGAAGAAATATAAGTAATTTGATATACAATGAAAAGACGTAGCTAGGACGCCATGTCGTAAACAAGTGACTACTCGTATAAGTTATATGTATGTGTATATATATATATATATATATATATATATATATATATATATATATATATATAATATGTGTGTGTGTGGTTCTCACAGGCGGCGTATGACGCGCAGCCTCGCTCAACAATTATATGCAGTTTATCGGAGTCTTTGTCACCTAGCTCTGCGCCTACGTTTTTCCCGCGCGGATGCCGATATAAAGCGTGTTATTACGTGGGTCATTACGGTCTTATTAGAAGCGGGGTTTATTTCCGTCGTAAGTCGTTGGGGGGCCTCCCTCCCTCCGTCTCCCTCACCCTACCGTGATCACGAACGGTGGTGTGTGATGTACGTGATTATAAAGTTAGGGTTTGTTTGATATTCCGCCATGCCGCGCGCACACACACACACACACACACACACACACACACACACACACACACACAAGCAGTAGACAGGTGTTATATTAGGCTCCCCTTGTGGGGAATATAGGAGCGCTAACAACTGAACTATTGAATTAGTCCCAGCAAACTTAACTGAACCAGGTGACTGGCCGCCCACCCGCGCCGTTGTGGAGGTGGGGGACTGCGTAGAAGGAATCGGAGAGGGAGAAGGAAGGTGAACCAGGAAGGAAGGGAGAAGACAGAGAGAGATAAGTAGGGAGGGAAGAAGAGAGTAAGGAAGAGAAGAAAAGAAAGATAAAGAAGTGAAGGGAGGGGAACCAGGAAGGAAGGGAGAAGATAAAAAAAGAGAAGTGAACAGAGGGGAACCAAGAAGGAAGAGACAAGATAGAGAGAAAAGTGAAGGTAGAGGAACTAAGAAGGAAGAGAGAAGATGATCAAAAAAGAGAAGTGAAGGGAGGGGAACAAGGAAGGAAGAGAGAAGAAAGAGCTGTGAAGCTACGGGAGGAGAGAGAGTAAGCAAGGAAGGGAAAAGATAAAGAGAGAGAGAAGAGAAAGGAGAGGAGGAGAGAGAGTAAGCAAGAAAGGAAAGGGGAGGAGGTGGGAGAGAGAGGTGTGAGGAAGGAGTTTGCTATGGCATGTGTTGAGCGGAGGAGAATGTTGACGGGCGTGAAGCACCAGCGCGGCTGATATGATAAATGATTCTGTTGGTGACGCACACTTGCACCTTCTACTCGACTGTTATAATTTTTTTGAGGGAGGGGAAGAAGAAGAGGAGGAGGAGGAAGAAGTATCATTTACGCATTTTCAGTGTAACGTGATGCATGACATATGATGAGTGGTGTGTGTGTGTGTGTGGGGAAGAACCTAGCATAATGCATGACATGTGGCGAGTACCTGAACAGGAACTTTAACATGACGTGTGATGATTGCCTGAGTGGAGAGATTTAGCGCATGACGTGTGATGAATACCTGAAGGAGGAGGAACCTAACATAAACGCAGGGTATGTGATGAATGACTGAGAGGAGAATTTAGAGCATGACATGTGATGACTACCTGAAGGAGGAGGAAGAAGACCCTAACATTCTGCATGGCATATGATGAATACCTGAAGGAGGAGGAGGAGGAGGAGGAAGAAGAGGAACCTAACATTCTGCATGGCATATGATGAATACCTGAAGGAGGAGGAGGAGGAGGAGGAAGAGGAACCTAACATTCTGCATGGCATATGATGAATACCTGAAGGAGGAGTAGGAGGAGGAGGAAGGGGAACCTAACATTCTGCATGGCATATGATGAATACCTGCAGGAGGAGGAGGAGGAGGAGGAGGAAGAAGAGGAACCTAACATTCTGCATGGCATATGATGAATACCTGCAGGAGGAGGAGGAGGAGGAGGAGGAGGAAGAGGAACCTAACATTCTGCATGGCATATGATGAATACCTGAAGGAGGAGGAGAAACCTAACGTACTGCATGACATGTAATGAACACCTGAAATGAGGAACCTAACATACTGCATGACATGTAACACGACATGATGAACACCTGAAGGAGGAGGGGGAACCTAACATGCTGCATGACGTGTGATGAACACCTGAAATGAGGAACCAACAGGGGGGTGGAGAGCCTAGGAGCTTTTATGATTATCATTACTTCGAGTCTGTATGTCCCTCACACACACACGCACACACACACACAGACCGCACAGGAAATCACTTGACTTTTATGGCTAATAATGATACGAGAGAGAGAGAGAGAGAGAGAGAGAGAGAGAGAGAGAGAGAGAGAGAGAGAGAGAGCAACACTCTCTCTCTCCCTTGTCACTAACCCAGTCTCTCGCCTCCAAGCCAGACGATGGACGTTGAAATAAATGAGTAAATAAGAAAAAAAAAAAAAGCACCCACTAGCACGTTTATTAACACGAGGGCCCCCCTACCCCGCCCCCCCCCCCCTTTCTTGTACTAAGGCGCCACCTGCCGCTGTTGGTGCGAACTAAGTAGCTGAGACCAGCTCGCTATTAATCCCCAAACTGACACGAACCGCCTGACTAACTATCTTCCCCCTCATTAGCCCCTCCTCCCTTTTTTTTTTACGGAATCTCCCCGCTCCGCAATTTCCACCCAGTGTCCATGCAGACCACTGGTCTTCCTTAATGTAGGGCTAAAAGAAAAAAAAAAAAAAGAAAACGAATGTTGGTACCCTCAAAAGTCTCTCTCTCTCTCTCTCTCTCTCTCTCTCTCTCTGAGGAAGCGTGTATTGACATATCCCAACCCCCTTATGCCACCCCACAGTGTTTATTCTGTCGTTGCACTCTCATGAGTCTGCCTGCCTCTCGTTTTCTTTAGGTTTGAATCCGTCCGTGGTTGGCTTGTGATCTGGTAGAAGAAAGGTCGACCCTCGCCTTCTCTTATTACAAGTGTTCTCTCTACTATCATTCTATAACATGTTCTCAAGCCCCCTATTTTTTTTCCCCCCGAACGCTATCCGTTTTTTTGTTCTCATATCCGTCTTCATTTTTTTGCCCATTTTTTATATTTTTTTCTATCTATTTTTCTTTATTCTTTACGCAAATGGTTCTTCCCTGTGCTTATCCGTCGTCCTTATCCATTCTAATTTGCTACTACCTGTCCTTTCTTTCCCCCTTATTCGTCCTTTCATGCTCCCGTCCGTCTTTTTTTTCCCCCCAACCGTCCATATTTTCGTCCCGACCCGTCCTTTCTTTGCCCCCCATTCGTCCGTTTTTTATGCGGTGACGACCTTTCTTTTTTTTCCTTACCCGTCTTTTTTTTTCCCTCCAATCCGTCCTTTTCTATCTCCCACCCGTCCATTCTGTCTCCCTTTCCCGTCCTTTCCCTCGTCCCCTCTACACCCGTCCTCCCTCCCTCTCCACCATCCCACAGGTGGCGAGCTCTGAGGGGTGATAATGCCATAATATCCATTAAAACCGCGCCACCCATCAGTATGCCCATCAGATACCTCGTAGCCGTCCGTCCCCGTCACCCAGATCACCCGCAATGGCGTTAGTACCGACAGCCAATCAAGTAATCAGATCATTATTCATCAACAGGCAATTTTCAATAACCAGCCCGCGCAGCGCTCCCGCCTCCCGATCACAATCAGATCCGCGAGTGAAACTAGTGCCGCCGAGCCACGGCAATTGTATTCTAACCATCTCATTTACCACAAAAGACCCATTTTTTTTTTTTTTAAGTAACGCGACCATTCGGCTTAAGCTACATGTCTATATTATCATTTAACTGGCAATTACCCGACCCGGATTTGCTGTGAGCTTTTGGGTAAGGGAGGGATGGGGGGATATTACCAAACGACTATATACAGAAATTTAAAAACGAAGTGGATAGGGAGGGGACGACGCTGGTTATCTTAACAGCAACAGGATGCTGGTTCTGCTATCTTGCCGGTGCAAATGCTTCGCTATCAAGCCCCGACGGGAGTTGGAGAAACGCTATAATTCCTGATGACAGTGCGGAGGCAAATTTATCGTCCATGAGTGATGATGGGGAGTACGATAGTGTTTCCCCCATCTGCAGGTGACAACACGAACATCTGCCAGACGTAGGAGCTAAGACCCATTTTCGTGTCGCTAGGCCGGAACGCCATTTATCTTGTTCTCCCGGCCATAAAACACGTAATAACATCTGTTCTTAAGTGATTTAAGAGCAGTGAATACCAGTAACGCGGTGATTAATACCGTATACAAGTGTGTGGGAATACATTTGTAAATATGTTTGCGTATCATCACATATACACACACACACACACACACACACTCTCTCTCTCTCTCTCTCTCTCTCTCTCTCTCTCTCTAGCTTCGTCTTTTCGATGTATATCAACTGACTTATATTTCTCTTTTGTGTCTCCCCTGATGATGTGATTATTATACGAAAGTGCACTTGGGAACTTTTCGTGTTTCATTTTCCCCGTGGACTCGTAGGAATGAATATCTTTATCACGCGCGAAATTGTGATCCTTTCCAATATATATATATATATATATATATATATATATATATATATATATATATATATATATATATATATATATATATTACACACACGTATGCTTGATTGCCATTTTGAGGAAGCGCCAGGAACAGACGAAGAAGAGGCCTCTTTTGGTCACATTCATCCTTTAACTGTCATGTGTGATGGACCGACATCACAGACCTCCTATCCAGATGCAGGCTCCAGTACAATCCTGTGACAACGCGTCGTCCCCTGTATACCACTTTGCTCCAATTCATTCTGTCCCGAGCATGCCTTTCACCCTCCTGCATGCTCAAGCCTCGAGCACTTAAAAGTATTGTTCATATATATATATATATATATATATATATATATATATATATATATATATATATATATATATATATATATTGGAAAGGATCACAATTTTGCGCGTGATCAAGATATTCCTATAAGTCCTATGAGTTTCATCTTCCCCGTGGACTCAGGAATATATATATATATATATATATATATATATATATATATATATATATATATATATATATATATATATATTTCCCATACTTAAATAAATATCTATCTTCGAAATGAAGAAGATGAAGTGAACCACACCGAGGATGTAAGGCATGTGTACGTGTAGGAAGAGAGGAAAGTGATTGGTTCTCAGTGAATGTAGGTTTGCGGCAGGGGTGTGTGATGTCTCCATGGTTGTTTAATTTGTTTATGGATGGGGTTGTTAGGGAGGTGAATGCAAGAGTTTTGGAAAGAGGGGCAAGTATGAAGTCTGTTGGGGATGAGAGAGCTTGGGAAGTGAGTCAGTTGTTGTTCGCTGATGATACAGCGCTGGTGGCTGATTCATGTGAGAAACTGCAGAAGCTGGTGACTGAGTTTGGTAAAGTGTGTGAAAGAAGAAAGTTAAGAGTAAATGTGAATAAGAGCAAGGTTATTAGGTACAGTAGGGTTGAGGGTCAATTCAATTGGGAGGTGAGGTTGAATGGAGAAAAACTGGAGGAAGTGAAGTATTTTAGATATCTGGGAGTGGATCTGGCAGCGGATGGAACCATGGAAGCGGAAGTGGATCATAGGGTGGGGGAGGGGGCGAAAATTCTGGGGGCCTTGAAGAATGTGTGGAAGTCGAGAACATTATCTCGGAAAGCAAAAATGGGTATGTTTGAAGGAATAGTGGTTCAAACAATGTTGTATGGTTGCGAGGCGTGGACTATGGATAGAGTTGTGCGCAGGAGGATGGATGTGCTGGAAATGAGATGTTTGAGGACAATGTGTGGTGTGAGGTGGTTTGAGCGAGTAAGTAACGTAAGGGTAAGAGAGATGTGTGGAAATAAAAACAGCGTGGTTGAGAGCAGAAGAGGGTGTTTTGAAATGGTTTGGTCACATGGAGAGAATGAGTGAGGAAAGATTGACCAAGAGGATATATGTGTCGGAGGTGGAGGGAACGAGGAGAAGAGGGAGACCAAATTGGAGGTGGAAAGATGGAGTGAAAAAGATTTTGTGTGATCGGGGCCTGAACATGCAGGAGGGTGAAAGGAGGGCAAAGAATAGAGTGAATTGGAGCGATGTGGTATACCGGGGTTGACGTGCTGTCAGTGGGTTGAATCAAGGCATGTGTATGGGGGTGGGTTGGGCCATTTCTTTCGTCTGTTTCCTTGGGCTACCTCGCAAACGCGGGAGACAGCGACAAAGCAAAAAAGAAGAAAAAAAAAAATATATATATATATATATATATATATATATATATATATATATATATATATATATATAATTGTGTGTGTGTGTGTGTGTGTGTGTGTGTGTTGCGGGTCTCCGTCTGCATGAGGTTACGCCGCAAGTGAAATGTCACCCTTTACAAACCTATACTGCTCGGAGTACAATACCATCGAAGGACTCTTCACTCCAAAGGAATCTACAGTAACCTGCTCAGCTTTGGAGCTGCAGGAGTCCCTGGATAAGAGGTCCTGAGACCCTTTCAAGGAAGAGGTCCTATAGGATATATAATTGAATAAATGTAGCTTGCAGTATATATATATATTATCCCTGGAGATAGGGGAGAAAGAATACTTCCCACGTATTCCCTGCCTGTCGTAGAAGGGGACTAAAAGGGGAGGGAGCGGAGGGCTGCAAATCCTCCCCTATCATTTTTAATCATCCAAAAGAAGGAAGAGAGAAGGGGGCAAGTGAGGATATTCCCCCAAAGGCTCAGTCCTCTGTTCTTGGCGCTACCTCGCTAATGCAAGAAATGGCGAATAGTATGAGAAAAAGATTATATATGAATTGCAAGAGGATATCTTGGTGCCCATTATCTAGTGTATATATATATATATATATATATATATATATATATATATATATATATATATATATATATAGGAAAAGATCACCATGGAGTGCGTGATAAACTAAATTCATTCTTGTTCACAGGGAAATGAAACACGATAAGTTCTCAAGTGCCCTTTCGTGTAATGATCACATCATGAAGGAAGATACGTTTCTTCGTTGTATATCAGTTGACTGTTAAATTTCTTTTTTTGTATCTCCCCTGATGATGTGATCATTACACGAAAGTGCACTTGGAAACTTTTCTTTCATTTTCCTGTGAATATATGTATGTATAGTGCATATGAACGCGCACGTCCATAGAATATACAAGCCTCCAACAGCCATATTCGCCATTTCGTGAGTTAGCATTAAGAACAGAGGACTTAGCTTTAGAGGGAATATCCTTACTTGGTCCCTTTCTCTGTTCCTTCTTTTGGAAAATTAAGAAAGAGTTGGGAGGATTTCCAGCCCCCGCTCCCTCCCCCTCCTCTTTTAGTTGCCTTCTACGAGACGCAGGGACTATTTGGGAAGTATTCTTTCTCCCTTATCCCAGGTATATATATATATATGTATATATATATATATATATATATATATATATATATATATATATATATATATATATATATAAAATAGGAAAGTTAGGTAAAACGTCAGTCATTAAATGTCACTTAAAATAATCGATGTGTGTGTGTGTGTGTGTGTGTGTGTGTGTGTGTATTCATTATCTAGTTGTACTACTTAGAGGCAGTTTCATATCCGTTGGGTTCCATATACTGTGTGTGTATGTGTGTGGGTGTGTATATGCGGTTTCACTTTCTCTGTGGTTTAACATCTTGATCATCATTACGCTTCCGTTCGTTCACCTCTACCAAACGCTCGACACTCGCATCACAAAATCGTAGGCAGTTCAACTAAATGGCCTTGACCCACACTCTGCCTTAAAAGAATATAGCGGGTCGGTTACTTTTAACTTTTTTCTTTTACACAAGTAACGAATAGGATCTACGTATATTATAAACGTTAATAGAATCGACAGATATCATACATAGGAGTATACTGGGCCTATTCCAACAAAGGCCATTTGCCTAGGGAGAATGTATTTGGTCATAGCATTGTCTTTCAACACCTGAAGTTGGTGTCGAAAAAAGGATTTTTCGGTTGGTGAATATACTGTAGCTTAACGCCTCTAAGACCTGAGATCTGATAGAGCCTAAAATCCAAACAAGCAATCACTCTAGTCCAAAAAGCTTCTTGAAGCCTGTGTCAGATTCAAGACGAGTAGTTGGAACATGATCATCGTTATTGACAGTGTACGCAATGATGGTGAGTGCGATGACTCTCTCCATCAAGTGCTCTTTTGCGTTCCCACTCTCCAACAAGCGTTCTCCTGGTTTTCTCCCCCAGCAGTGTCCACAAACTGGCCCTCTGGTTCTCCAACAAGAAAGCTAATTTAGTCCTTTTCTTCGTTCTCTTGTTTCTCTGGGGTTGGTGTGGGCCGCCTGTACATTATCAGCAAACAATCATCGACTGTTTCCACTTGTCACTGACGCCGGAGAAGCAAATGTCCCGTCAATAGGCCGTCAATGGGTCGCTTTTGCGGCAGATGGTGGCGTGAAGGGTAGGTTAGGGTGGCCGGCGAGGATACGCCCATCAAGTCGACGCTCCATCTCTCTGTTTACAACCCCCCCAGAACGTCGACTTCTTCGAGGCTGTTCCTCATCTCTTAGGCTACGGCAGAGACAGAGAGAGAGAGAGGGAGATCTTGCGGCGAACACTTCCAGAAGGGTAAAGATGATGTATTATGATTAAGGGCAGATTTATAGGGATAAATGAGCCCGGATATGGGTGTTTATCACGGCGAGCGGTGGCCGGGAAAGCGACACAAGGGATAACAATCCCAGAGGACAACAACAATGGCGCGACGTTCCGGAACGGTGGGAGGGGTCGCACGTCCACTTGCACGGAGGCCCAGCGTGGCCCAGGGGTAGGGGAAAATGCGAACGTTTTCCTCCTTTTTCTAAACATTAGGAATAAAAGCGAGGCAGACGGGAGACAGAACCCATGCAACTCTTTCGCTCCGTGAGGAGACAAAGCTCACTTGACCTTCATTAGAGTACCCGTAGCCAGTACATACACGTACTGACTTCAGCGCTGATTCTGGCTGACGACCTGAAGATAAGACCTGCACTGTGTATATCCTCAACAAGCGTGCGGGGCCGATGTATAAGAGCAGCTGATTGCAAACTTAAAGTCTAACCAGATCCAACCAGTCGTTGTGGCCACCCTCCGCCTCCCTATGGCCAGCAGCAGCCTCCCCCCTTCTCCTCTCATGACCTGACTCGAGTTTGGACACCAGCTAGTGGCCATCCATCGGCCTGGCCCACCTCCCCTCCACCAGGACAGATGACGGTGGTGACGCGTCCGCTACGGTGTCATCCCCCCTGGGTATTGTCCCCAGCGCGTGAAAATCAAATTAGAAACCCATAAAATTGTGAAGAAGAGCTTAACAAGCGAGTGTTCTGACGCGGCGGGGGATCCCAACAGCGGCGGAGGGAGGGAGGTGGGGTAGAGTGTGATCGGGAAGGGGGAGTGGGGGAGGACACGAATCAGGAAGTGCCGAACAGATATGTAATTAATGTCTGCTGCTTCCGGTGGATGTTACGCTGATAAGTCAACGACAGTGATTCATGATGTGTACTTAGCGTCTTCCGCGTTGTAATCGTATTTCAATCGCAAAGACACACACACACACACACACACACACACACACACACACACACAAGCAAAGATGAGATGAGATGCAAGATGGGGTTTCATCCATCAAAGACTCCCCGACGACCTTCATCTCCAAATCAAAAACGAGTCGAGACTTACCGGCCTGTTTTCGTGATGATCATCTCCGTGCCGAGTTCGAAGAATTTCTCCCAGAGTTCCTTCGTCTCGAGGTGGCAGTCGATGGTCTCCAGATCCGGGCAGTTGCCCTTCGTCTTCATCTCCAGCTTGGACGCCTTGTCCGAATCCTTGTGGTTCGAGTGGGAGTCTGAGGAGGTGGATTCGGGAGACTTGGAACCCGGGCGGTCGAGCGGGTCCTTACTACTGTCCAGGTCGCAGTCGTCCTTATCGGAGACAACATCGATGTCGATGTCCTCAGCTTCGATGTCCGCACCATCGTCGAGTTCGTCCTCCGATTTGATGCTGGTCTCGGTCAATTTCTCTGCGAAAAGATAAGGTTCAGAACTCGTCATCCTCATCGCCTTATGGAACGAGCCTGAAATGCAAACAAGAACTTTTGAGTACACATCCGCTCTTGTTGAGACATTGTCTTCCCTGCCGAGTGTAATACACGGAAGGCGTACAAGTAGACTTACTCTATCACTGATAATCTTAGCGACGAGACAAGTTGGAGTGATCACGTCAAGTACGTACAAGGTTTTGAGAGAGATGATTTGGAGAAAAGACTTTACGTCTCAGTAGGAGTTTAAATACAGTAATAAGAGCCGAAGAAAATGTGCTATATCTATACCTATATAAATCATTACGAAGAGGGCGCCATCACTCGTTTTCTTAGCCCCCATACAAGAATCCCACCCAACCTCTTTACCGACCTCAGGAGATGCGATGCAGTTGATGGACTTTTTTTTTTTTACTTTTATCATCGCCTTCTTGGAAGGTTGAGAGGAGTGGCAGTGCAGCCGCCACTAGCGATAAGGTAGTTTATCATTCAGCGTCCTGAGACGCCAATGATAAAGTCCCCTACCCCAACAGTTGTCGGTACTATAACTTGGTGAAGGATAACGTTATCTTGCCGGGTGTAAGTGTGCCAGAGGTGGTTCGGTACCTCAAGCTAGTTAACGAGAGTTCTTGCAAACTTTTGATCTTCCTCGTCTACATAGCTACCATCGCACTCACCATCGCTCTTGCGAGTTCTCTCCGTATTTTCAGCATTGATGATTTCATCCTCTCCACACCTCTGTGTACTTTCCCAGAGTATCGTCCTCATATTTTTTTCTTTAAGAAAAACGAGGAACTTGCAGCACTGTTGTCAAGGTTTTTCACAGTGTCCTCGAAATACTCCCCGTCCTATGAATTTGGCAACTTGACGCGCCGCTTAGTTTCATCATACTGTTCTCGAAATACTCGCAAGGCTTAAAAAATTCTCGAGGGGGGGGAAAAAAAAGGACTATTTCTCTCCTCTGAAGATCTTTACTTCGTTAAATGTTGTATATATATCTTTTCATGCTTATCCTTTGAGTCTCTCATTCCTTCAAGGTTTCAGCGAAAGTGATCAGTCTTTTCTCTTAGAAACACACCAGTTGTCTTTCATAGTGTTTAGCCACGCAACAACTATTCCAGAATATCATTTTTATCACATATTTTTAAGCTTTGCTCTAAACACCCACAAATTTGAACCCCTTTTTCAGGTTTTACACAAAACATACACATATAAACACTTTCAAATTGTTTTCTAAACATTCTTAATGCTTCATGAAAAAAAAAAAAGGACTTCGGTTCGAACACTCCCATTCTTTCTAACTTGGGCTGCACACCCTCACATAATTCTAAACTTTGATCCAAATACTTGACTCCTTTTATTTCTCAAACTTTCCCTCAGGGTGAGTTGGCTGGTTAGCTTGACCTTCAGACCTATCGACTGGCATGGTAACTAAGGTCTTTAACGTCAGGTTATGGCTACCAATGAGAGAGAGAGAGAAAAAAAAAGAAAGAAACACACTGAACACCTTCGTCAGGTGTTTGAGGTAATCATAAGGCCATGCTTCTCTCTCTCTCTCTCTCTCTCTCTCTCTCTCTCTCTCTCTCTCTCTCTCTCTCTCTCTCTCCTAACCCCAGCAGCGCCTCACCACCACGTCTGCCACAACAACCCCGAGATTATGAAGACGCACGGCGGTTGTCCCATCAGCACCTACACTACCTTTGACTCTTACAGCAAAATCCCTGTCTCAGATGCACACACACACACACACACACACACACACACACACACCATCCGCGCCCATGGCTAGCCCAGAGACTTTGGCTCGACTAAGGACGTGGTCTAGGATCTGGTGGGGAGTAAGAAATGTGAAATCATCAGTCGCTTCTATGAGCACGACGCTTGGTCGCACCGGTTCGATCCCTTTTGGACGACGCCGTGTTCAAAACGTTTCCCTAAACCAATGCGTCTGTTTGAAAATTTCTGTTACAGAAATTCAGGAATTTGATAAGGTGGTAGGTCTTCTGTAACGTGTATTCTGATGGTCTCCCGAACGTTTACACGGAACGTTTGAATGCTGTTCAATGTGTTAGAAACGTTTCGTGACATCTCTATACTATCTTGTGTGTTAGGAACGTTTCAGGGCAACTGAAGTCTATCTTAAGTGTTTGGATGGAAAGTTTCAGGTAACTGAATTCTATCGTGTTTGCGTTAAGAAATGTTTCAGGGCAACTGAAGTCTATCTTCTATGTGTTCAGGAACGTTTCAGGACATCTGAGGACTATATATATCATGTGTTCGGAACGTTTCGGAACTTAAAAACACTATATCATACATTGGGAACGTTTCGAAACATCAGAATGTCTCGTGTATGTTAAGAACGTTTGAGAACTGCAGGAGATATGCAACAGGAGAAGACCCGCGTCTTCACGTTATGTGATGGTACACTTCTGAAGAGTTCACGTGAACATCCAAGTTGACATGAACATACAAATTCGCGTGAACATACAAGTTGACATGAACATACGAGTTGATGTGTACATACAAGTTCGCGTGAACATATAGGTTGATGTGAACATACAGGTTCACTTGAACGTACAGGTACGCGTGAACATGTATGTATGGGCGAGGACGATCTTACAGAAAGTTTTACCAAACTCCCGATGATGCCACGCGATATATCATCATAGGCTGTTGGGGGACGACTGCACGAAGCAGTACCGAATATTCGAACCATCCATAGTTGAACAGACAAAAAAAAAAAATGTCGTTCTTCGAAAGATGAATTGGTAGAAGTGAAAAAAGTGATTAAAATTGTGTTTTTTTTTTTTTTTTCTAAGTAAATTGTAAAATCAGGGGGAAAAAGGGGGGGTTGCAGTGGTGGACATCTGGCTCGTCATAATTTCGCCAGACGGCATTTGCTTTTTCCAGGTGTCTGCGAGGCCCCGTAACCTGCTATCGTGCACATGTACCAAAGTCGAATTTATATCACCTGATATATATTGGTGCCAGTGGTATTTACACCAGGAAAGACATGATTATATATATATATATATATATATATATATATATATATATATATATATATATATATATATATATATATATATGACGGAAATTATTTTACGATCAGCCAATTAATCGTTTGTAAAGTGAAGCTTCAACTACGCATCCAGGTTTGCCTCGAGGGTCTCATTCACGTAGCGGTGATGTACGGTGTGGCTGCACGGCTGGCCCGTCTGGTCGTCACCAGTGCTCATGACAGAGGAGGAGGGAAGGCAGGGGAAGGGGGGAAGATGAGGCTTCTCACTGGAGGGTATTAATGGGTTATGGTGTGTGTGTGTGTGTGTGTGTGTGTGTGTGTGTGTGACTTGAAGTACGTGCATTTGTCGTTTCACACCTCCTCGCCTTCGCCCCCCCATCCCCCCCCTCTGTCTCCTTCCCTCTCTCTCTCTCTCTCTCTCTCTCTCTCTCTCTCTCTCTCTCTCTCTCCTCGACACGACTTTACACTTTCCCCTCCTTTCTGTTCCTTTGTTTCTCGGCTTTGCCCTTTTTTCACTCTCTTTCTCCCTCCCTCCCTCGCTACCACCACCATCACCACAAAGTCCCCCTGAGGTTGTGAGGGGTGTGAGAAAAAGAAACCCCAACACCTGAACCAATTATAGTGTCATAAATGGAGTATTAATACCGCACCCCTTCCGAAGAGGATGGAAGAAATGGAGAGAGAGAGAGAGAGAGAGAGAGAGAGAGAGAGAGAGAGAGAGAGAGTCGAGATTGGACAATAATTAAATTCATTTTGAGGCCTTGAAGAAGCATATGTCCTGTTGCTCAAAGATTCTTAGGGTGTCTTTTCCTTGTATTTGAAGTGATCAGGTGTTGTTCTGAGGACCGTGTTTTGAACTGGTGGAAAAGTCTTGGGGTCTTTTCGTTGTCTTTGGCATGACTGTGTTTTGAGAGCCGTGTTTTGAACTGGTGGAAAATCTCTGGAGATTGTCTTTGGTATGACGTCACGTGTTCTGAAAATCGAGTTTTGAACTGATGGAAATTCTGGAGATTGTCTTCGGGATGGTTTCAGGTGTTTCCATGTTTTGAACTGGTATGACTGTAGAAAACTATTTGCTGCAACATTTTTTTTTCATTTCATTCTTTGTTCGTTTTCTTTTTCTCTTGGAGTTTGGCCCCTTTGTCATCGTGTTAGATCTAAGATGCAAATGCATCCATCTTGCTCATTTCTCCTTCCTATGTTCCATCTCATTTCTTGCCAACATCCTTATTCTTTTTTTGTCATACCCTCCTCATTTCTCCTATCATCGCACTTCTCTTCCTATTTTCTCCCTTATTTGCAAAAGCGCGTTATTCTCTACTACTTTAAAAGCTCATAGACGTGTTATAAGCTCCCTTGATAATCCTCCTCTCTTTACGTGGCTGACGGACTCAAAAGACGACCTTCTAGACATGGCCATCCGTATTCCCACCGAAGTCGATGAGAGTCTGTCGTTGGAGACGATGCATGGATAATTCTCAAGGCACACCGTAGAGGTCCACTTCGTCTGCTCTCCGACTATTGCCTGGTTCTGTGCAGTTTCACTTGCGAGCGGTGCCAAGGTGTGCGGAGGCAATTTCGTATCATCCACTCCCTGCGCGCTATGACTCGCTCAAAAGCCGGCGACATTTATAAGCTACGTTTGCCAGGCACTTGACTGTAATTGACTCTGATTAATGTCATAAGTTAAACTTATGTCGGTGCCACGTGTAAGATAAGCTGGCTGAGACCTCGGCGTCATTCTGCACGCTCAGCTTTGCAGGGGTGAACGCCATCCACGTGTTGGATGAAACTGGAACCCTTAATGAGAGGGGGAGTCTGTGAAACTGAACGTTCTAAAGATGGTGCCGAGACCTGCATAAGATGAACGTGCAAATTGCACACTCTCTCTGTAATTTACCCTGGCAAATGACTATGTCTCTTGCACGCGTATACAAATGGAGTCAAGTTCTACACAGTTTCGCTTTAAATAACCCTTTTATTAGAAGCAGTTCAAGGTATGAATTAAAATTATCTGAGCGGAGTAATATTGTGCACTTTTTGTTACGAGTGAAAATGGGTTTTGTTTGACTGTGCAGTTTGACGTATGCATGATACCAAATTCTGTACAGCTCGGTTCAATATGCTGAGCCAGATCTGCTCTTTGTAGCTTTGAAATGACATATATTTGCAGGAAAGAAAACCTATTCAAATTGTCCCCCCCCCCACTTCGGATCGAGTTCTTATTATGGATAGAATGCAAGTTTTCAGACCCTTATTTTATAGCTGGTTTCTAAAGGGCTGAGTACGAGTAAGGTCGTGTGAAAATTCGCGTTTTCACACTCGTCTGAAAAAGGAGAGGTAACGATAAGTCTTTCGCTTCGACTAACAGAAAGGAAAAACTCATTTCATCTCGAGGGGACTTTGACTATCAAGCACACACTCTTAAGATCTTCAAGAGGCAGGGAGAATTTTGTTTCATAGCCGAAGCAAATCTTCGATAGTTGCATGACAAGGAAAATACGGGCGCGTGTCATTCCGGATGAATAATGATAATCTTTCGTCTGCATCGCTTCTCGAACTCACTCCCTCCCTCTTCGGTCGTCATGACCCCCCCCCCCCCCCCCGTAAGAGAGCACCTCCATTCACCCCCAGTCTCACCGTGTCAGCATATCTACGTGTCTGTGTCGTGCTATAAACACATTAGACATTATGTTAATCTCGTAAAGCTTGGAGGGCCTTAGAAAGCGGAGACGTGGATGAATTCGTTCGAAGCGAACCCAAACCTCTTTGAAGCGAGACAGTACCGGGTCTTTGTTCATGTAGGCTGTCAATAGAGCGCATCACTATACAATTCTTTTTTTTTTTTTTTTATTCAGCTGGAAGAGCACGATCGTCTCTCTCCTCCTCGCCAGCATGCACCTGGACACCAAGGCCGTGACCTCAACGTAATACCTATACTCTTACTAATTTTTTTTTTTTTCATACTAGCCGCCATTTCCCGCGACAGCGAGGTAGCGTTAAGAACAGAGGACTGGGCCTTTGAGGAAATATCCTCGCCTGGCCCTCTTCTCTGTTCCTTCTTTTGAAAAAAAAAAAAAAAAAAAAAAAAACGAGAGGGGAGGATTTCCAGCCCCCCGCTCCCTCCCCTTTTAGTCGCCTTCTACGACACGCAGGAAATACGTGGGAAGTATTCTTAATCCCCTATCCCCAGGGATAATATATATATATATATATATATATATATATATATATATATATATATATATATATATATATATATATATATATATATATATATATATACTAATACTCGCCTCAAAAGGCTTTTAATGTGACACACGTTCGGCCTCTTATGAAACAGCACTCCGGCTTCATAACTCGGAGCAATAAGAACAACCACACTCAGCTGAGCATGAATGGACCAGCCCCACAATCGGGGATCTTTTCATGCCAGCATCTGGCAGGCTTGGGGGGCCCTGGTGACCTGATCGGGGATTCGATCCTGGTGGTCAAGGTGTAGTCAGTCAGTTCGAAGAGACGCTCATGGCGGTGTGTATTCAACATATATACCTGACAACTTCTGCAAACTAGGGTTTACTGGAACCGCCCACGCCCACATCCTCGCAACTGAGAAGCGTACGAGTAAGTAATTCAACATTTTTCTCTTTCTTTCTTCTTTCCTTTCATCCGGGGAGTTTTGTGGAGGCAGAGAGAGAGAGAGAGAGAGAGAGAGAGAGAGAGAGAATGATCCGTGAGTGTTTTTGCTTTGGCATCGGGAGTCACGAGGTGAAACACCGGGTAGTTCTGCCTAATAGAACCATTAGGGAGTTACATGAAATATTTTCCGCCTTGGGAAGGATGAGCCTTTGACAAGATCTGAGCGTGAATGTTAATTAGGGTTTAGCTTGTGCTCCGCTCTTGATACGGCAGACGTCTCGCCTCGAGCAGATATCATGTTGTTTTAAGAGTGATTAAAAAGAGATAAGAGAAACCGGGGTAAAACTTTCCCGAAATTCAGTCCGGCGGGTGACATTTGCAAGAATAAAGCAAAGAAGGGGTTCCACTAGGTCTCGGAAGATGCTGCCCAGCGTGTCACACCAGATATCAATCACCTCCAGTTACTCCTCCCTAGTCCTTCCAGCGAACACCGACGTCTAGTTCCAGCGCTGGTAACTCCTTTGTCATAGCTTCCTCACCACCGGTAGACCCCACAGGCCTCGGCCATCGTTCGTGTGACGACTGACACCGCCTTTGTGATCATCTTCAAGAATGTCCGAGTCCCTGGGAAAGCCACTCTCTCCTTCGCGACGCAGTCGTGAGAATCATTGTCATCCGTCCGCCCTAACTACCCTCTCGCCACCACTATATAGGAGCCTCAGTATTGACCCTTACACCTTCCTCGATATTGACCGCCGTTCTGTAGTGATCACTACCCGTCCACAAACTCGTACCACGACAAACACCTCGACTCTCTCCAATTGCAGGACCAACACTCCACCCCATTACCTTCAGTTCACCAACACCACCACTCCTCCTCCATACAGGGCTCCCAAAGCACCAACACCCTCAATTCACCAACACCACTCCTCATCCACATAGGGCTCCCAAAGCACCAACACCCTCAATTTACCAACACCACTCCTCCTCCACACAGGCCTCCCAAAGCACCAACACCCTCAATTCACCAACACCACTCCTCCTCCATACAGGGCTCCCAAAGCATCAACACCCTCAATTCACCAACACCACCACTCCTCCTCCACACAGGGCTCCCAAAGCACCAACACCCTCAGTTCACCAACACCACTCCTCCTCCACACAGGGCTCCCAAAGCACCAACACCCTCAATTCACCAACACCACTTCTCCACACAGGGCTCCCAAAGCAGCACCATCCTTACCCTCACGGTTCCCCCCCATCGTCAACCTCAGCACCTCACCAATCACACTAACAACAGTGCTTTCCATGTTCCCTCAACTGCTGACCAGGCCGTAATGCCTCTGCTGTACAGACGTCGGGCAAAAAACGGGAGCTGAGATCCAAGCCAAAACATAATATAGATCTTGCTGCGAAACGTGCTTGCTTTCACAGCCAGTCGTGATCTGAGAGAAAACAGGAGAGATTTATATACCTTTCGCCTTTCAGCCTGATGATATTTGTAGGCAGGGAAGGGCTATTATACAGAGCTTGGGTAAGCTAGTCAAGGCTCGTGGCGGAGTTCGTGCGTTCGTGGGTATTATGACGCGCACACTTAAACTCCAAGTGTTCGTGTATAGATTCTTTTTTTTTTTTCAATGTCCCTTGGAAGGGGGGGCGGGAGTATTCAGATACGTAACCAAACATTATATTTGAACACGAGAGCCTTTTGACCCGTATCATAATTCCATGATATATATATATATATATATATATATATATATATATATATATATATATATATATATATATATATATATTCCAGGTTTTCAGAACTCTGGGCGTTAAATATTTTGTGTACGTTGGTTGGAGGCGTTTAGCAGTGGAGAACAGGTGTGATCCAAGCATAAATTTCAATATAATCTCCGCACCCCTCCCCAGCCCGACGTTAACACACGGCAAGTCAACACCCATCCACGCCAAGAGCAACACCCACGCCAAGAGCAACTACACCCACGCCAAGAGCAGCAACTACGCCCAAAGCCACGGAAAGCCTCCAAATCAACATAACACCACCAGACACTTATATACCATTGCCGACTCCACATTGCTACAAACGTGCTGTCATGTTACCTCGCGTATCACACCTACAGAGAACACCAAGACCGCTCCACTGACAACTTACGACGCCACCAGACACCATGACCTCCCACGCCACTGTACACCACGGCCTCCTACGCCCTTCCATACCAACATTTCCCACGCACTTGCACATCAGGACCTCCCACACCACTGTACACCAAGACCTCCCACGCCACTATACACCAAGACCTCTCATGCCACTATACACCAAGACCTCCCACGCCACTATACAACAAGACCTCCCACGCCACTATACAACAAGACCTCCCACGCCACTATACAACAAGACCTCCCACGCCACTATACAACAAGACCTCCCACGCCACTATACACCAAGACCTCCCACGCCAATATATACCAAGACCTCCCACGCCACTATACACCAAGACCTCCCACGCCACTATACACCAAGACCTCCCACGCCACTATACACCAAGACCTACCACACCACTGTACACCAAGACCTCCCACGCCTCTAGACACCAAGACCTCACACGCCATTACACTATCATTCTCACCATAATTACCATCACTCCTGCTACACTCACTACCACGCCATACCGTCCTCCAGTCTCACCAGGACTCGCCACGCCAGTTGAGCTCGATCACCCGCACTAATAATTCACCAGGTAACCCAAGCCGCCACGTAAAAAAAAGAAAAAAAAAAAAAAAACAGAAACCACCAGCCGCGCCATCAACTTCACCAACGCCACTCACGCTATCTCTCGACCGAAATGAACCACGTCACCGCTTCAGCTGGGACCATATACCTCACCAAGACCATTCACGTCACCACTCCACCAAGACCACCACACACGCCACCCACCGCTTCACCAAGACCACCCATCACTCCACCAAGACAACCCATCACTCCCCCAAGGCCACCCACCGCTTCACCAAGACCACCCACGCCACCCACCGCTTCACCAAGACCACACACCATTCCAAAAGACCGCCCAGGCCACCTACCGCTTCACCAAGACCACCCACCGCTTCACCAAGGGCACACGCGCCACCCACCGCTTCACCAAGACCACCCAACACCCTACCAAGACCACCCAAGCCACCCACCGCTTCACCATTACCACCCAAGCCACCCTCCATACCACCAAGACTACCCCCCACGTCACCCACCTCTTCACCAAGATCACCCCACGTCACTCGACATTTCACCGAGACCTCCCCTGCCACCCATCTCTTCACTAAGACTACCCACGGCTTCACCAAGACCCCACACGCCACCCCACACGCCTCACCTCGACCACCCATCGCCTCACCAAGACCACCCACGCCAGCACATCACCACCCATGACCGTCTTTGTATGAATAAGCACCACCAACCACATCGCCCTCCCCTTAAACACTGGACACGCCTTAATACGCTCCCGGAAGTATTAACTACCAATTAGGACGCTTGCACCTCTCGTACACGCCTCCCCTCCCCTCCTTTTCCTCCCTCCCACCCTATCTACACCACACCAACATTCCCCCTCCTCCTCTTCTCAGTAGTACCCTTCCTGCCTGCCCGACACGAGTTTACACTCGCTCCCACCCGACCCCACACTCCTCCCCTCCATCGCCAAAAGGAACGCCCCAGCAATGCTTGGGAGGAAATGTCAGGAGGAAAGTGGGGAAACATGGTGGTAGAAACACTCCACCGAAGTTCCCTTCCTTTGTGGTAAGATATGCATGTCCCAGCTGACGTGCTCGAAGTCTCCTGACGTACTCGAAGTCTCCTAAGGAACTCGATTTCGCAGACGAACTCGAATAATCTGACGAACTTGACATCCCTGACGAACCCATACTCGGACGATCTGGATGTGTTCGACGAACTCGAACACTCTTTGACGAACTCGACCACACTTCGACGAACTCGGAAACTCAAAGCACCCTTCCTCGACTCCTGGTAAAACAGACGACTAACACATCACAACTTGGCTTGCTTATCATCTTCGATGAGATCACTTCCATGAAAATACGTCTTGTTATATCCAATGCCGCGGCGCCTCTTAGGGTGTTTCTTGAAATATATTCACACACCCGTAGAGCCCGTAAGACTGACAGTGATGGATTGTCGGTGGAATCATGGGGAAGAGCTCTATAAATCGCGAGCATTATACAAAGAACGCTCCTGAACGCCCACAGAAGTTATAAGAGGAATTCGATGCATTTTTCATATGATTTGTGGCATGATAAAGAATAAATTTCTGTCAGCAGCGAGAGGTGTGATTCAGTCATTGAGGGACACGAATCATAGCCCCCCACAGAATGATGCCGCCAGACTGTGCTGTACGTAAACAAAGCAGCGTCGACACAGTGGAGTAATTTCCAGAGCGAAAATCGATGTCAAGCGCAAAAAGAAAATAGAGATAAAAAAGAGAGCAGCCGAGATCTTTCGCCCCGAGATTTCTGAGAATTGTGACGCGTCTTGATCAGTGAGGTCTTCAATAGAATCCGACATCCACACGTTTGCCCTTGGAATTAATTGCCTGTATTATGTGAGGTGTGTTGAGTGCGGCCACGGTGTTAGTGAAGTGTCATGACCCGAGAGTCGAACACCTGGACATACAATCAAACACTCGCTGAATGCTCTTCAGAATCTTGAAGACAACTGGGAGGAAGATGTATTCTTTTTTGGGTAGACTGGACTTTACAGTTATATATATATATATATATATATATATATATATATATATATATATATATATATATATATATATATATATATCCCTGGGGAAAGGGGAGAAAGAACACTTTCCACGTAACCCCTGCGTGTCGTAGTAAGCGACTAATAGGGGAGGGAAGGGGGGGAGGGGGCTGGAAATCCTCCCCTCTCGTTTTTAATTTTCCAAAAGAAGGAACAGAGAAGGGGGGCCCAAGTGAGGATATTCCCTGAAAGGCTGTCCTCTGTTCTAAACGCTACCTCGCTAACGCGGGAAATGGCGAATAGTATGAAAGAAAAGATATATATGGTCATAGTTCACTGGATATAATCCAGTATGTGATAAAGGAAAGAGATACGTGCGCATACGTAATTTTTTTCTCATTGTGTGATAAGGTTAGTGTGTTTTACCTCAAAAAGGAACTTTATTTTTTCTGTTTCCCCATCTCGATTTTATGCGAGAAATGAGGCGATTTCGGCAGAAACCAGACGCCATGGGCGAACTCTACAGACAACTCGAAGCTTCGATTAAGGTTGAAGTTGTAGCAGACCCAGATGACTAGGGGGTTGTGGATGCGTCTTGCGTCACTCTCCTCCTCTTCCTCCTCCAGATGCTTGGAAGGTGGAGAGCTCTCCAAAGTGGATGGCACGTACGCGCTCCTTTTCCTCCTCCTCCTCCAGGTGGTTGCAAGGTGGAGAGCTCTCCGAAGTGGATGGCACGTACGCGCTCTTGCTTTTCCTCCTCCTCCTCCAGGTGGTTGCAAGGTGGAGAGCTCTCTGAAGTGGATGGCACGTACGCGCTCTTGTTTTATCTCCTCCTACACCAGATGTTTGTAGGGAGGAGAACTCTCCGAAGTGAATGGCACGTATGCACGCCTCGCATAAGAAATCCATCAGAAGAGAACTATCGGTCAAAGAACTAAGATCCCGAAGACTAGAATGCACCGAGACCAACTTTTTAAACGTCAAAGGTACCGATAAAAGGAAGACTAACATTTCGTTTTCCTTCTTCCAGTAACTGATGATATATTCTTCATTGAGAAAGGCAAGTTACCAATACTCTGAACCGATCTTCAGTCAGCGTGAACAATGTACGTTGATTGCGAATACTCTCAAGTTATCGTTAGACGGAGTGATTATCGCTGGCGAATATCTTTTTCTTTTTTGTGTATGTGTGTGTATTGATAAATTATACTACTATATTGATAACCCCAGATAGCGAGGGGTGGTCGGTTAAGGAAGAGCCACACAATCACATTATTATAATTCGTTTTTATTGGCTAGCTACGCTCTTTATGGTCAGGGGGCCCCATTTGCGGAGGAGAGAGAGAGAGAGAGAGAGAGAGAGAGAGAGAGAGAGAGAGAGAGAGAGAGAGAGAGAGAGAGAGAGAGAGGAGGGTAAGGTACACCATACGTCTCGCCTATTTCAGGGTAAGATATTGGTTGAGGGAGGGGCGACCGTAACATGCGGAAGCCACTCATCACTGAATGAAGAACTTCGCCAAACACAGACGCTGACGATAGCAACCTCCCCCCTCCCCTTACCCCCAAACACACACGCCTCCCCCCCACCCCTTGTCACTAACAGGTCATGCGGGGCTCCATCAGGCACATCCATGCACTCAAGAGCCACGCCACCTCCGCCCACAGAACACGGTAAATAATGATGATAAAAGGAACACCCTCTGTCTGCGTTGTAGTAACTGGGACCTCTGC
Organism: Panulirus ornatus; assembly: GCF_036320965.1. Classification (NCBI taxonomy): domain Eukaryota; kingdom Metazoa; phylum Arthropoda; class Malacostraca; order Decapoda; family Palinuridae; genus Panulirus; species Panulirus ornatus. The sequence goes on along the minus strand of NC_092227.1, from coordinate 80,353,373 downwards.
GTCTGCCACATTACAACCTACTGACGCGGCTCGACACGCTGTCTGTGTCACGCCACAGCTATCACGCTGAGGGGCCGGCCTGCTGTTACGCACCACATTACGTACACTTTGCTGAAAGTACTTTGTGACACATGTCACGATCCGGGATATTAGTGTTACCCCCCCCGACACTTGGGTCATGCCACACACACACACACACACACACACTCCTCATTTCGCTCCTTTCATTACGACAGATACGGAGTATCACCACGCAGTACGCTATAGGTCGTTGCAACAACAAATGGCTAAACAGGTCCACTTTAGCAAGGAAAAAAACGCGCGATCGAGAAAGACACGCAGGCAGGTATGATACAGATGTAGCTTTGGAGCTGGAGGAGGAAGAAAAAACCATGCGAATCGGCTCTTGTGTGTCTGACAGCAGTGAGGGGGATCAGAGAGTCGTCACCCCTCCCTCGCCCTGAATCCCATTATGCCGCAAGTGATGAATCCAAAGCCGAGAAAATGAAAGTCCCGATTGTTTATCCCAACGCGGCGCCTTCTCTTGTCTTCTTCATTTGGACGGGCCGACACGACAGATGAAGCTATCTCTGTGTGTGTGTGTGTGTCAGCTTGGGATACATAATGATAGTAGTGGTAATGACAATGATAATAATAACAACAAAAATAATGATAATTATAATGATAATAGAATGAAAGTGGCAAGTCCCTTAAGACAGGATTTGGGCAATACGTGTCGCTACTATTGCCACCGGGATATAAACATGGAGGAAGGAGAGAGAGAGAAAGAAAAAAAAAAATACCGTACGTAACTTTTAAAACTTGTGCTATCTTAGACGGAACGTGACTCCCCGATTACTGTAGAGATATAGGAAAATAAAGCCTTGTGTTTGTCTCTGAAGGATTTGTCTACGAAACATATGTGTGAGTTGTATTCCAGAAGAACTCTCTCTCTCTCTCTCTCTCTCTCTCTCTCTCTCTCTCTCTCTCTCTCTCTCTCCGCGCGTTCACTCACCAGGTCATCCACATCGCTATAATAAGAGGAGAGATATGCAAGCAGCCATCTGAGTTCCCCCCAGCGCGTTTAATAGTCAGGAGGTAGAACGCGGGGGAGCCAGGGCCCGCACTATTGCCACATAGGGACCCATTCCCTCTGACCACACCCCCACTGGCTGACATGATTCAGTACAGGGCAAGGCAGGCCAGACCAAACCAAGCCTAACCACCACCACCACTCCACCACAACTACCAGCACTACCACCTCCGCCTTCAACCTCTCCACCTCCTCCTCCCGACACGGCGTTGGCAACAATGTCGGTTGGTAGCCTTCAGCCAATTAGAGTCCGCATAGCCGTGTTTGTTTCACAGTTTGATGTGCAGCACGACAGCCCGCGATACGGCGCAACCCTCCCTCTCCTGCTGCTTCTCCCTACCTCAGTCTCCGTCGCTCATAGCACTCTCCCACCCTCCCTTCTCTCTCTCTCTCTCTCTCTCTGATAACACTAAATAACACGTCGCTCCTACGACTCGTTTCCTCTCCAACTCTAGATTTTCCTGCGGTGAGTACGTCGACACAAGCCATACCTTCTGCCAGAACCTCTCGTCGTAAGGGACTCGTGAGTGGGAGGTACTCTCTCTCTCTCTCTCTCTCTCTCTCTCTCTCTCTCTCTCTCTCTCTCTCTCTCTCTCTCTCATCTGGGCGTCCGTTGGTATATATCACTCTGTCTAGCAGGCTGGGCGGGTGAATGCGGGACGGAAGAGGTCGAGAGGCCTCCTTGATGGCGGGGGTACTCTTAGGTACCGTAAGTCTCGCTGTGGTAAGGGCTGTTCTGTCGTAGGTGGACCGACACCATAGAATGTTACGAGCGCATCGTGGGAATATCAGCAGCCCTTCGTTTCCTGTCGCGTTAATGAAAGGAGTTTACGACCTCAGTCCTACGTAGGAGATCGGCAAGGTCCCTGATGCAGTGGGGTGGGGGACACACACTCCGTCGGGAGTAATTCGGTGCCTCCGTCAGAAAATTTCCTCGGCATTAATTCATTTTCCGGCGTAAAATCGGATTACCCTAGCCAGGTCATTTCATTCGAACATGGAAGGTTTTTATTATAGGGGGGGTGTTGGTGGTGGTGGAGGTGGGGGTGGATTCATTGCTTGTCGACCGCGGCCGCACACCATAAAGTATCCATACCTGAAGTGTTGTGCCACGCTGTTCCAGGCTACTGGAGAAGTTACTACTCCCGAGTGTGTCTGCAAGTTGCTGGAACATTTGTTCTGCATTGATGGAACGTCGCTTGCAGTTCGTCGTAGGTCTGCTGCTGCTGTCCCTCTCCCCAAACCCCCAGTTGCAAAAGACGTCGGTGCTTCAAGCTGTTTTCTTTTTGTGTGGGGGGGAAGGTAGGTGGGATTGGTCTGTGGGTCGCTGGAATAGTGCCCTGCATTTCTGGAAAGTTGAAGCCCGAGTTACTGGAAAGTTGGCCTAACTTGCGGGAGGCTGTATGGAGTTGCAGGAGCCAATGTTGTCTTCAGTTGTTGGTTACTATTGAGATGTCGGAAGTCGCGTTCAAGATGACTGGAAAGGGAGTCTTGGTGTGACTCAGACGTTGTCCATCTTCAGTCGTTCCAAGTTCTCAATGGGTTTCCAGGACGTCACCAGGAAAAATCGTCTTCCGTCACAAAGAATTGATTCCCCGCTGCTCGATCTATCCCCGTTTTCGATTGCAAAAAAGATCGTTTGTTGATTTCTTGGGTTCGGTACTAGTAAAGTTTTTTTGGGCCTGTTGGGAAAGTTTTGAGTGGTGGCTTTTTTTTAAAGGTTGCTGGAGATGCCTTTTCACGCTGCTGAAAATGATTGAGATTCCCAAGTATAGGATGGTTTGCAGGAAGATAATTTGAAAAAAAAAAAATAGTACATTATATTCGGTTTGAATCATTTACTGAATTAATTCATCATAGAAAACTGGGCCTCAGTAACTGTCTCCTACTTTAAACGACGATATTACAGAGTTTCCATTTAAAAGTATTAGAAAACATTAACGTATTTTTTTTCTTTTATTAAGAAAGCGACACAACACGTCTCACTTTCATCATTACGGGAAAAAATTAGATTTTTGACAGTCTTATGACAGCAAGTGTTCATTGTGTGTCCATTAAAAAAGTATATATATATATATATATATATATATATCCCTGGGGATAGGGGATGAAGAATACTTCCCACGTATTCCCTGCGTGTCGTAGAAGGCGACTAAAAGGGGAGGGAGCAGGAGGCTGGAAATCCTCCCCTCTCGTTTTTTTTTTCTTTTTTTTAATTTTCCAAAAGAAGGGACAGAGGGGGGCCAGGTGAGGATATTCCCTCAAAGGCCCAGTCCTCTGTTCTTAACGCTACCTCGCTATCGCGGGATATGGCGAAAGGTATGAAAAAAAAAAAAAAAAAAAAAAAATATATATATATATATATATATATATATATATATATATATATATATAAGAATATGAAACGCAAGGGAAGGGAAAGTAATTGGGCATTTTCTTTTATATATATATATATATATATATATATATATATATATATATATATATATATATATATATATATATATATATATATATTCTTTAACGTCCGGAAGAAGGTTCGTGAGGGACACCTCACTCCCTCAGCCCAAGCGTCGATGCTGAAGGCCGATCATCACAATGACCTCTGAAGATATACGGACGACCGACCGGCACTTCAGCTGAAGCCGGGATGAAATACACCGTCTCCGCTCCCTGGAGACTGATTGAAAGCGAATCTCCTCTTCCCCACCTCTCTCTCTCTCTCTCTCTCTCTCTCTCTCTCTCTCTCTCTCTCTCTCTCTCTCTGAAGGCTAATCAGTCGAAGGCTTTTTTCCCCCCCTCGCATACCCTCGAAGACGTGCAAACATCCTCTATCTTGCCCTACAAGGTAGTCCAACACGGGTCCTCCGTGTTCCGAGATAACTTAACAGTCCAGCGATAATGTACTTCGCTTTGTATTTACTTATTCAAGTGTCACCCCCTTCCCCCACGAGAATTACGAACGCAGCTTTGATCTCCTCCATGATACAAGGTCTTCAGTTGTCCACCGGGAACAGACTGAAGCAAAAGTTGACCTCTGCTGGATTCCAGACACTATTACCCCAGCCAGCGTTTCCGCAGCCTCTCACCCGAGGGCTAGGCTGTCACCATGTGCAGGCCGGTTGGCTGGCGTTGGCGGCGCTGCGCCGTTACACCGGGTCCAGGCCTGGGGTACCCTGGTTCGTAACCCGCAAAATTAATTTAACTGGTGAAAGATTTATTAATGTAGCTCCAGATGTTGGGAAGAGGACCTTTCGGCCCCCGTGGTCTGTGCACCAGGCGATGGTCGGCTGCGGGTACGAAACCTTGCTAAATGCAGCGGAACCAGGAGGGGGGAAAGGTTGTGTGTGTGTATATGTGTGTGTGTGTGTGTGTGTGTGTGTGAGAGAGAGAGAGAGAGAGAGAGAGAGAGAGAGAGAGAGAGAGAGAGAGAGAGAGAGAGAGAGAGAGATGAAGACTTTGGGGTAGCTCCTGGTGTTGTAGGTGTTGAGCGAGAGAGGCGCTTGAACGCCTGGGTCAAGCTTGGCAGGAGACATTGCATTGCAACCTCTCCCATCACAAAGGCCTCAGTAGCAGATGTATTCCTCACGCCGCCCCAACCTACTGTACAGCACATGTGATGCACCCCAGCCTGCTGTACAGCACATGTGAAGCAGCCCAGCCTACTGTACAGCACATGTGATGCACCCCAACCTACTGTACAGCATATCTGATGCACCCCAGCCTACTGCATACATATGTGATGCACCCCTTTACTGTACAGCACATGTGATGCACCCCCCTACTGTACAGCACATGTGATGCACCCCAGCCTCCTGTACTGCGTATGTGATGCACCCAGCCTACTGTACAGCACATGTGATGTACTCCAGCCAACTGTTAAAACATGTGATGCACCGCAGCCTACTGTACAGAACATGTGATGCACCCCCCTACTGTACAGCAATTGAGATGCATCCCAGCCTACTGTACAGTACATGTGATGTGAATGAGAAGTACACTCCAGCCTAATGTATAGCACATGTGATGTGAATGAGAGAAGTACACCCCCCCGTCTACTGTACAGCTCATGTGATGTGAACAACAGTAGTACATGTGTACCCTTGCCTACTATACAGCACATGTGATGTGAATGATAGTAGTATATTCCAGCCTACTGTACAGCACATGTGATGTGAACAAGTCTCTCGCAGATGACACAGAGACGAAGCAAGGAGGACTATGATCCGTCTAGTTAGCTAAGATTCTCAGTTATTTCAATTACTAGAATAACCATTTGTCCAGTCACACGGCGACAGAGCATGGGTGAATGGTAACGTGTCTAGGGGAAGATGCAGGGAAGGGAGGCAAATGCGGAGCAATACAGTGGGTGTAATACAAAATGAATGATAATGGGAAAAGATGAAGTCAAAAGGGGAGTTTGGGGGGAAAGGGTGTAATACGAAAAGAATGATAATGGGAAAAGATGAAGTCAAAAGGGGAGTTTTCGGAGAAAGGGTGTAATACAAAATGAATAATCATGGGAAAAGATGAAGTCAGAAGGGGAGTTCAGGGTGGAAAGGGGGTTGTAATACGAGGAAAATGATAACGGGAAAAGATGAAGCCAAAAGAGGAGTTGGGAACGAGATAATTAAGAAAATGGAAGAGGAGGACGTCATGTTGTTGCAAAGCAATCGTGGGTAGACGGCAGACGATGTGAGAGAGAGAGAGAGAGAGAGAGAGAGAGAGAGAGAGAGAGAGAGAGAGAGAGAGAGAGAGGCAGGCAGGCGCAGCGGCGGTGCAGAAGAAGGTGCCGCCGCTAAGATAAGCCACCCACGATAACACGATATCCTAGCATTACCTCGCCAGAAACAAGAGGCCGGCGATATCATTTCGTTATGATCATGGTCATCAACCCCGCACCGGATTTATCATTACCGACCTCGCAACCACTACTCTTGGACTCCTTTCGCGCGCAGAGGTCCATGAGAGACGCGCAACACGGAGAGAGAAAAAAAAAAAAACGGGACACGTATTCTATCACCTAGAACGAGGCGGTCCGTTAGCGACAAATGCAAATAGGAAAAAAAAAAGAGATACATTTCGGAGGTTTGGTTGGCTTCGTCCGTGAAGCGACCCTTCGTGAAGAGCATTTGCCAGCGTGACAACTACCAACGCGAATATTTCGTCAAGTGAAGAAGGTTCGGACGTAAACACAACGGCGAACAATGTACCTTCTCTGGGGTCTGTTTTTTTTTCTCTCTCTCCCACTTGTCCTGGATACCCAGGAAATGGTATAGTATTACCATACAGTCCAGGGCAATCAACTGCCTCATGAGTATGATCAGGAAGTTTTATTTGACCTTCCAGCGTTCCAGAACTTGTATTACGTAGAGATTTGGAGGTGAAAACATATATCCAGATATTTATACTTAAGCTTTATATATATATATATATATATATATATATATATATATATATATATATATATATATATATTATCCCTGGGGATAGGGGAGAAAGAATACTTCCCACGTATTCCCTGCGTGTCGTAGAAGGCGACTAAAAGGGGAGGGAGCGGGTGGCTGGAAATCCTCCCCTCTCGTTTTTTTTTAATTTTCCAAAAGAAGGAACAGAGAAGGGGGCAGGTGAGGATTTTCCCTCTAAGGCCCAGTCCTCTGTTCTTAACGCTACCTCGCAAACGCGGGAAATGGCGAATAGTATGAAAAAAAAAAAATATATATATATATATATATATATATATATATATATATATATATATATATCTCCCTGGGGATAAGGGAGAAAGAATACTTCCCACGTATTTCCTGCGTGTTGTAGGCGACTAAAAGGGAAGGGAGCGGGGGGGCTGTAAATTCTCCCCTCTCGTTTTTCTTTTTTTTTTTTTTTAATTTTCCAATAGAAGGAACAGAGAAGGGGGCCAGGTGAGGATATTCCCTCAAAGGCCCAGTCCTCTGTTCTTAACGCTACCTCGCTAACGCGGGAAATGGCGAATAGTATGAGAGAGAGAGAATATATAAATTCCATAGGCGTTCCTGAACTCCGCCTGATCTGAGTTACGCCGTGAGTGAAAAGTCACTTCGACGAGGCTACGTCATCGTCAGTTGATTCTAAAACGTATTACTGTCTCGTTGAGAAACTTCTCCCTCTCACTTCAGAGGAGTCTCTGTCACTTCCCGGCTCGTGGCTGTAGCGCACGCAGCCTCGAAGCTGCAGGAACCACATGAATGAGAAGGTGAAGTTTGTCCCTCCCGCGGTCATGAGCGAGGACCACTCAGTGGAAAAGAACAGCAACGGTACAGGTCTTCTGAATACAAACGTTTATGTACATCGAACGGAATACATTCTTTAATCCTCTCTATCTCGGTAATGGCACAGAAACCTAGGTAGGAACGTCCAAAGAAAAAAAAAAAAAGAGAAAAGAGAGGGAGTTTAAAAAAAAAGAGTTGCTTTGCACTTATTTTGTCCTAAATGTTATTGTCCTGTGCTTCTTGTTCATGCTATTGCAAAGTGTCCTTGTAAAATTTTATTGCTGGATGTCCCCCTCGTTGTGTTCCTCTTGAGACGGTCTCCCCAGACTAGTATGATGTTCTTTCCCTCTTTTTTTTTTTTTTTTGATATCAACCGCTTCTGTGGTCTTCCTATTACTCTAAACGATCATCAGTGGTAATTATTTTTTTTCATGTTTAATTAGCAGATGATTTGACTATAGAATACAAAGGACTACAGAGGAATTCAAACAGCGACAGACCTGTAGGTCCTTTCGAGGTTGTAATAGTGGATGATTACAGAAACACACTTCCCTTTTAAGCCGAATTAACGAGATATCTTTTGCCGACTTAACGAAATTCCCCTCATTGCTAACTTAACGAGATACGGCTAGCTGACTTAACGAAATTCCATAAGCCGAATTAACGAAATACTCTTGTAATATATAAAAAAATGTAAATTCGTTGAGAATCTTTAGTTATAGTATCATAAAAGGCAGAGTGAGAATCTTTGGTAAACTCTCAACAGAAATCTTAAGGTGGTTGTCCATTGTGAGCATGAACTATTGTCCGCAGAAGAGGGTCTTTGGACCAGGCGCTACCAGAACAAAGGTCTTTGCATTAGACACTTACCAGCACGAAGGTCTTTGGAGCAGACACTACCACAACACAGGTCTACGGACCAAACAGTACTAGAACAAAGGTTTTTCAACCAGACGCTACCAGAACCCAGGTCTGTGGACCAGACTTTCCCAGAACGAAAAGGATCTGCGAACCAGACACTCCCAGAACAAAGGCTTTCGGACCAGACACTACCAGAACGAAGGTCTGTGGACTAAACAGTACCAGAACAAATCTCCGTGGACCTGACACTGACCAAGTCATGGGTATATGATCTGCAGCAACGACTAAGGCTATCATTGTACGATCCACTACTGAGAGATTAACATGATTGGTAAATGCGATCATCAAATAGCCCGTGGCAGTAACCTGTGCTTCCATTGCCTAGTCCTAAAGATCACACTTGCACCGACAAAATTTTTGCAAAACGGGCCAGTGTGACGGTAAGAAAGATGCAAGTTGGTTGATTTAGCGGTCATTACACAGGGAGGATGCTGTGAATCGGGTTTGTAAGGAGGCTTCTTCTCCACACAGGTCGCCAAAAGTTTTCTTAAGAGTTATGAAGAAATGGGAATACAGGTAGTGGTTCGGAGTTTAGAATAGGAGGAGTTTTTGGTCATGGGACTGGTGTGTGTGTGTGTGTGTGAGAAGGGTATGGCTGTGGGACAGTAGGAGAATGTGGGTGTGAGGGGGAGGGTATGTGGGAGGAGCTGGTCGAGAGTCTCCTCACGGGGCTGGTCGACGGACAATGGGTAGGGGGGGTGTTCCCCCACCAGTGGCATGGCTTGTCGCGGTTGTGGACATACAACGGCTTGATCCTCCTCCCACTTCCCTCAATACCTTGTCCACTCTCGCTTGCTGTGGCGACCGCCCATATCTACCTACCTGTCTGTTTTTGGAGCTATCTATCTATCTATATATATATATATATATATATATATATATATATATATATATATATATATATATATATATATATATATATATATATTATTTATTCATTTATTTATCATTTCACCTATTTATGGTTACACCGCGAGTGAAAAGTTACCTTTGCTGGTGCTGTATCATCGCCATTTGACGATATTGATTACAGTCTCGTCAAAGAACTCCCCTCGAAGCAGTCCACCCTCTTCCTGCTACCGAGAGCAGCGCAGACATGTAGAAAAAGGAGACCCTGGATGGGATTCCAAGGGCTGTATGATAGTAATGATGATAATAATGATGGGATCAATAATGATGATAATGTTTTCATATATATATTACACACACACACACACATATATATATATATATATATATATATATATATATATATATATATATATATATATATATATATATATATTCCTATGAGTCCACAAGGAAAATGAAACACGAAAAGTTCCCAAGTGCACTTTCGTGTAATAATCACATCAGGAATATAACAGTCAGTTGATATACATCGTAGAGACGAAGATATATATATATATATATATATATATATATATATATATATATATATATATATATATATATATATTTTTTTTTTTTTTTTTTTTCGTACTATTCGCTATTTCCCGCGTTAGCGAGGTAGCGTTAAGAACAGAGGACTGAGCCTTTGAGGGAATATCCTCACTTGGCCCCGTTCTCTGTTCCTTCTTTTGGAAAATTAAAATCGAGAGGAGAGGATTTCCAGCCCGCCGCTCCCTTCCCTTTTAGTTGCCTTCTACGACATACAGGGAATACGTGGGAGGTGTTCTTTCTCCCCTATCCCAAGGTATAAAATATATATATATATATATATATGTATATATATATATATATATATATATATATATATATATATATATATATATATTTTCTTTCTTTTTTTCTTTCAAACTATTCGCCATTTCCCGCATTAGCGAGGTAGCGTTAAGAACAGAGGACTGGGCCTTTAGGGAATACCCTCACCTGGCCCAATTCTCTGTTCCTTCTTTTGGAAAATTAAAAAAAAAAACGAGAGGGGAGGATTTCCAGCCCCCCGCTCCCTCCCCTTTTAGTCGCCTTCTACGACACGCAGGGAATACGTGGGAAGCATTCTTTCTCCCCTATCCCCAGGGATAATATATATATATATATATATATATATATATATATATATATATATATATATATATATATACCTCCCCCGCGAGGCAGCGTTAGAAAAAGGACAAAAGGCCACATTTGTTGACACTTAGTCTCTAGCTGTCATGTGTAATGCACCGAATCCACAGCTCCCTTTCCACATCCAGGTCCCACAAAACTTTTCATGGTTTACCCCAGACGCTTCACATGCCCTGGTTCAATCCATTGACGCACGTCGACCCCTGTATACCACATCGTTCTGATTCACTCTATTCCTTGCGCGCCTTTCACCCTCCTGTATGTTCAGACCCCGATCGCTCAAAATCTTTTTCACTCCATCCTTCCACCTCCAATTTGGTCTTCCACTTCTCCTCGTTTCCTCCACCTCTGACACTTATATCCTTTGTCAATCTTTCCTCACTCATTCTCTCCATGTGACAAAATCATTTCAAAACACCCTCTTATGCTCTCTCAACCACACTCTTTTTATTACCACACATCTCTCTTACCCTTTCATTACTTACTCGATTAAACCACCTCACACCACATGTCTTCAAACATCTCATTTCCAGCACATCCACCCTCTTCCGCACAACTCTATCTATAGCCCACGCCTCGCAACTATATAACATTGTTGGAACCACTATTTCTTCAAACATACCCATTTTTGCTTTCCAAGATAACGTTCTCGACTTCCGCACATTTTTCAACGCTCCCAGAACTTTCGTCCCCTCCCCCACCCTGTGATTCACTTCCGCTGCCAAATCCACTTCCAGATATCTAAAACACCTCACTTCCTCCAGTATTTCTCCATTCAAACTTACCTCCCAATTGACTTGTCCCTCAACCCTACTGTACCTAATAACCTTGCTCTTATTCACATTTACTCTCAGCTTTCTTCTTTCACACACTTTACCAAACTCAATTACCAGCTTCTGCAGTTTCTCACCCGAAACAGCCACCAGCGCTGTATCATCAGCGAACAACACCGACTCCCTTCCCAAGCTCTCTCATCTCCAACAGGAATATATACATTTTATATATAAATATATATATATATATATATATATATATATATATATATATATATATATATATATATATATATATATATTCCTGGCGATAGGGGAGAAAGAAGACGTCCCACGTATTTCTTGCGTGTCGTAGGATACTGAAAGGGGTGTTGGGGGCGGGGGCCTGGATATCCCTCCCTCCTGTTTTACTTTTCCAAACGAAGGAACAGAGAAGGGAGCCAAGTTAGGATCTTCCCTCTAAGGCTCAATTATGTTCTTGACGCTAGCTCGCTAATGCGAGAAATGGCGAGTATGTATAGGAAAAAAGAAACTATACATAATGTATATATATATATATATATATATATATATATATATATATATATTTTTTTTTTCATACTATTCGCCATTTCCTGCGTTAGCAAGGTAGCGTTAAGACCAGAGGACTGAGCCTTTCAGGGAATATCCTCACTTGGCCCCCTCCTCTGTTCCTTCATTAGGAAAACTAAAAAAGAGAGGGGAGGATTTCCAGCCCCCCGCTCCCTTCCCTTTTAGTCGCCTTCTACAACACGCAGGGAATACGTGGGAAGTATTCTTTCTCCCCTATCCCCAGGGATATATATATATATATATATATATATATATATATATATATATATATATATATATATATATATATATTTATGATCACCTACGCATACGTTTTTCAGACCCTAATTACCATATGACAGGCATGATGTATTGCCAATCAGGGTCTTCCCCGATAAATATTGGAACCATGAGTGCCGCGTCCAAGCTCAACACAGCGGACGTTGATCTCAGGGACAAAATCTTAATGAATCGCAAGAAAAAAATTAATCTTGAAAATAAGAACTGAAAAATTTCAATCACGCTCTTGTACAAATTTCGGATCTTGATGAGATTTTTCAGTTAGCCTCGAAAAGATTCGCTTGTCCGTAGCTGTATGAAATTCCCTTGTATTTCGCTGTATATCATGTCTAGTTCGCCAATAGATGTCACTTCACCTTCCCCGTGTAGATGTATTTAACTGTTACGCAACTCTTGTTCCACACTCCCTCTGGGATGCATCGCGTCTAAATTTTCTTTGATGACGAAGCAAGGCAGGCACCCAGGACGTCAGAGTAGGCAAAAGAATATAATCACCGATTATATTAATCATCTTTGATCATCTCTTCGAGACGACGGATCTATAGAGATACAGTGCGAATGATGATTATATTAGGATTATATTACGGAACGAGATAGTGTAAATTAGTTTTTCCATCCCCTCTGTGTAGGGTAGGATGAGGAGAAACTACGATGCACGGAATAATTGCACTCGGATCACTTGACTCTCCCGTTTGGTATGACTCTCTGTCTGTACTTCCGGAAGTTACACACTTGATATGAACGTTGTAGCCTAAGGGTGTAAACAGGTCTCGGTCGAGGTTAAGTCGAAGTGCAAATAGAACTGCCCTGGCAGGATATATTGGTTAAGTAACTACCTTCGAAGAACGTGAAAAATGAGTACTGCTATCACCTCTTCTACTACTAATGATGATATTGATAATGATAACGATACTAATAGTTACTAATGATAATACTGTTACTAATACAGTCACTAATGACAATGATAACGATACTATTACTACTACTAATAATAATAACGATACTACTACTAATTCTACTAGTAATGATAATAACAATACTATTACTACTAATATTGATAATACTAATAATTATTATAAAAACGATACTACTACTAATACTGATAAATATAATAACGATACTACTAACAATAATTATAATAACGATACTACTAATACTAATCATAAAAACGATAGTACTACTATTAATAATTATAATAACGATACTACTAACAATAATTATAGTAACGATACTACTAATACTAATTATAAAAACGATAGTACTACTAATAATAATTATAATAACGATACTACTACTACTAATGATAATTATGATAACGATAATACTACTAATGATAATTATACTAACGATAACGATAAATTCTTTTTATACATGATCGCCCTTTCCCACCTTTGCGAGGCGCTACGTGGTGAGAGTATGTGTCTGTCGCTCTGAGAATTATGTGACACCTAAAAAAGGGTCAGATATTTAGCCGTGTGCTGGTTATAATATGACAGTGACGACCCTCGCGACCACGGCAGACGATGGGCCTCAATCCCAACCAGCAAAGCTATCACAGCGTCGGAGAAAACTCGCTAAGACGGAGAGGGAACGAACCTTCGCATCGCTCGACTTCCTATGTTCCCTCTTTGAGAAAGTGATGATACAGGAGGAGAGGATTTCCGATTCCATGCTCCCGCCGCTCTTAGTCGCCTTCTATGACACGTACGAGATACGTGGGTATCATTATTTCTCTCCCTGACCCCCCAGGAATGATAATAATAATAATAATAGCAATGATAATGATAACGACGATAGTGATATTATTATTATCATATCATTGTCTTTATTATGACATAATTATAGTTATAGTATTAATAATAGAAATAGATAATAATGATAATAATAACAATAATAATGATAATAGCAACAAAAATACAGCTGAGCGAAGCTTTACACAATAACTGAATCATTCTAGCATTTCAGAAGGCACAGCGACCGATATTTCAGTGACGTTGTTAGTTGTATCAGGACGGTATAAGAAAAAAACAATTACGCAGCGTATTGCGTACACGCCTTACCCTCCACAGACGGAGGAATCGAACTACTTGTTTCCACTTGGCGGCGGCAGTTCGGGCGCTTATCCACTATTTTTTTTTTTTTTTATGTTAGCTGAGACGGCACGGGCGGCTGAGGCTCTGATCGAGACCATCCCATTATATATATTATATATTATATAGTTAAATAATATATATATTATATTATATATATATATATATATATCAATACTTAATCGCTGTCTCCCGCGTTAGCAAGGTAGCGCAAGGAAACGGACAGGAGTGGTCCAACCCACTCACATACACATGCATATACATAAACGCCCACTCACGGACATATACATACATACACATTTCAACGTATACATACACAGACATATATATGTATATATATATATATATATATATATATATATATATATATATATATATATTTTTTTTTTTTTTTTTTTTTTTTTTTTTTTTTTTATACTTTGTCGCTGTCTCCCGCGTTTGCGAGGTAGCGCAAGGAAACAGACGAAAGAAATGGCCCAACCCCCCCCCCCATACACATGTACATACACACGTCCACACACGCAAATATACATACCTACACAGCTTTCCATGGTTTACCCCAGACGCTTCACATGCCTTGATTCAATCCACTGACAGCACGTCAACCCCTGTATACCACATGACTCCAATTCACTCTATTCCTTGCCCTCCTTTCACCCTCCTGCATGTTCAGGCCCCGATCACACAAAATCTTTTTCACTCCATCTTTCCACCTCCAATTTGGTCTCCCTCTTCTCCTCGTTCCCTCCACCTCCGACACATATATCCTCTTGGTCAATCTCTCCTCACTCATTCTCTCCATGTGCCCAAACCATTTCAAAACACCCTCTTCTGCTCTCTCAACCACGCTCTTTTTATTTCCACACATCTCTCTTACCCTTACGTTACTTACTCGATCAAACCACCTCACACCACACATTGTCCTCAAACATCTCATTTCCAGCACATCCATCCTCCTGCGCACATCTCTATCCATAGCCCACGCCTCGCAACCATACAACATTGTTGGAACCACTATTATATATATATATGTGTGTGTGTGTGTGTGTACATATTCATATTTGCTGCCCTCATCCATTCTCGTTGCCACCCCGCCGCACATGAAATAGCATCCCCCACCCCTCCAGAGGTAGCGCCAGGAACAGACAAAAAAGGCCACATTCTTTCACACTCAGTCTTAGCTATCACATGTAATGCACCAAAACCACAGCTCCCTTTCCACCTCCAGGCCCCACAGACCTTCCCATGGTTAACCCTAGACGCTTCACATGCCCTGGTTCAATCCGTTTACAGCACGTCGACCCTGGTATACCAAATCGTTCAAATTCACTCTATTCCTTGCACGCCTTTCACCCTCCTGTATGTTCAGGCCCCGATCGCTTAAAAAATTTTCACTCCTTCCTTCCACCTCCACTTTGGCCTCCCGCTTTTCCTTCTTCCCTCCACCTCTGATGCATATATCCTCTTTGTCAATCATTCCTCATTCATTCTCTCCATGTGCCCAAACCATTTCAACACCGTCTTCTGCTCTTTCAACCACACTTTTCTATCACACATATCTCTTACCTTTTCATTACTTACTCGATCAAACCACCCCACACTACATTTTGTCATCAAACTCCATCTATAGTCCACGCCTCGCAACCATATAACATTGTTAGAACCACTATTCCTTCAAACATACCCATTTTTGCTCTCCTAGCCTGAGCCAGGTACTCGCTTTATCGATTAACCCTTAGGGGTGGATGAACAGCTGGAATGACTGTGGACCGACTGGCTGCAATCAGGGTTCGAATCTAAGCGCTCGACTCCGGGCGGCCCGTGAACGCGTCACGGTTAGGAACACTTAACCGCTACACGTAGCTGCTTCTGCTGTTTATCATAGAGAATTGGCTGTTCGATCACAAGTAAACAGGCAGTGAGATCCCTATGGGTCAGTTCCCGTCTGATACACGGGTATTCCTCTCAAGACGCAGGTATTACGAGCACGAGTGACTGAAACGCTCACTTACACAGCACGTACGCGTTTCTCTCTCTGGACAGACAAGGGGCTCTGTCTGTCTCTGGCATCCCTAGACTGAGGGACGTACTCGATGCAGTCGGAGGCACCTTTGTGTGTACCGGCAGGTACAAGGGATGTGGAATAGTACCGGACGGGCTTTTTTGCAAAGGATAGACAGTCCGGTGTTTGACGATGATGAAGGTAATAGAGCGAGACATAGCATCTCTCTCGGCTGTTAGCCGGTCCCGAGACCACCTCCCTCCCCTCCCCCACTCTCCAGGAAAATGAATGAAATGGCGACAAACAGATCTCTCTCTCTCGTTACCAAACCTGTGTCCAAAAGGGTTACGGAAGATGAGTGAAAGTGACGAACAAAAACCTCCCCCCGGTTACCATACTTGTATCCCAGGGTTAAGGAAAACGAGTGAAAGTGACAAACAAAGACCTCTCCATGGTTACCAGACGTGCCCAAGGGTTAAGGAAAATGAAAGAAGGTGACTGACAGCAACCGCCCCTGACCATTGGACGTGCCCGGGGGGGTTGGTTGAGGAAAATGTTGTGTGAGGCCACTTCCACCCGGTGGGCAGGCGAGGCAAGGACGGAGCGATCGCTCTCGCTTCTTGTAGTCATAATCACCGGCTTAATTGAAATTCTAAAGAGGTTTTCACACCTCCAATTACTTCCCGTTTGGACGAGTAACAAATGGCCAATTACCAGTAGTTACCCCCCACCACCACTCCCCCCCCCCCTCCCCCTACACACGGTAGCGGCGGCGGTCTACCAGACAGCCAGTTTAGTTGTTCGACCAGCCCCGACGAACCAGCTTAACTGCCAGGAAATGACAGAACTAACAAGAGCCTCACAGAGCGAAGCGTCAGCCACCCAGCACCCCCCTCAACCCCCCCAAATGAGGAATGGCTGTGTGAGTATTTGTTCATCTCTTGTGTCCACGTCACCACCACCACCGCCAGAGACAACCAGCCCGCCGGGATAGTTACGTCCACTAAATTGGCTGTTAGGTCACCGCATCTACACACACACACACACACACACTCGGGCGCTCGCAGGAAATGGATGTAATTAATGATAATTGTTAAAGGCAATCTGATCCCGGGGCGATGCAGGATCTGAGGCAATTGCAAGTGTTGACGGTGCTTTATTGAGTGTCAAGAGGCTGCAGGCCGAGAGAGAGAGAGAGAGAGAGAGAGAGAGAGAGAGAGAGAGAGAGAGAGAGAGAGAGAGAGAGAGAGAGAGAGTCATCGTCGACGCCAGCTGGTTACTGTAAAGTGAGGCTAGCATGGCTGTTTACACACACACACACACACACACACACAAGGGAACCTACGTAGCGCAGTGGTTAACAATGTTACCCACCCGTATAACGGACCCGGGTACGAGCCCCAGACAGTACAGTCGGCTTGATTTAACTCTGCTGTTCATCTTCCTCTTGGGTCTGGTCGACGAATGGCTACGTGACGTAACTTTAAATATATATATATATATATATATATATATATATATATATATATATATATATATATATATATATATATATATATATACACACACACACTTTCCTGTTTCATCAGGAACTCGTATTGTCAAGTGGTTACCATTGCTGACCCTGAGTCACGCATGGGCCCGCCCGGGTTCGTATCCTAGCGCGGGCTGTCGGCCCTCAGCCAACCCCAACTGATCCTCCTCCCTTTGGGATACTCGATAAGTCGATACTTGGCATAGGCTAGGGTATATATATATATATATATATATATATATATATATATATATATATATATATATATATATATATATTTTATTTTTTTTTTATTATACTTTGTCGCTGTCTCCCGCGTTTGCGAGGTAGCGCAAGGAAACAGACAAAAGAAATGGCCCAACCCCCCCCCCCCCATACACATGTGTATACATACGTCCACACACGCAAATATACATACCTACACAGCTTTCCATGGTTTACCCCAGACGCTTCACATGCCTTGATTCAATCCACTGACAGCACGTCAACCCCGGTATACCACATCGCTCCAATTCACTCTATTCCTTGCCCTCCTTTCACCCTCCTGCATGTTCAGGCCCCGATCACACAAAATCTTTTTCACTCCATCTTTCCACCTCCAATTTGGTCTCCCTCTTCTCCTCGTTCCCTCCACCTCCGACACATATATCCTCTTGGTCAATCTTTCCTCACTCATTCTCTCCATGTGCCCAAACCACTTCAAAACACCCTCTTCTGCTCTCTCAACCACGCTCTTTTTATTTCCACACATCTCTCTTACCCTTACGTTACTCACTCGATCAAACCACCTCACACCACACATTGTCCTCAAACATCTCATTTCTAGCACATCCATCCTCCTGCGCACAACTCTATCCATAGCCCACGCCTCGCAACCATACAACATTGTTGGAACCACTATTCCTTCAAACATACCCATTTTTGCTTTCCGAGATAATGTTCTCGACTTCCACACATTCTTCAAGGCCCCCAGAATTTTCGCCCCCTCCCCCACCCTATGATCCACTTCCGCTTCTATGGTTCCATCCGCTGCCAGATCCACTCCCAGATATCTAAAACACTTCACTTCCTCCAGTTTTTCTCCATTCAAACTCACTTCCCAATTGCCTTGACCCTCAACCCTACTGTACCTAATAACCTTGCTCTTATTCACATTTACTCTTAACTTTCTTCTTCCACACACTTTACCAAACTCAGTCACCAGCTTCTGCAGTTTCTCACATGAATCAGCCACCAGCGCTGTATCATCAGCGAACAACAACTGACTCACTTCCCAAGCTCTCTCATCCCCAACAGACTTCATACTTGCCCCTCTTTCCAAAACTCTTGCATTTACCTCCCTAACAACCCCATCCATAAACAAATTAAACAACCATGGAGACATCACACACCCCTGCCGCAAACCTACATTCACTGAGAACCAATCACTTTCCTCTCTTCCTACACGTACACATGCCTTACATCCTCGATAAAAACTTGTCACTGCTTTTAACAACTTTCCTCCTACACCATATATTCTTAATACCTTCCACAGAGCATCTCTATCAACTCTATCATATGCCTTCTCCAGATCCATAAATGCTACATACAAATCCATTTGCTTTTCTAAGTATTTCTCACATACATTCTTCAAAGCAAACACCTGATCCACACATCCTCTACCACTTTTTATACTATTCGCCATTTCCCGCATTAGCGAGGTAACGTTAAGAACAGAGGACTGAGCCTTTGAGGGAATATCCTCACTTGGCCCCCTTCTTTTGGAGAGGGGAGGATTTCCAGCTCCCGCTCCATCCCCTTTTAGTCTCCTTTTACGACACGCAGGGAATACGTGGGAAATATTCTTTCTCCCCTACCCCCAGGGTGAAGTGTTTTAGATATCTGGGAGTGGATCTGGCAGCGGATGGAACCATGGAAGCGGAAGTGGATCATAGGGTGGGGGAGGGGGCGAAAATTCTGGAAGCCTTGAAGAATGTGTGGAAGTCGAGAACATTATCCCGGAAAGCAAAAATGGGTATGTTTGAAGGAATAGTGGTTCCAACAATGTTGTATGGTTGCGAGGCGTGGGCTATGGATAGAGTTGTGCGCAGGAGGATGGATGTGCTGGAAATGAGATGTTTGAGGACAATGTGTGGTGTGAGGTGGTTTGATCGAGTAAGTAACGTAAGGGTAAGAGAGATGTGTGGAAATAAAAACAGCGTGGTTGAGAGAGCAGAAGAGGGTGTTTTGAAATGGTTCGGGCACATTGAGAGAATGAGTGAGGAAAGATTGACCAAGAGAGTATATGTGTCGGAGGTGGAGGGAACGAGGAGAAGAGGGAGACCAAATTGGAGGTGGAAAGATGGAGTGAAAAAGATTTTGAGTGATCGGGGCCTGAACATGCAGGAGGGTGAAAGGAGGGCAAGGAATAGAGTGAATTGGAGCGATGTGGTATACCGGGGTTGACGTGCTGTCAGTGGATTGAATCAAGGCATGTGAAGCGTCTGGGGTAAACCATGGAAAGCTGTGTAGGTATGTGTATTTGCGTGTGTGGACGTATGTATATACATGTGTATGGGGGTGGGTTGGGCCATTTCTTTAGTCTGTTTCCTTGCGCTACCTCGCAAACGCGGGAGACAGCGACAAAAAAAAAAATAAATAAATAAATAAGGCGGGGCAACACGAGCGTCAAACATCCTCCCCGTAATACACAAATAGCAATCAGGGATACACACACACACATGCTGGACATGATCACCAGGATGGGAGCACCTGCCAAGACGAGAGCGAAAAGCGCCCGGAGGAAGTAAACACAACACTTACGCATAATTACTTTCAGTACCACTGGGAGCAGACGGATGAGAGGTACACACACACACAGACACACACATACACACACACACGCACACACACACACATACACGCACATGGACCCCGCCCTAGGCTAAATCGTGTCAACAAAAGACTCCGAAGATAACAGGAGGTGGTGGTGGTGGGTGGTAGGCAAAGCCTGTGTGGTCACGTACTAAGCAGCACTTCGCACCTCCGTGTTCCTCCTGGTTATATATATATATATATATATATATATATATATATATATATATATATATATATATATATATATATAACCCATCCGTCCCTTCCTCCGGCCCACTGTGGTTGATATGAAGCTTGTGGTTTTATATGAAGTCTGTGTTTTATACGCGGCGAGACCTTTATACGAGGCTTGGGAGGAGGTAATGGTGGTGTGTGTGTGTGTGTGGTTTTGCTGCCTCTTGTGAGTGAGTCGGGTGGAGGCGAGGCAAGCCCTGGCCGTTCGTTCACGCCGGGAGCGCTAGTGGTAGTTAGTTGTTGGTGTTCGCTTGTTCTGAGGTGTGGTGGGATGTAAAGTCATGACGGTTGTGGTCAAGGGGAGGAGGAGGAGGAGAAGGGAAGGCATTTGGCCGTGGAACGAGGTGATTTACATCTGGGTAAATGCCTCTGCGGGCGTTACGTAAAATGAAAATGAAAAACGAAAGGTTTTTAAATCAGTTTACTCTCGTGTTTTACTTCGCCATTATCGAAGTGTACATATTACGCCTAACAAGGTGAGGTTTAAATGTAGCCTGAATTTTTTTTCAAGTCTGATTTGCTGTCGAGATGATTTTCTTTTTTTCGTGTACACCAAATGCGGTCGTGTATCTCTTGTAAAGTAAGGCCAGCGATGTCCATACGTTATAAAGGACTTACAAAGGAATACAATAAACCTCAATAGACCACTAGGTTTCTTTGAGGCTTTATGTGGTCGTGGAGGAGATCAGAAATAAGAAATTTAGTGCTGTAAAAAAATAGGAAAGCAGACAAATGACTTATGGAGAACGGAAACAGATAACTTAAGAAAATAATGAATAGTTTATGAGAATAACTTATGACTTGAGGAGAAGGTTACTATTATCTTAAGGGAACAATCGACTTCTCTCTCTCATTTATACATTCCAGCAAAATACATATCTTTATCATATTGTTATTAATGTTATCGTCCGTTCATCCTTGCGCCCTCTACACATTCTGGTACCGAGAGTCTTTCTTTCCTCTGCTGCTAAGCTACCCTCTCCCCCCCTCCCGACTCTCTGCGTCATCGCAACGGACTCGCGACAGTATGTACCTTCAGTCATCTAAATCCTGTTTTCTGATGCTCTACTGCGACACCGGATCCGCCTACCCACGTCCAAGGAGAATAAAAGTGTTTTCGCCCGAGCTATAGCCAAGAATATGTCTTAAGGTTAGTTGTTTATATATTTATCCACGTCTATGAATAGTTATGTCTTCAAACCGCGTCTGTGCTTAGCTATGTTTACGTCAGTCGCGTCAAAAGATTTTTTTCCCCCCACTCAAATCATGTCTAATGATTAGCTGTTATCAGAGATGTCTTTATTATATGATTTAACGTGTCTTTGATGCGTATTCTATTCTGAAAGTAAAGAAACACTAGCAACATACTTGCACACTTCACCTTGAAACGCCTGCTATCACTTACACTACCTCGCCTCATTTGCGCCATGTTTGTCAAAATAAGTTCCGCGTTTACTTTAGCCAGGTCTATCATACGGAGGTAAATTATTTAGATCATCTACTGAAAATATCAACGTTCACTTTAACTATAGGAGAGAAAAAAGTAAGGCTGGGTCCCTATCTATTCTTCACAGTGTGCAATCATAATTGCGATCTCTCGGGCAGTTTTCAATTAAATCAGAGTTCACTGAGACCGTAACTATATCTTCGTTTAGTATGACCCCCAAGTACGTACGAGCTATACCGGCTTACAGATGCCTGGTCATGAATACCTCAAGAAAAAAGAAATAATATAAAAACTGATCGTCGGCCCGTCTCGTGTCAACCAATAAGCCGGATCTTGGCCTAAAAGCAGGATCCACACAAACCTCCAATCAGGATGCAGGGATGCAGAAGCGCGGACCAACCAGGGGAGAAGAGAGGCGAAACGGTGACCAATGAAAGGAGAAGGCACACGGAATAATGATCTCTCTCTCATCACAAGTCCATGGACAGGGGGAGGAACAGCAGCAGCAAATGGACATGGCGGGTGGGACGAAGAAAAGGACGGTACCAGATGCCGTACATGGACTCAGAAGCGAGCGAGGAGTCGTCCTCCGCCAGAAAAGGACACGGACGTGTATAAGAACCGACCGGCGACGTACAGCGGTGACAAATCGCTTCTCCGTAATTCCTAACAAGTGTTGTATGAATGTATTCCAGGGGGTGGGGACCCCACCACTGGTAACGCAGCAAAGCAAGGTATTGAACAGTTGTGATTCTGGAAACTTGCCTGAACGAGAGAACTTGAGAGTATTTTGGCTCTGTCTCGCACCGTGGCGCCATGTTTGGATATCGACTGTAAGAAGACCGATTCGCTTGACCAAAAATTACGACCCTTCAACGTCACGGAGCAATGCTCGAGTATGACTGTGCGACCTTCAGGTATTACGATCAGGCCTTTAACTTAAACCCCGACACTTTATGGTTGAGGTTATTACACGATTACGCCGTCTTATCCGAGGATCGTACCATCTCGCTCAAGATGTTCGCTGTCTCGCCAAACCCATGTCGCATGCTGTTGCTGCTCATGTCAAAAGAGCGACCAGAGATCAACAAACGACGCTGATTTATCCAACCAACGTCAAGTACTCGAGCTCTTTCTTTCTCTTTCATCCGATCAATTTACAAACCCTCCACTTATATCACAGATAAGAACGTTTTCTCTTTTTGGGGGGAGGCGGAGAGAATTTTCAAACTCGGTTAGAACCAGTGGTGTGCTGCAGGACCTAGTCGTAGAGCCACTGTTATTCTTGTTTCATGGTAATTTCTCGAGAGAACAAAACAAGGCTTAATTTTTTCCCTACACACAGAGGTATGACTCTGTGAACCTACTGTAAACTGCATGATTATATACTGACTATTTCTGTTGAAAAAATGATGTAAACTCTAATGATAAGCTAGTACCTCAGAAGTAAATATATCTTACTAAGAACATTATATATGAAAAAGAAACAAAAACGAAAGCTCTTCCCTCCGACAGATTTACAAGATACGTATTTTGTATAAATAATTTCATTTATTTATAATTTCTTCAGAACCCCTTTTCTTCGAAGGGGTCCTGGTGGTGTGACCCAGGACTTCTTTCCTGGAGCTCCTGCAACTCTTAAGGCTGCGCTGTTTCAAGTAACAGGGAAATTATGAACTCCCTTGGAGAGAGAGAGAAGTTCTTTGATGGGACTGTAGTCCCAATAATACAGCCTCGCTAACAGTGACATTTTTCATCCGCGGGATAACGCTTCTAATGGTTATTATCCGATATATGATGTATGATAGCAGACTATACAGTGTATAACATTATATATACATTGCACCATATTAGATGACAGTCGCAGATAAGCAGATACATAATGCAAAGCATCAGATATGCAGCTTATAATATCAAATACAATGTATATCCATTAAATCTATATATATATATATATATATATATATATATATATATATATATACATATACATACATATATATACACACGACGCATAACACCTAATGTAAAATGTTAATATGAATCAAAATTATGATATATTCGCCATTTCCCGAGTTAGCGAGGTAGCGTTTCAGGCTAAAAGGGGTGGGAGCGGGGGAGGGGTAGGGGAGTTTTGCTAGAAATCCTCCCCTCCTGGTTTACTTTCCAAAAGAAGGAACAGAGAAGGGGGCCAAGTGAGGATTTTTCACTGGCTCAGTCAGATGTTATTGAAGTCACGTCGATATATATATATATATATATATATATATATATATATATATATATATATATATACTCCGACGTGAGATGAATCTTGTAAAATATCACTTATACAGTGGATAACGCTGGTAATAACACCATACATGGGGTTAAGGGGAGGTCGAAGCCAGTGTGATACGGAGGACCAATCTCTCCAGCGAATACCGTAGAGGCATGATCTGCAGCTCATTAGCCGTAGATGTCACATTACCGGGCGAATTACCGGGAACCCGGTGTCTCTGGCAACCACAGACACACACGAACCTTAGCGCAGTAGGAGGGAGGGAGGGAGACAGGGAGGGTGAGAGAGGGGGATCGTGGTTTGTGAGGGAGGGTGGGAGGGAATGGCGGGCGGGGGGACTCATCTGTTGTAGAAATGTTTCGTCAGACACACACACACACACACACTCACCTAGCTGTTCTTGTTCGTGTGGCATTTCCTTGTTTGTGTGGCACATTGATTTGCTTTTCTGTTTGTGTGGCAGAGTGTTAGTTTATATCGTTTATTTGGCGAAGTGAGGTGTGTGTGTGTGTGTGTGGCACTGTACGGCCTTTTCTGTTTGTGTGGCACAGGACGGTGGCAAAGTGCGGCATTTTTTCTGTGTGGCACATTACAGCATTTATCGTTCGTGTGGCATAATTCGACGTTTATCTGTCGCGCAGCACAGTGCTACGTTCATCGTTCGTGTGGCACCAATGCAGTGTTCATCGTTCGGTTGGCACGGTGGGGCATTAATTGCTCATGTGACCCAGCGCAGCATTGATCGCTCGTGTGGCACCAATGAAACACTCATCGTTCGTGTGGTACCAGTGTGGCATTCATCGCTTGTGTGGCACAGTGCGTCATTCATCGCTCGTGTGGCACAGTGCGGCATTCATCGCTCGTGTGGCACCAATGCGGCATTCATCGCTCGTGTGGCACAGTGCGGCATTCATAGTTCGTGTGGTACAGTGCGGCATTCATCGCTCGCGTGGCACAGTGCGGCATTCATCGCTCGTGTGGCACCAGTGCAGCATCCGTCGTTCGTGCGGCAGTTTGTGTGGTACAGTGCAGCACTGTGGCGCTCACCCGTCATGCTGATGAGCTGTGCGCAATTGCTGTCCCCCCGACACATACGCACCTCCCGCCCATGCCATGTTGTCGATATGAATGGCACTGCCTGCTTATGAGATCGTCTGCGCACGTTCCCAGATGATTAACACGATCATTTCCTTATTCTGCGATGCGTGTTTAGAGTGCAAAATGTTTGTCGCATAGTATTTGTCACAAAGAATCTGCCGAGCGATTTTTTTTTGAGAGCATTTTATCGAGCGTTATGCGTACGTTGTAATTCGCTTCGTCCTTCGTTGTGATTGCGAATTCGTTGAGGTGAGGGCGATCTCGCATCGCGAATCTTCATACCATATGACGCGATCGTTGCAAGTCTGCGCATTTCTGCTTATCGTATATACAGAGCTTATTACGCGCTGTAATACGGCCATTTTATGCGGCATTGTTCGTAAATTAGGTAGTGATTTCGTTCGTAAATGCCCACATTTCCTGACGTGCTCTCGCGTATTCGCAATCACTTTCGCAAAGGCGATTGAAATAGGAACGCTTAACTTGTAACGTAAATTGTGTGCGTGTAAGTTCTGAGAGTAACTACAGAGGACGGGCAATAAGTAATTTAAGTAACCACAGGGGGCGTGGGTAACCTTATAAGACACTACAGTTGGAAGGTGTAGAACAAGTAGATTACTACAGACAAAGGATGTGTAAACTATACGCAAAAAGCAAGCATAAGTCATTTTTCTTCAAATCCCATTTCGTCGGCAACGTAACATACACGAAATAGCTCATTCGTTCAACATCGGAACGCCGGGTAATATTTGTGCGTAGACTTGCACAAAATGTATCCACGTTAATACACTACTATAACTGTATTCGTAACAAGACCGACTGTCTGTATCCGTAACAAGACTACCTGTCTACTTTCGCAACAAGACTAACTCGTTTATATTCGTAACAAGACTAACTCGTCTAAATTCGTAGCACGACTGACTCTTCTATGTAACATGATTTGAACTTCGTCATCTTTAGTTAACAGGGGGAAAAAAATCATGTTTATAAAAATACTGTTCATACATTCGTCATCGCTGTATAGAAAATATTTTTTTTTTCTGACGGCAAATCAGTTCACAGACTTAAAAATAATTCTAAATTAGTTTGTATATGAAAAATAAAGATATTTATATGAATTCATCATTTTATAAAAACTTGAATTCTCTGACTGCATATTAGTTCATTAATTTAGAAACTGATATATATATATATATATATATATATATATATATATATATATATATACAAAACATTTCACTTCATGGTCGTTTTATAGAATGAGAAAATACCTGACACTAATCTTAGTTATCTGTACCCATTTCTGATTAATATATGGATGTAGAGAAAATTTTCTGATATCAATCTAAATTCCTTCATTGATGAGAGAAAACAAACAAAATCAACAAGATCGACCCCAGCTCTGTGGGATGAACATCTGTGTCAATATATGACCATTGTTGGGGGAGGGGGTTAGTTGTAGGGCTACCAACAACTATGGTCATTAAGGCGGTCATCGTCAAGCTGTAACAACTAGTCCCGAAAAATCTTGAGCACCTTCAGATGGTTAGGATAATTCCAACATCTCGACTACATAAGGTTAGACTAACTTCATAGATATTCAAAGAAAATATATCCATATGAATCATCCAAAGTATATGTAGAATAAAAGCACATCCACTTCTACTTAAAATCAACATATATATATATATATATATATATATATATATATATATATATATATATATATATATATATATAATTCCATTTTCTTTAAAAGATAATCGTCTGATAAATTCGTTATTACTGTATGGAAATGAATTAATACTCGTAAATGACGTCCATTTCATTTTCTTACAACAATTGAAGAAGACGCTTGTAGCCCATAGGAACCCATCGTTTCTGCTCATTAGGCTACTCATTTTCCGGCCAAACTGGTTTTGATGACAGTGACACCAGGAGTGATAGGCATTGGTTATATACGCAAATCTATGGTGGATTCATTTATATGACATCGGAAACTCTTGATCTTTACTCAATAATGAAAATAGAAATGTCAACAAATCATTACTGAAATAATAATAATTAATAATAATGATAATGATAATTCATAAACGTTCGTTATTTTTCGCGTGAACAACGTAGCGTCAAGAAGAGATGAGTAAGAGGGGAAAAAAAAGGAGAAAAGATCCTCGTTTGGCTCCGTCATCTCTTCCTTCTTTTCGAGAGTAATACAGAAGGGGAGGATTTCCAACCCTTCCAAACCCGCTCCCGTCCTTCTTAGTCACATTCCAAGACACGCAGAAGTTACGTGGGGAGTTTTCTCTCCCCCCTGTACCCATGAATTATCAGTTATTATTTTTTCCATTATCATCATATTATCATTATGAGTATTATTACTATTTCTATTTTCATTTAGGAAATTATGATCAAAAAGTAATCGGATCATTGTCAACAATCGTATTTCTTTTCATATATGCAGCAGAACTAATGATTTAAATCTCATTGTTGCACTGTTTATAAATATGATAATAATGATGATAATGTATATAGGATTGTCTTTATTTAATCATGTTCGATATAAATACATACATAATATGGATTGCTATCTTAATAAAGTAATAAAGGTGACTTTAATTTGTAGCTGTGATAATGGCAATAAAAAAGTTAATGATTATGAATGATACTACGATTACTTTGATTACCGGCAACAGTAACGGTAACAACAATAAGACGCTGTAATCATATCATTAATAACAAAAAAAACAAGTATTACTAATATTTGTGATAGATAAACATAATGAATGTTTGTACGAACCATTACAATAATTAATCAAAATAAGATTCTTGATAATTAAATTTTCATAAAGAAATATTAATCAAAATAAGATTCTTGATAATTAAATTTTCATAAAGAAATAAAGAAATTGAAAATTATATTACACATAGTTTGAATATACGACAGACAGCATCGTCGATCATAATACATATGTAACGCAAAATGCATAATCTTTTGTGTGTGTGGTCAAACCGCGAGTGACAAGTTATCATCGGCGAAGCTGTATCACCGTCAATAGACAGAAAGGAGTATAATTTCTTTTGATTTTTTCTTTTATTTCTAAAGGAGTGCATCATTTCCCTGCTCCTGCTTGGAGTGCATAATCGAAGCAGAAGGGTTCCCAAGAAAGGTGTCCTGGGTTGGCATATATATATATATATGCATATATATATATATATATATATGAGTGAGGAAAGATTGACCAAGAGGATATATGTGTCGGAGGTGGAGGGAACGAGGAGAAGAGGGAGACCAAATTGGAGGTGGAAAGATGGAATGAAGGAGATTTTGTGTGATCGGGGCCTGAACGTGCAGGAGGGTGAAAGGAGAGCAGGGAATAGAGTGAATTGGATCGATGTGGTATACCGGGGTTGATGTGCTGTCAGTGGATTGAATCAGGGCATGTGAAGCGTCTGGGGTAAACCATGGAAAGCTGTGTAGGTATGTATATTTGCGTGTGTGGACGTATGTATATACATGTGTATGGGGGTGGGTTGGACCATTTCTTTCGTCTGTTTCCTTGCGCTACCTCGCAAACGCGGGAGACAGCGACAAACCAAAAAAAAAAAAAAATATATATATATATAAATATATGTATATATCATCGGTGTGATTAATATATTATAAACAATTTGTCCTCTCGTAATGTACTCAGCAGTTGTTCAAGTTTATGATGATGTATACACCAATTACTCCTCTGGATCATTGATTTTATGGATAGTCTATAATGCTATATTTACATAAATGGGCAATAATCTTTTCTATATATACATTTTTTGCAGTACCCAGAAACACTTGAAAAATGTCGGTCCTTTTGTAAATTTTTATATTCAAGGTAAAGTGTTGGTCAACATCTATGCTCAATGTGTGTGTGTGTGAACGTACCTCAGCCACACAAGTGTCCTGTTCATGGGCGACCAAGGTGAGGCAAGCCGCCCGACCCCTTATCCCTATATAAACAGGCTACCGGCCATTGCTCCTGCGATAAGGTCTTACACAAAAAAGAAACTATGATTGATAACAGTGACCTTTTGTCAGATACAGTCTCGCTTGGACCTTGGGTCAGGTCATGTATTGTTACAAGGATGACGACTGGGAATCATAGTTCCTTTATTATTATCATTATTACCATTGTTATCAATCCTATTATTATTATTATTATTATTATTATTATTATTATTATTATTATCATTATTAGTTATTATTAGTTTTTCTTATTACGCCAGCACCTCTGCCAAATTATATATTCCATGTGTGGCGAGGTGGCGATGGGAATGAATAAAGGCAGACAGTGTGAATTGTGTGCATGGGTATATATGTATGTCTGTGTGTGTATATACATGTGTACATTGAGATGTATAGGTATGTATATTTGCGTGTGTGGACGTGTATGTGTATACATGTGTATGGGGGTGGGTTGGGCCATTTCTTCCGTCTCTTTCCTTGCGCTACCTAGCAAACGCGGGAGACAGCGACAAAGTAAAATTAATAAAATAAAAAAAAATATATATATATATATATATATATATATATATATATATATATATATATATATATATATATATATATATATATATTAATACTATTGGCCATCTCGCGAGGTAGCTTTAAGAACAGAGGACTGAGCCTTTGAGGGAAATCCTCACTTGGCTCCCTTCTCTGTTCCTTCTTTTGGAAAATTAAAAACAAGAGGGGAGGATTTCCAGCCCCCCCGCTCTCTCCCCTTTTAGTCGCCTTCTTCGACAAGCAGGGAATACGTGGGAAGTATTCTTTCTCCCCTATCCCCAGGGATTATATATATATATATATATATATATATATATATATATATATATATATATATATATATTCCTATGAGTCCACGGGGAAAATGAAACACGATAAGTTCCCAAGTGCACTTTCGTGTAATAATCACATCATTAGGGGAGACACAAGAGAAATATGTCAGCTGATATATATATATATATAACCGTAAGACTCCTTTCATGGGGCACCTGCAGATTTGAAACAGCACTCCCTGCAGAAGCAAGGAAAGACCGGACTCTTTGGAACGAAAAAGTCCATGACAAGCCTGTATACTCCTTTCCATCCACTGACGATGATAAAGCCACGCCGAAGGTGACATTTCGCCCGCCGTGTAATCACATGCAGGTAGAAACCTATAACACCCATATGTAGGTAATGTGTATTTTTTTCTTTTTATAGTAGCCAAAGAATTTTTTTCTAAGTCCTGGTGTCAACTAAGATCGCCTCCCAAAGGCTCTGCTGTATCCTAGGGCTGCGCTACATTCAGTAGTAGGGAAATATAAACCATGGAGTGAGAATGTCTTTGACAAGACTGTACTCCCAGTGGTATACAGCCTCGCCAAAGTGACTTCACTCACGGTTTAACTCGATCAGGTGAAGTCCGGTAACATAAATATATTTGTTTACCAAATGGCGTCCTAGCTACGTCCCTTCGTTGTATGTATATCAACTGACTGTTATATTTCTTGTATCTCCCCTGATGATGTGATTATTACACGAAAGTGCAATTGGGAACTTACCGTGTTTCATTTCCCTCGTGGACTCGTAGGAATATATATATATATATACTAATGATTCATATCTTGTTCTCTCCTTGGTAGATATATCAACTTCTTTACTTCTTTATTTTTCTTTACCGATTGGAAGTTTTTAATTACATTTCCTCATCACTTCACAGATGATCCTCCTAAGTGATATAACACACCACACTTCTCTGTCTCTTCTCCATGGCGAAAACGCGGATAGAAGAAGCATGCAGTGCGGTTATTAGGAGAGACGATCCCCGCTTAATCGGATCCCCGTCGCGCGTAAATAATCGTAATTGAATCGCTGCGACAAGATTCTACGGAGAATGTTCTCTTGTCGGTTGGGCCGATCCCCGTCCAAGCTCTCCGCATCATACTGGTGGGAGAAGTATCCACTTAACCTGTGGCACCAGGCGGGAAAAGAGGAATCGATATCTATATAGCAAAAGCATACATAGAAACGACAGTAGGCGCACCAGAGGGGTGTATCAGGCCACAGCAGGCGCAGCGGAACGGGGAGAAGACTTGACATCTGGCACGAGCGTCTTAAACTGAAGGAAAGAAGGACTTCCCTACACTTTCGACTGAAGAACTCCGATGCCGTTCATCACAGGAGAAAGAAACGTGGTTTCATCTGTTCCTCCTCTCCTTGAGGCATTATGGCAAAGGCGCGGCAACACGGCTCCTGCCGGAGTAACAGACTCGTTAGGTTGCATATCTCTATTCATACTGAGGCCGGCCGCTGCCGATCCCCCCATCACCAGCGCTCTGTGGGCTGTCAGACATCTGCGAGCCTGCGACCCCAAGCTGCGATCGTGGCAGTAACCACCGATTATCGCCAGCAATTGGGCCTATTCCATGTCCCCCCCCCCCCAACCCCAACCCGGAATGAACGTGCTGGCCACGCCCGCGAGCCGGTATTCAACAACCTCCTTTTCCTCATATTATCATTATAAGCCCAGGAAGGGACCTCGAGTTCCAGGGTGGAATTGAATGAATACTGAGAATAATCATGACACAGTAAAACAGATCCTGGACCCAAGGATACGGCCTCCCCTATGCTGCTACCCGTTCTACGTTACAGGGGCTCCGCACTCCCGTCCGCCCGCCCGCCCGGAGCGCAGGGGGGCCGGGAAAGGGGGGAGGGGTACGTCAATTTTATATTAGAGGAATTATCAGCCTCCTACATAATTCATTATATCCAGGAGGCGGGCTTTTTGGTGGTGGGCGGAGAGGGGAGAGGGAGGGAGCAATTTCCGATGTTTATTTGTCGAGTGCCGACAGCGAGGGTGGTTTGTCTTGGGGTTGAAGAAATAGATGGAATCTCACTGCATTAGGTGATTTTCGTTTGAGAGTTCCCTCGACTGTGAAAAAAATTTAATAGCTAATCACCGATAAATATTCCTGACATCAGAAATAACTCGTGTGAAATTGTGATTTTTATTCTCTGTTGAGAATTTGGATATATCAGAGGCCATCATCGCACGTATTTTCATGAAGCCACTGAACTTCTTAGAATAAAGAGAATTCGTTTTTGATGAGAAACTGTATTTGTCACCGTTAAACAACTGCGCTGCTCGTTTCTAACAAGCTCTCGACTCTCCCGGGCACACACACACACACATTAGGGCATCCGTAATCATATGTTTTGAAAAGAAAATGATGGAACAGACGTTGTTTTAGAGTCTAGCGTCATTTGATGAACAAGAACACGATGAAGGTGGAATTATTCTTAATTATAAACTCTTTTTTTACTTAGTAGAAACGACGCAGGATTGCCTATTTGAAGAGGTTTGTGTGTGTATATATATATATATATATATATATATATATATATATATATATATATATATAATCACAAACAGAGGCGACATATACCAAATTGGAAAGATAATGGTCTAAGATAGAATAAATCAGTGAAATCATATATCTTTCCTTGTGCGTGGATGACGGTGGAAGAGGAATCTATTTCAGCCAATAAGGGCAATACTGGTCCATAACGGGTGACACTGTATAAGGCATTTTTTGATAAGGGGAACAAAAGAAAATGTAGATAATTTACGATATATATTTTTTCATCTTTCTCTTGAGAAATTTGTTTCTACATCGTGAAAAGGTTTTTGAAATAAAAATCCTAAATATCTAATAATGTGATAAAGGTAAGATATATATATATATATATATATATATATATATATATATATATATATATATATATATATATATATATTCTCAGCCGCGACACTGGCAAGAATTTGACAGCACAACAGGAGTAAAATCAAAAGACGAATAGAATAAACCTTGACTTCATTATTCTCCTGTTCAATTATCTGTGCTTCTGTGGCTCTCACTTCACTACGTTCACTGATCTCCCCAGACCTACTTCCTCCTCATAGCATACGCGCTCCGAAAAAATTATCCAACAACGCATATAAATCTGGGCTGATAATCCTTACCGAAAGTGAAGTTGACTTGGCATGAACTCACCTAAGGGCGGCAGGCCCGGGGAAGTGGCGTGTCGCAGGCCAGACGCGGCTGCTGCCGCCGCCGCCGCCGCCGACCCTCGGGACATGATAGCCGCGATGGAGAAGTCTGTGGCGCGGGGTTTGCACCCGGACATGGCTTCCTCCAGGCCTCCAGCGAGCATCACTGATGCAGGAAGAACGCCCGTGTACGCCCACAAAGTCCTGGTCTGCCTGCCGACGCCTGCGGAGGATAGTGTCGAGTGGTGGTGGTGTTCCGTGGCTGCTGCTGCTGCTGTTGCTGCTGGATGTGCTCCGGGGCACAGATGTCGGATCTCTGCCTCGCCCTTAGTGGTCAGTCAGCCTCTCTTTAGCTCTGCCTCGAGACAGGAGAGGCTGATGGCTTTGGTGTTAAACTCTCTCTCTCTTCACCCCTTTGGTACAGATGGCCGTGGACTTATATATATATTATTTTTTATTAAACTCTTTTCCCCACACGAAGTAGATTGTTTATGCGAGGGCAAATTTCCCGTATTGCACCTGCGCAGTCTATTGTATCGAGTCACAAAGGTGAGTTATTCGTCTGCTTCGAGCGCATTCGGAGGGGGTTGAGACAGCGTCAGCTCCTGCCGTACACTGAGGTGTACAATGTCAAGTCACAAGTACTAGATTGGTACATCACTGGCACCTCATATTCCACTAATTAGCTGCCAACAACTCAGATTGAAGTGTCCACCCGCTATACAGAGTGATGACCAACTGATGAACAGTCAAGACTATGTGGTGGTGTCGCTCGCTGGGGGTGGAGTCGGGAACACTCCGCCCCCAGTGAGAGTTGTCGGCCCTCGCTTGCAAGATAGAGGTGTGGCGAAACACTTTTCTTGCTGTCGGTACATGGGTGGAAAAATTGTCAAATGAGCGATGACTCCCTGCAAACCGCGTGGAGAAATGCTTATACAATGATGTAGTCGTATATACATAAAGGAAGAATTGTCATTATTATTCTAACTCTGTGCCAAGGCCGAACAAACAATCAACAGTTTAGCCCGAGCCAATCAGAATCTTTCTCTCACGAAACGTCAAGTGAACGATGGACCAACGGCTGCTCGGCTTCCCTCGCTGGGAGGAGCCGCAAGAATGATGAGCTCCAAGTTCACTATTATTTTCCGCTCCACGTGATAACATATTTATTCTCCATCTCATTATTAATAATCATACACCCCACAATAAAATACAAGTCATACTGTATCAGAGGTCTCAGGCTGCCGATCAGGAGAAGGCAATAACTCCCCGGGTAACTCCAAATGAAACGAGAATAAACAGAGGATAAGGCAACTCGTGCGATAAGTGAAAAGCTCTCGCAAGTCGTCGGCGGTGGAGAGGTCGTCCACACACATGATCTGAGACCTCTCGAGCCCACAGATATTCTCACTCAACTTCTGCACACATTGTTCCTTTTTTTTTTTTTCCTCCTCCTCTCTCTCTCTCTCTCTGCCTCTCTCCCTTTGTGTCGTTTCTGAATAAATTTCGTGGTATATCGTAAACTCTGGTTCTTATTGTATGTTATTAGCTCGACGGGATAGTTGTCTGACCAATTCTTCGTTGATCCCGAAGAGCAAACAGTTTTTAAATGGATTTGACGTGTGTATATTTCGTATCCAGTCTTCGTCTTCATTCGTTGTATTTGTGTAAGGCACTGGAGGCTCCAGGGATGTCATAAAACTGGCTGATATGCTGATATATATTCCTAGTGCTGTTTATTTCGGATGTTTTCAGCGTACATAGGAAACTCGTCATATCTTTTCTGCTATCATGGGCATTCTTAGGTGTCCCGGGTTATCACTGAACAATATATTTGTTTCTTCTTTTTGATATCTCTTGATAAGAAATTTTGATAAACTTTCCTTTATCAGTTATTGATTTGCGTGGAAAATATATCTTCCCAGTTATAGTGCTCTTGATAGAGAACATATTCATTGATTATCTATTATTTGCATGCCTTCTGACTCTTGCCACACTATTGAGTTTATCTTCCACTATTACAAATAGCCTCTAGAGGACTCAGTGGTGGTGTTCGCTATTTGAAGTGCCATTGTATTCTCTTGTATTTCAATGTATACAGTAGATATAGCGTTAGAAACGTCCATGAGATGAAGTGCTTATTGTATAAGAATGTATAATCAGCGCGGTAAAGTAAGCTTGAGGTTTGGCGTCATTTCAAGTTCTTAAATGCATTTCTAAGTTTCATGGTAACGCCAGACTTGACAAACTTTTTGACGTGGAAGGAAGGAATTTACCTAAAAGGTATTTTACATTTTGGCATCGTATAACTATGGCCGCTGTGATATAGATGAGCCGGAAGAGTTATATAGAAGATATATGGAACTTAATTTATTCCCTAACTGTTAAGATTTTTTCATTATCCAGTGTTGAATAAGTCAGTAGAGAATACGAAACACATAACCATCTTTCATTGTATATGTTCATACACATATATATAACCTATCTATTTTTCTCTCGCTCTGTCTCTCCACTCTCTGTCTGTCTGTCTGACTATTCTCTCTCTCTCTCTCTCTCTCTCTCTCTCTCTCTCTCTCCTCCCCCCCCCCCCCCCCCCCCCGCCGAAATGAGGTTACGCCGCTTTATCATATAGGAAGACAGGCAGTCTCGCCATCGGTAAATAATTTCTCACCCCAAAGGGGTCCATCGTTTCCCATAAACTGAAAGTAGCGCAGACATATGCTGCAGAAACTTAAGGAAAGGAATCTCTGGGTAGCACCAAAAAGCTTTCTTGGAAATGGGTTATGTGTTATATATATATATATATATATATATATATATATATGTATATATATATATATATATATATATATATATAATCCTTAGGGATAGGGGAGAAAGAATACTTCCCACGTATTCCCTGCGTGTCGTAGAAGGCGACGAAAAGGGGAGGGAGCGGGGGGGGGGGGGGGGGGGGCTGGAAATCCTCCCCTCTCGTCTTTTTTCAATTTTCCAAAAGAAGGAACAGAGAACGAGGCCAGGTGAGGATATTCCCTCAGGGGCTCAGTCCTCTGTTCTTAACGCTACCTTGCTAACGCGGGAAATGGCGAATAGTATGAAAGAATATATATATATATATATATATATATATATATATATATATATATATATATATATATATATATATATATATATGTATATATATATATATATATATATATATATATATATATATATATATATATATATATATAACTTGTAGTTACGATTATAATTTGCTAGTTATTATTGTAA
>NC_092227.1:80244011-80309011 GCF_036320965.1 Panulirus ornatus | reverse complement strand
AAGTGCGAGAGAAAAATGTAGCATGCGAACAGTTCGATGTGAGCGTGTGAGAAAGGGTAGAGAATGGAGGGATGAAGAAGTTAAGTTGTTAGTGAAACATAAACGAGAGGTTTATGGGCGATACCTGCAGGAGAATAGCTTAATTCATTGGAAGATTAAGACGAAATGTGTAGGGGCTGAAAAAGAGGGCTAATGAAAGTTGGGACGAGAGAGTATTCGCAGACTTTAGGAAGATTAAGATAATGTTTTGGAAGAAAGTGGATGATGGGAGGAGATCAAGATAACAGATGATCAGTGAAGGGAGGAGATGGAGAAGTCATGACAGGCAAAGAAGTGGAGAGGAAATAAAGTGAGTATTTTCGAGAACTATTGAATGTGTAGATGATAGGATGGCACATAAAAGGTGTTTGGGGGCGTTGATGTCTGCGAAGCGGAAGTGTTTTGGTAAGTGTTTTGGTGAAATGAGAAGAGGTGGTGAATGCCTTACGTAAGATGAAGTGTGGCAAAACAGCGGAAGTAGATGGGATTGCAGTTGAATATATCAAGAAAGAGAGTGACAGTATTGCTGATTGATTGGTTATGATTTTCACTGCATGTATGGCTCAAACTGGTGCCTGAGGATTGGCGAATTACAGAGATATGATTTTGTTGAGCATGCGCTCTAAGTTTTGTGGGAGGATGGTGACTGAGGAGGGTGCTGACATTCAGAACATCAGACTGGGGAGGAACAATGTGGTTCCAGGAGTGGTAGATAATGTGTGGATCAGGTGTTTGTTTCGAAAAACCTGTGTGAGAATTGCTTAGAGTAAGAGATCGATTTATATGTGGCATTAATGAATTGGAAGGCGTGTAATAGGGTAGGTAGAGATGCTTTGTGGAAAATATTACGAATATATGGTGTGGCAAGAAAGGTACTAAAAGTAGTGAGAAGTTTATGTAGAGTAAGGCGTGCGTGTGAATATGAAGAGAGAAGGTTGAGTGGTTCAGATAGAAAGTGCGTCTTCGGCAAGGGTGTTTTATGTCACCGTGGCTGCTTAATTTGTTTACGAATGGGGTGGCGAGGGAGGTAGACATAATGGTCTTTGATAGAGTTGTGGTTTTGCAGTCTGCTTGGTTGTGGGGGTCCGGTAGATATGAACCTGTTGCTGTTTATTGATCGACAGAGAAATTGCAGATGTTGTCTGATCTGGAGAAGCGTTTGAGAGGAGAAAGTTGAGAGCTTTTGTTGATGATAGCAAATTGAAGGTTTTTTTTTTTTTTTTTTTTTTTTTTTTTATAACCTGGAGGAAGTGGAGAGTTTTAGATACACAGGGGTGGATATGACAACAGATGGAACCGTGGAAGCTGAAGTAAGCCATACGGTGTGTGAGGGGAAATAAGGTCCCAGGTGCATTGTGGAGTATGTGGAAAGCGGTCACTGTCTGTGATGGCAAAAATGGGCATGTTTGACCGTGCAGTAGTCTCATGCAAGGCTCGGACATACAGAAAAGAGTAGGGAAGATTGTGGCTGTGTTGAAAATTACATGCTTAAGGACAACGTGTGATGTTAGGAGGGTTGATCAAGTAAGAAAGAAAGGGTAAGAAAGAGGTGTGGTACTAAGAAAGGCTTGGTTGAAAAAGCTGAAGAGGGCGTGCTGAAACGGTGCAGATAAATGGAGATGAGTGATGAGATGTTAACTGAATAGGATATACGTATCGGAATCGTAGGGGACAAGGAGCAAGGGCAAACCGAACTGGAGATGTAGGCAGAAGAGAAAAGTATTTTGAGTAATCTGGGCCTGAACATGCAGGAGGGTGTAATGCGTGCAATGGATAGAGCGAACTGGAGTGATAGTGTGTATAAGGGAGAGGCGTGCTGCTAGTGGGATAAATCAGGGCACATGAAGCAACCAGAAGAAACCAAAGAAGTGAATGTGAACAAACGTGGCCATTCTTCTTTTATTCTTGTCTGACCCTGGCTCTAATTCTCTACATGGAAAACTGCGAAAAAGTATAAAAAAAGTTATATTAATGATAACACCAATAATGATAAATAGGATATTTGAAATGATGATAGTGATTATTATACTACCTCTTGTACTACTACTACTACTACTTAATACTACTACTACTACCACCACCACCACCACTACTGGTACTGATAATAATGATAATGATAGTAATAAAAACCAAAGTGAGCTGCTTCAAGCCGCTTACCAAACGATAGCTCAAAGCAATACTTGAGTCTACGTACTTGAGATCGTATCTCGAAAACTGCAGCATACGACCCTGTATCCGCTACCTGAGGGATCCTCTCCCTTACATTTAACGTTTTTTCCCCTCTTAATAAATTTGCCTGAGGGACTCCCTGTTTATCAGTCATTTTAATTTGACATTAATAGAGGATAATGGAGCGGGTTCACCATTGTATAAATTACTATTACAATTACTGTGACACGAATCAATCATATATAGATAATCTTTCGTAATTACTTTTTTTTCTATTAATATAAAAGTTTTAAAAATAAAACGTTCATAGAATGTATGTACGTTTGTGCGTTGGATATAAAGGCTTTGAACGCTCATATGGTTATGAAGCCCAAATGTATAAAACTACTTCCACATTACGTGCAATGCAATCAAGATAAAGAAAACGGTTGAGCGATAACTCGCTTAAACAATGACAGAGGCAGGGAATGAAAATGTCGGGGATCTGTAGACGTCTGACGTAGATGATCTGATCACTTTTTCCTCCCTCTTGACACGTCTTTCATTCCTGTTGTCTGCATTTTTTCATCTTCCTTCCATACGTGTTTCCTTATTTCCTGCGTGAGCGGAAAAAGGTAGTGTTAGGAATGGATGAATTACCTTTATAGGAAGGAAAACCATCGCTTAGTGTTATATATATATATATATATATATATATATATATATATATATATATATATATATATATATATATATATATCTCAGGGGATAGGGGAAAAGGAGTACTGCCCACGTATTCCCTGCGTGTCGTAAAAGGCGACTAAAAAGGGGATGGGAGCGAGGGATTGGAAATCCTCCCCTCCTGTTTTACTTTCCAAAAGAATGAATAGAGAAGGGGGCCAAGTGAGGATTATTCCCAGAGTCAGATGTGATGTGAAAGATATACCATGCATTACTGTGATGAGATACTGGCATGGAACCTTTACACAGGAGGGTGTGGAATGGAAATAGTTCCCAGTCAGTCTATTGGCATCTTCCCTGCTGCTCGGTTCTGAATAGAAAAAAAAAGAATGGTTATCTTGAATGTGTTTTCCTTATCGATCATTGGCATCAGTCGAGTATTTCTCTAGCCTCGATTCCAAAGTAGTTGTAGTCTCTGAATAATCTAATTAGGAGGGTAGTTTATTCCAGTCCTCAACTACCATACGAGTGAAAAGCTTTTGACCCACATTGCTGTGACGTCTCCTTCCATTCGCCTTCGTACTGTCAATTCTGGTCAGCTAGTCTCTCTATAAGGAGTTGGAAAATGAATGTTCATATGATATGTTGTCGAAAGTATTTCGTATTTAGAACACCCAACGGATCATCCACCTCAGAGCCCGAGATTCATTTTAGGGTGAGTGACTTTCATTCGTTGGTTCATTTCCTCGTAAGTCTTATTTCCGAGTGAAGGGCGTAGTTTGGTTGCTCTTCTCTGAATTCGTTCGAGTTCCTCTTGTCGTATGATATCACGTCGTATGATATGATGGTATTTGACAGCTGGCTACGACATGGGCCAGTCTGAGGAAATTCGTTAGCTAAGAAAAAAAAAATGAAAAGAAAAAGGAAATAAGAGTTTGTTCTTCCAAGACCCGTTTTCTAGAAGGGTTGGTTGGTGAGTTGCCTCCAACCGCCATACATTTTTTCCCCCCACCCCGATTTCTTTTCGTCGTTCTTTTAAGATATCTCGACAATGATTGGAGGTAGATGAGATGTGTGATGTATGACGTCATCGAGCTTCCCGTTTTCCATTGATGAGGAGGATTTTTAGATTTTTTTCCCCTTCTTGTGCGGGTTCTCCTCTTTCCATAGATGGATTAATTTGAAAGTGTAAAAGTTCACTTTTTTTCTTTTCTAAATTCTTCAAAGAACTTCGAGTGAAAACTGGAGGAATGACCCCATTTCGCGAAAAAGATAATTATGATTATGTAAGTTATATGTAAGAACATTACCGCCCAGCTGAGAAATATATTGATACTCTCCTAAATCCTAAAAGAGTTTCAATAATCGAATTATATAAGGTAAAACGCTTGTTACCAAGATTATACACACATCTGGATTTTTTTTCGGCAGGGGAAGAGAGAGAGAGAGAGAGAGAGAGAGAGAGAGAGAGAGAGAGAGAGAGAGAGAGAGAGGGAGAGGGGGATGTAATTACGTTTACTATTATGGCATCTTTTGTTTTATGGCTAAAATGAATACAAAAATGTCATCAGTTTTTTTTTTTTTTTTTCCAAGTGATTGTTCACGTCTCAAGCTACCGTCACAGCATTTCAAAGACCATTGATGCCAGGTTGGTCTGTTAAGGTTGGGCTTCAGGCTCGTCAAGCGTCCCTCCCTCCCAGGGGTCTGTCAGTCAGTCAGTCAGTCAGTCATTAAGACCATCGTCGTCAAGCTACTGCAACCACCAGCTGACGTGTCTTTTAACACCTTCTTCAGGAGTCGAGAATAATTCTGTGACCACATACACTCTCATTCAGTATAGAGCCCTGTGCCATACATGCGGAGAAAGCATGTGAAGTCAGCGAGTGAACTTTTAACACTTGAAGGTGTTCAAGTATTCAATTGGTTTATGACGTTAACGACCGTGTTTGACCGTGGTAGTTAACAGGCCTAATGATAGAACAACTAGCCAACTAAACTAGATATATCTGCCTATGAGGACAGGTAGATACAAACCTAGGAAGACTCTGCTTTTGGGTAAAAGGAAAAAAGTAGTAGTATTTCTCTGTACGCAGAGCAAGAGACGTGGTCCACGTATTGTTAGCTTTGTGCAGAAGGAAGTATTATAATGATAGCAATGATGAAAGTAGTGTTATTTTTGTAGCATTATCATTACTATTATTATTATTCACCAGTAATGATCGATAATGATACTAATGATAATGATAATGATAGGGAAGAGATATGAAATTATGCTGACATGGGTAAAGACGGGCATAGAGAAGGGGGGGAGATCAGACTGGAGGTGGAAGGAAGTATGGAGCAGTTGGGAGCCTGTACATGATGCGAGGCATTCATAGGATAGAACGAATAAGAACAATGTGGTATGCAGGGGGCGACGTGCTGTCACTGAGCAGAATCAAGGCATATAAACCGTTAAGCCGAAACTACAGAACAGTCTGTGGGGCTCAGGTGTGGATAAGGGGGTCTGGGGATTATACGTGGATGTGGGTAACTGATGCTGTTTTTCGTCTGTTCCTGGCGTTATTTCGTTACTCGAGAAACGTCGGAAAGGCATGAAAAAGGAATTCAAACGGCGACAGACCACTGGTTCCTGTCGAGGCTGTTCGTGATAGCAGAACAGATCACCATTTTAGCTTCGTTTTGGAAGGTGACCACCAACACTGCTTTACCACGTATGTTTCCTCTACTACTTTGAAAGTTTCACTGAAGTTTTCCCCCCAAGCAATGTCCATATCGACTTCAATCAACGATATCATCCCAGTCTTCCTCATCAAGAGCAATGTGAAGACCATTAACATTTGCAAGTTAGAATGTGACATATTTTTTTTCAGCTTTCATGCTACTCAGCATCATACAAACAGCGATGAAAGTTACCATCTAACACAATCTGTTGGTGATCACTGAAAACCCGACTCCCATCTGGAAGTATAAGTCTAGTGATGTACTTTGGAGACTGATCGCCTCCGCTGAAGAAGAAGAAGAAGAAGAAGAAGGGTTTCCCAGTACCAATCCTGGGCTGAACTGAATTCCCAGTCATGTGAGTTTTCGTCTCGAAGAAGTCGAGTAAACAGGCGACA
Organism: Panulirus ornatus; assembly: GCF_036320965.1. NCBI lineage: Eukaryota > Metazoa > Arthropoda > Malacostraca > Decapoda > Palinuridae > Panulirus > Panulirus ornatus. The sequence goes on along the minus strand of NC_092227.1, from coordinate 80,303,024 downwards.
TATCTCTCTAACAGGTCCTCTTTCCGTGGTTATGACGTCGAAGATACATACACATGACGAATGAAGAGTGTATTATAGTCTGTACCGCTACAGACCTCCTGTACGGCGTCGGTTTCAGTGATTATATTGTAAATGTTAAAAGTAATGGCAGCGGCAGTAGTAGTAGTAGTAGTTGTAAGTATCTGTTGTACTGACATCGTCTTCATCATTTTACATTATCGCTATCGGTATCATAGTCATTATCATTATCGTATGATTATTTGCCCCAGTTTTCGACTCTTCTTTATGGTACAAAAACAGTTATTCAGTCATTGCCCTCTACAACACGTACCATGTCGACTGGTTGGTTGGTGGTTGGTTGGTCCATTGATTGTTTGGATGAACTGGCTGGCTGGCTGGCTGGTTGATTGGGTTTCAACAAAATCTATCGGCTGTTGAAGGCCATTAAGGTCGCTGACGTCTACTTTATATCCACCAATGGGAAAAAAATGATGGAAAATCTTTCTTTTGGTAATTCTGAGATCACGCTTACCCTCACTACATTATATAGGCTTTGCATTCTCCCATCATCACTTCGAAATTTAGAGCAGGATAAAAGAAAACGTTCACATATACAGCAAGAATTATATGAAAGAAACTATTTTTTTTTTCTAAGTAATGATGGGTAATTGAGGAAGACAAGTGTTTGTATTCGTCAGTAATGTGTGGGCTGGATAACGTCTGCTGTGAATACCATTGTCTTTATCTTGTGACAGAGCATCATCTTGGCTCTCAAGAATACGTACCAAGTATTATTTATTAATGGTGGGTCGGGGTGTATTATTATTATTATTATTATTATTATTATTATTATTATTATTATCATTATTATTATCGTTATTATTAATTACGATATTATTATCATTATTATTATTATCATTATCATTATTATTATTATTATTTATCATTATCATTATTACTTTATTGTTATCATTATTATCATCATTATTATTATTATTATCATTATCATTATCTTTAGTTTCAATACTATATTATCATTATTTTTATCATTATCATATTTGTTCTTCTTGTTACCATTATCATTATCATTTATTCAATATAAACTTGAAGCTGTTAAAGAATACGTAGTCGAATATTCCCACCTAAACATCATACAGAGTAAAGAGAGGTAAGAATATCATGTCTTTTTTCCTGAATATTCTCGCCCGGAGACATACGTCTGTCCACTTTTATGATGGCGCCAGACATAAGCAGAAAATGTCCGCAAATGCTTCTAGGAAAGTGTCAAAGTTTTGCACATTTTCACCCCACTGTGGCGACGAGGCCAGGCCAGGCCGACCCAGGTCAGGGGTTCCAGGTGATTCATCCTCCTATAAAAATATATTCTGTGTGTGGGTTACTGCTCTTGGTGTGTGTGTGTGTGTGTGTGTGTGTGTGTGTGGAAGGGGGGGGGGGAGGGTGGTGGATATGTAGCTTTTTCTGTGGTGTGTGTGTGTGTGTGTTCACCTGCATGGGTGTATGTGTGCTTACGCATATTTGTGTGTGTGTGTGTGTGTGTGTGTGTGTGTGTGTGTGTGTGTGTGTGTGTGTGTGTGTGTAGTTAGCCATTTGCACTATGCGAGTAGGGAGCTTTATACTCGTGGGGCTGGGGCCTCATTTCTTGGACATTCTTTCCTTTTCATACAACTTCACCAGTTTCAACATGCTGTCTGCATTAACCACGTATTCAGTCATTTCATTCCATTTACCCACCACTTATACTATAAACGTACTTTGTTTACATCTTCCTGAATACGTTCTTGCTTAATTTCATGTTGTATCCAAAAGGTTGTTCTATCTTTACATTTCTTGAAGGGCTGCTGTCTGTCTAAATCATCACTGTTTTAAAAACAAAGGTTGTGATCTGGTCACCCCTCACTCTCCTCTCTTTCTAGGTGGGAAGATGCAAGACCTCTTAACTTCTCCTTGTAGTCCAGCTCTCTCAGTTTTGTTACCAGCTTTTTTGCTCTCCTCTGGACCTTCTCGATTAGATCTAGCATTTTGTGCTTCAGTAGTTGCGGTAACCGAACCAGAGAAACATGTTCTAGTTTTGGCCTTATGTATAATGTGAACCGAACTTGCTGAATCTTTCCTTATCCATGAACTTGAATAGAATATTCTATTGTTTGCTAGCATACAGTTGGTCTCCTTAACTCTTCTCCTAAGGTGGGACTCTGGCGACAGGTTAGGGACGATGTCGACTCAGTCTCTTTCCACACACAGATTCTTGCAGGTTATTTTCCTCCTAGTTGATAAGCGCATCGAGATCCTTCTTTCACTGTAACACTTCCTCATTGCTTTACTTGGAGTTAACTTCATCAGTAGAAAACCTCCTCCAACCCACCAATATATTTCTAAAGGCGATACACGGCTAATGTTTATTGTGGATACAAGCATATGACGCTCTCAGAGTGAAATCATCGTACATTTGAGAATAACGTTTCTAACGGTGTGAGCACCAGAAACTCCCCACTTTGCCTCAGGCTATCTTTGGGGAAGAACGTTCTGTCTTTACTGTTCCTGGCTGCCTCCTCATTTGGGAATTTCGCTTCTAGGCACTGTACTTCTTAAACCTGTGCTTCAAGTTGGTTGTCTCTTACTTTTCTAAGGAAAATTATAAAATGTGGGTACACCTGAGATTTCTAGGTGCACAAGGCGCTCAGAGCGCACGATCAGGGGAGAGAGAGAGAGAGAGAGAGAGAGAGAGAGAGAGAGAGAGAGAGAGAGATTTACACTCATTGGTTTCAATATCTTGAACATTTTCCACCATCATACAACTAACTGAATATATGTATGCTGTCTGCATCAAAAATGTTCTTAGTCATTCTATTCCATTCATCCACTCTCGAAAATGTACTATGAAAGTCCTTATTTACATAATTTTGTACCGTTTTGTTGCTTACTTTCGAGTTATGTCCTTTGATTACTATGTTCCTACATCTCTCGAAGAACTGTTCACTGTCCACTTCATCGATATTAGAAATCGTAAAGTTTGTGATCAGGTCACCCCTCACTGTCTCTCTCTTCCAATGTAGGTAACTTTAAAGCCTGTAGCCTTTTCCCGTAACTTGGCTTTCTTGATTCTGCTAATGTCTCTGTTGCTCTTTTGTATAGTATAGTATAGATAGTTCGTCTATATTAGAATATTTCATCCATAGTGTTCATATGCCTTCTCCTTATCCATTGACGCTACAACCAGTATGTCATATATGTGGGCCATTGACTGAAGGCTACAGGGTTGCATTGTATGTGACGTCAAGCCTGGCTGTGTATGCCCATTGGTTATCAACATAGAAGCCATACATTGCCTACCTTGATTTTCTTGAACGCTCTCAGAGTCTTGGAGGAAACTCTCGTTCGCAATGATTCGTCTTAGGTTGGTCCTATGCTCGCCAGGGGAATTAACATACCCCTTGTATCATTGATTGTAATTTGGTTTACTTTGTCCCACTCCATTCGTAAAGAGGGGGGGTTGGGGGGTCGATACCCTTGCCAGAATTACACGCTGCGTCGAAGATAAAGAATGGATTCTTATAATTCGTTGAAAAATACTTGGCAAATAAGCCAGCAGTTCGCTGAAATTCGCCACGTCAAATCACCTTTGTAATACATACACCACATCCCTCGCCATTTGTGACCAACCTAAATAAGGATTATTACTGTGACAAATTCCGAGGGAATCCTCACTTATTACATATAACTCCGCATCCTAATCTGGTAGAAAATGCAGTATACACGTTCCCAGATAAGATGAAAGAGGTTAGGTTTTACATATTCGAAAAGAATAAGAAATATACGAATTACATTCTTTTTTTTACTATTAGAATTCTCCTCCTATTGTAATAATACTGACGTATGTTTATTCATTTGAGCGCAATACTTTTGTGTGTGAGAGACGACCAGAGTGTATGTGCCAGTCACTGGAGTTATGAGCGACCAGCAAAGGACACACACACACACACACACACACACACACACACACACACACACACTGGAAAGAGATAATCAGAAAGGAAATGGATGACTTCCTGCACAGGAGAAATTACCTTAGTGAGAGGCAACATGGTTTTAGGGAAGGTGGTCATGCGTAACTTACCTCTTATATTTCTACGAGAGCGCGAGCTCAATATTGGACTAAAGGGAAGGCTGGGTGGACTGTTTTATTACTGGACTGCCAGAAAGCATTTGATACTGGTACCACATGAGAGGGTGATTAAGAAGTTCGATCATCACTTAGGAATAAAGGCAAGATTCCTTCGATAGAGAGAGGATTATCTGAAGTAGAAAGGGGGAAGAAAAAGGACACGTGTCAGAGAAGACTTCTTGAAATCGGTTGAGGTCGCAAGCGGAGTGCTGCAAGGGTCTGTTCTGGGGCCACGCTCAACATGACTTGAGCAGATGGTATGGACTCTTATCTGAATATGTTTGCAGATGATGCAGAGGTCATAAGGGAAGTGAAAAGCTTGGAGGATTGCATCAGTTTACAAGGGGACCTTGACACACCTCCTAAGCTGGTCTTGATAGATGGTTGATGATCACCAACCCGAATAAGTGTGAAGTAATGAGGATGAGTCACAGCGAAAGGAGATACCCCCGATATGAACGCCAGCTTGCGGAAAATAAGGTGCGTGGATCTGTGAAGGTGAGGAAGAGATTTGGGAGTCGACACCATCCTCGACGTGGCGCTAAAGTCCCATCTTAGGCGAATTTTTAAGGAGACCACACACACCTCCTCCCCCTGTTAACAGATAGTATTCAAACTTACGGATAAGGACGTGCCTCCTAACAAATAGCATTCAAGCTTGTGCATAAGGAAATACTCAGCAAGCTGTTGACATCCTATATAAGGCCACAACTACAGTATGTTCCTCAAGTTTGGTCTGCGCGACTAAAGAAACACAAAGAGTAAGGGAAAGTCCAGAGGAGAGCAAGAAAGATGGTATCCGAACCAGGAGAGGTGATTTACAGGAGGAAAGACTTAATTCAGAGCAGACAGATGACGCAGACAATGAACAGGTCATTGAGATAGGTAGGGGTAGAAAAACCAGACGACGTAACATGAAGAGAGCAAGAAATGTGTTACAATAGATGTAAAGAAATCCCTTTATAGTATAAGAGTGAAGGATGAGCTGAATAAAATGAAGACATGGTTAATATATATATATATATATATATATATATATTATATATATATATATATATATATATATATATATATATATATATATATATATGTATGTATGTATATATATCAAGAATTCATAAGGCCTCGAGACTTATTAATGTCAACTGAACACCTCTAATGAGAAACAAGATACTAGTCGCCTCTTCTTCCTCCTCCTCCTCCTCTCACCTTCTCGCGGCATTACGCCACCACATCAACATCTACCCTCATCCACCACACGTCTCGCACCTCAACTTCTCCCTCTCCCACCCTCCTCCCCCATTTCTCTTGTCGCATCAGCTTCCAAATTCACATCCCTTCGCATCTTGGCCGTCTCTCTCTCTCTCTCTCTTTCTCTCTCTCTCTCTCTCTCTCTCTCTCTCTCTCTCTCTCTCTCTCTCTTTCTCTCTCTCTCTCTCTCTCTCTCTCTCCCTTATCGCTTGGCCCTCCCAGAAACAAAACACACTCCTCAAACCCACCTATTAGGCCCATTTTCCCAGGCAGGTGGCCATTAGCGGACGCATTTACACGTTGACTCCCTCATTTTACACAGCTCAGGCTGTGTATTTGTAGGAAAGGTATCAATTTCTTTTACCCTGTCCATTACGGTGTGTGAAACCAAAATATTTTTTTTCCTTTTCCTTGATTTGTGGTTTCCAGTAAGTTAATGGAAGGGGGGGGGCTACCTTTGGGAAAAACGAATGGGGATGGGTGGGGGTTGGATCAGAAAAAAAATGGGGTATCAGATTATGATTTCAGGTGGCGAAGAACTGCTTCCATGAGGATAGGGCGAGAGAGTAAGGTTACTAATGGATGGAGGGTAACAACGGAAGGGGCATATTATGAGGAAGGGTACTGGAATATGGTGCTGTACTGGAGGGAGGGACCAGGACATGGAACACCGGAAGGGAGATTTCCCCCTTTAAAAATACACAATTAAATGGGATTAGGTATTAACCCCAAAATTAAAAACAAAGGGCCACAGAGGTAAATAATCAAAACCCAATTTAAAAATTTTGGGAAAGGGTGAAGTACCACAGATTGGGGGAAGATAAGGTATTTGGGGGGATGAGGACCAAAAGATGGTGGGAAGGGTAAAAGGGACTGGGAGGGTGAAAATACCACAGATTGGGGGAAATAAGGTACTGGGGGAGATAAAGGATTGGAAAAAAGGATTGGGGGGAAAAGGGGACCACAGATTGGGGGGAAGAAAGGTATTGGGAAAGAGGTTCCACAATGGTGGAAGATAAGGTACTGTGAGGATGAGGTACCACAGATGGTGGAAGATAAGGTACTGGAGGAGGGGGTTCCACAGATGGTGGAAGATAAGGGATTGGGGGAGGGATTGGGGTGGGACTAGGATTCCCTGGGGGGTTTATTGGGAAAGGGTGATGTACCACAGATTGTGGAAGATAAGGTATTGGGAGGATGAGGTACCACAGATGGTGGAAGATAAGGTACTGGGAGGATGAGGTACCACAGATGGTGGAAGATAAGGTACTGGGAGGATGAGGTACCACAGATGCTGGAAGATAAGGGATATTGGGAGGATGAGGTACCACAGATGGTGGAAAAAAGGTACGTTTGAGGGGAAAGGTACTGGGAGGATGAGGGAAACCCCAGATGGGGAAGATAAGGAAATGTGAGGATGAGGTACCAAAAGATGGTGGAAGATAAGGTATTGGGAGGATGAGGTACCACAGATTGGGGGAAGATAAGGGGACTGGGGGGGGTATGGGACCCAACCCGATTGGGGGAAGATAAGGTATTGGGGGGATGAAGGGACCACAGATTTGGGGGAAGATAAGGTATTTTGGGGGGATGAGGTTTCCACAGATGGTGGAAAGGGAAAAGGGACTGGGGGGGGTAGGAACCCCAGATTTTTGGAAAAATAAGGAAATGGGGGGAAGAAGTACCACAGATTTTGGAAAATAATTTCCGGAAAAAAAGGGTTACCCCGAAGGGGGAAATGGGATTGGGAAAACCCCAAGGATTGGAAAAATGGGTTTTTGGGGGGAAAAGAGGTACCAAGATGGGGAAAAAAATTGAGGTGGGGACCCAAAAGATAAATTAAGGGTACCCAGAAGGGGGAAAAAGGATTAAGAGGCCCCAAGGTAAAGATAAATGTGGGTAGGAAAATCTGGGAAAAATTCCGGAATATAAAATTGGGAAAAAGGATTTTGGGGGGTTTTCCCAAATTGGAAAAAAGGACGTGAAGGAGAGGTAAAAGGTGGAAGTTAATTTTCTTAATTATTAAACCCCAATTGGGAAATAAGGCCCTTGGGGGGTTTAAAAGATTAAAATAAACTTTTTATTTTTTTCCCTTTTTTTAAAAATAAATATTAAAATGTTTTTGGAAAAATACTTAGGTTCCACAGATGGTTAAATGGTTTGGGGGGAAATAAAGAAAAAAGCCGGGGAAAAAATATTTTCCCCAAGCCCCGGGAAAAAAAACGGGGGGATACCCCGGATGGTGGAAAATAATACCCCTTTGAGGACCACGAGGGGGGGTTTGGGGATTCCCTTGGGTGGGACCTTGTAGGGTGGGACCCTTGGAAAATGGGTTTTTAAGAGGTTAACCCCCAAGGGGGAAATAAACTTAAAATAAAAGGGGAAAATTTAAAACTGTGGGGATTCCACCGATGGGGGAAATAAGGTACCCTTTGATCCAAAGATTGGAAAAATTAATAGGGAAAGGATGAGGCCCACAATTTTTCCCCCCTTTTTCCCTTTTCCCCCCTTTTGGGATGGGTCCCGAGGGGAAAAAGGTTCTGGGGGTTCCCTTTAAAATGGAGGGAATGAGCCACTTTAAGAAATACGGGGGAGGGGTTCCAAGAAAATTTAAATTTGTAGGATAATTTTTCCCAGTTTTGGGGGGTTTCCGGGGGAACCACAAAAACCACACAAAAAACACACACACACACACACACACACACACACACACACACAGCATATTGGTGACGGACAGGAACGCCAGCTTCTCACAATACCAGCGACCAGAGCGGTGGTTTCTTGTGGGTTCTGGACATTAGGAGGACGCGTGCTGGGGCGACCGAGTGGATCTGCTCCCCCTCTCTCTCTCTCACCTCCCACATCTAGGGGAAGAAGAAAAAAAGAAGCCATACCCTCCCACTTCCTGCCTGGAGCTGGACATGATCACCCACCTGACCACGTGTACCACCAGCGGTGTACCTTCACTATGGACGCAACGCCCTCCCAACCCGGCCCAGGTAATATCGCGGTGGGGTCGACCCCCCTAAACCCCAGCCACAGTCAACGGAGAGGACGTTTTTCCGGTGGGATTTCTATTTGCGTCGTTTCGGTTCTTCTGGTTTACCGAGGGAGCCGTGAGTGTGTTTGCGGCGTCCTGCGGCGTCCCGGCCGCCATCACCGCAGCCGTTTATGGCCGCGGCTCGTTGCGGTGCGCTCTTGGCTCATCATTTTCTTTTTCTTAAAAAGTGTTGGATGTTTGTGGGGCCACCAGCGAAAACGGTCGAGTTGGGGCCGTCACGACGAAGTCCGAGGACGGGAGGTGGGGAGTGAGGCAGAGGAAGGATGGGGCAGGAAGCGGGGGGGTCGGGTGGGGAGGTGGTTGAAGGTTATAGGAGGCGGTGCAATGGGTGAAAAACAGGTCAGGGTGGGCGAGAGAGGAGGAGGAGGAGGAGTAGAGAAGGAGGTCACCTGGCTTCACCTCTTCTGCCTCCCCCCTTGACCGTCTCTGTAAGTTCTCTCTGTCTAAAGTTCCTTCCTCACTACAAGTTTCCCTTAAGACCTTGTGAGGCAACGGACTGGATAGCATCTTGAATTGCCCACCTGACAGATGCTTACGTAAATATTGCCTCTTTTCATCTGGTCTATTATACACCACACGAGTCATTAACATTCTAACAGAGGGTGTTACTTGATACCCTAAGAGTATTCAGAGGGCAAACTCTGATGCTCTCAGTACCTTAAGTGTATCCAGAGGATGTGCTTAGGTGTACTCAGTACCCTAAGTGTATCCAGAGGGTGTACTTATGTGTACTTAGTACCTTAAGGGTATCAAGAGGGTCTGTTCAGGTGTACTCAGTATCCTAGGTGTAACCTGATGGTGTATTCAGGTGTACTCAGTACCTCTGGTGTAACTAGAGGGTGTGCTCAACACAGCAGGTGTATCCTGTCACGTCTAAACGGAGTGAGTGCTCAATGCCCAAGGTTTTTTCCCATCACTTCCTGAGAGAGTGTATGCTCAGCAATCCAGGTGTATCTGCTCAGTACCTAAGGTGTATTCTATTACGTCCTGAGAGTATGTGCTCAGTAACCTAGGTGTATCATCTGCTCAGTACACGAGGTGCATCCTATCACTTCCAGAGAGAGAGAGAGAGAGAGAGAGAGAGAGAGAGAGAGAGAGAGAGAGAGAGAGAGAGAGAGAGAGAGTGTGTGTGTGTGTGTGTGTGTGTGTGTGTGTGTGTGTGTGTGTGTGTGCTCGGCAACCCAGATATATCCTCCACAAAACACCACACGGCTCCAGTGGACACCTTAACCCCCTGTCTTCACCAAAAGTACCAGAGCGTTGCCGAGTACTCGAAGAAGAGAGAGAACTTCACTGAGGAAATTGTGAAAGACGTAAACACTCCCTTCGACAAAGCGATCTCTGGCCTACTGCAAAATGAGGTCACTTGCAAGAACGCCATCATTGTTTCTGTAAATCTGAACGAAGATTTGGACATCAGTATGCAGACGACGCAAAGAAACCATTTCCTTTTTCTCTTGTAGCACGTAACCTGTTTGCTCCATAGATATCATTCTTTCTTTTTTACGTTTTCTTGCATAAAAGTACGAGAAATTATCGCCAAGCAAAAGTTTAGACGAGGTCACATTGTTGTGGTTAAGAGCGCCAGTCATAAGCCTGGAGCCATGATGACCTATTGATCGGAGCGATCCGTCAGAAGAACTTGACGTCATATGTCCTTCCGTCTTCCTTGCAATCATTCATTGTTGCGGCTCCATTTTCTTTTACGTTGGAGGTTCACCTCACGGACAGAAGTCCACATCAAGGCCGGGCCTTAATTGAGATATGGAGAGGATTGTGAAAAGGGAACAAGACAAGACAAAAAGGGAAAGCATTTACGAATCGTGGAGGAAGTGGGAAAAACTCTTGAAATGTGCCAGGTCATTGTTACTGGGGAAGACATAAGAGGTTAGAGAGTTCCAAAGCTTCGAGGTGTAGGGCAAGAAACAGTTATCAAAACGACCCACCCTTGAGTTGCCAACATGTATGCAGTAATCACGTGACACAGCAGCTTGCCGCGTATTACATGATCTAGCTAGTGGTGGGAGCACATAAGCAACCTAGCTTATGGAAAGACTCCGTGAGTGCGAACAGTTAGAAATCTTTGATTTTCGAGTTTCTTTTCAGTTCGATGATTAGAAATACGACATATATAAATGCAGTTCATATCTGTGGAAATGATCCTGTTTTCTTAATATCAGTAGAGCAATGGTTATTGATTAAACAGCTTTCGCCACTGCAACAGTGCAATAGACTCGTTATGTTGAGTCATTAGTATATGACCCTCATTTTCACTAAATTACTTCTGCAGTACACCATAATTTTTTACTACCTCTCATTGTTTCCACCACATCCTTACCTTCACTGCACCTAACCTTCGTTAAGCTTGGAGCAAGTTAGGTTCACTCTGCGTTTGTACTCTATTTCATTCATTGATTAGAACTACGAAGCTAAAACATTTCACTGATAGCATGGATAAAGAGTACACGGCTAGTGTTAGGTGGAGGAGGCTAGTATAGAAAGTACAGTGGGTACAGTACATGGACATAGTAGGGTAACAGGTGGGCCGGAGTGGGGCCCAGGCACCCACAATGTTCCCCCCCTCCCCTCAGGGGGATGGGAGGTCCAGGATACATCAAATACATGATATATAGTTACACGATACTTCGTGAAACTGACTGCAGCATAGGTAACAACATCTGTGTAATACAATGCTAGTTTGAAATATGTCATACAGAACATCTTGCTAATATAATGATTACAATTACATGTACTCTGAGGTGTGTATTTGAAACAGAATACAGTGTACCGTACAGTAGTTGACATGTATATCAATATGAAGGGGTCAAAGGTACATTAAATGTTGGTCGTACAGTTACAGAATACACTAGCACTGAGCATGTTAACGTTCACAGCAATACAGAGAGGGTCAAGGTACATTACACAGTGGACATTGTCGTTACAGAACGCACGTGCTTGTACTGGGTATGATTACACAGGTGTTTACATAGCTCAGGGCATGGCAAACTTTGGACACATAGTCGTAATGTCTTCAAGCCTTGAGATTTATGTTCATCAGGTACAGAAGAGAGTCGTCAACTTGGAATGGCCAGACTCATGGTTTCTCACGACTTGCCTGCCACATGTACCTGTATCCTAGGTGTATTGTGGCAATCACATCATCACATTGTCTAGTATGGGTCCGTTGCCTTCTGAACTGATGCTCCTTTACCCCTACAATGATCACAGTACACAATACTATAGCTACTTGGTCTTTCATAATCTCTCAAGAGGTTTTCTTCCTCGCGGGCAAAATGCGGTTTGGTCAGCGCGGACTGTATGCCTTCAGTTAGACCAAGTCTGGTGTAAGGAGCCTCGGAGCAAACAGGCATATACAGCGGCATCACCTACATAATTGTGGTGTCCTACATGTGGAGTTATCCACTGGAATCGATTGCATAAGGCCGCTGTTACCGGCATCTAGATGCAAGTGGATGGAACAGCTTCCTGCAGAGCATTCCCTCCGTAAAGTGTTGTAAGATCTGGTTTGGAGTCCGAGAAGATTGCAGCATGTACTCAGTACTGGACGAGGTATTTCATTGCCACGAGAGTACTACATCGTATCTGCTGGAGGACTACAGTATATGGAGGTACATTGGAAAGCCAGATGACAGAAGATATGATTGTCTGACGACGAAGGTATATCTTTTAGAGGACATTAGAAGCATCCAAAATTCCTGATCTCCATAGACCATGAGACGGCTATGCGTTATATGGCTGGACTTTAAGACCTCTGAGCTACATGGGAGTACACGGGGAAAAACCAGATGACGGAAGACATGATTGGCCTACGACGAGGTCTAAATGCTGTGAGATAGTGGGAGGATTCTGAATGGATAAACTCTACAGAGGGAGGCAGGATACTGAATGATCCAGCTCTAGAACGTAGAGTACAGATATAGCTTGGAACTGCCCGTCCGCTTATCTATACCTTGTGCACAGCATACCACACACACACACACACACACACACACACACACACACACACACACACACACACACGTCCACCTCTACGCTAACCCTCGTCTTGTGCCAGTAATGACACACCCAAGAACCGGCCGTCACTGACAAGAGCCCGTGTTAGGCGAACGTGGCAAATCTCTTTACACACTCCTCTTTACACACACACTGGCGTGTGGTGGTGTGTGTGTGTGTGTGTGTGTGTGTGTGTGTGTAGGGGAAGGGGGGATGCGTCACGTACCCTGTGGTTTGGGTGGATGCCAGAGGATGATGGTGGTGGTGGTGGGGTTGACCACGGCCTGTAACCAGGTTCCGGAGGTTGTAAAACTTTGTGGGCACACACACACACACACACACACACACACACGTACGTACGTACGTCCTTGTAAATCTTTCGGGGATTAATGTGCGAATTTTCTGACTCTTTCTCTCTCCAAATCACACAGGCACACATTCCCTTTCTGCAAACGTCCGTGACACACTCACAAGTGAGACATATTATCTCCCTTCTTTCGCACGTACTGTATGCACCAGCCCGAAGGAACCCGTATCATTGAATAATCGCTTAATTACACAAGGCACCTTTATCTATCTATCTATCTATCTATCTTTTTTTCTTTCAAACTATTCGTCATTTCCAGCGTTAGCAAGGTAGCGTTAAGAACAGAGGACTGGGACTCTGAGGATATATCCTCACTTGGCCCCCTTCTCTGTTCCCTCTTTTGGAAAATTAAAAAAAAAACGAGAGGGGAGGATTTCTAGCCCTCGCTCCCTCCCCTTTTAGTCGCCTTCTACGACACGCAGGGAATACGTGGGAAGTATTCTTTCTCCCCTATCCTCAGGGATAGGGATATATCCCTATATTGAGTGTTGGTGCGATAAAGGAAGACGGGAGGTTATCTTAATCACTCGCATGTGGGCCGTAACGCTAGTATGTAACGCGGCCCTCGAGAGTAACACCACACGAAAGGGCCAGGTCTTCAAGAGAACATAAACGAGAAGATTGATTTAAGAAGCGTTTACCACCTGTGGGTATCGCTGTCGCATAGAATTTTGCGAGTAAACGAAGGACAAGAGGATGAGCAAGATTAGACGAAGGACAAGATGATGATCAAGATGAGAGGAAACATATGTGATTAATACACACACCGACTCGCCTGGTCTGTCACAAAGGCTACATATGCGAGGCAATACCTTTTTTTTTTATTCTTTTATTTTTTTGCCTACTTTCTTTGGGACATTCATGGTGTGCGTGACTTGAGATTACTCGTAAATAAATACAGTGGTGTTGGTAACACGTTTAGGTTTTTGGCCATTAGGGCAAAGCTCGGCCTTGGGCGAAAATAACTGGTCTCCCACGCAATCTCATAGAAGATGCCTCTGCGAAAGCAATCGTGTTTGTGCCTGACCGGGAGACGAGTGTATCTATTTGTGATGATTTGAATCATGAGGTGATCAAGATTAGAACAAATATTGTATACCGTTGTTTCGACACCAGTGAGATGGAGTCTGACTTGCTCACAGGAATGATCTATCTAGTTTAATTAGTTATTCAAAGGGCCCTGGTAAAGATTCTTTGAGGTTCGCCACAGGCAATATCTCTGAGGCTGTAATGCAGAAGGGGTTCACTTGTGTCCAATTTCAGAGTTGCTTAAGAGTGTAGAGCATATCAGTATGAAACGAGTGTATACATAACTCATAACACTTCTTCCCATAGCTCATTTCTTCCTGCATATATTCATTTAAGATATTTGGAGGCCATCTTCTTCACCATGATGCAGAGTTAGCTAGTATTGCAACGCTATCTAACCCAGAGCCATTGAACATCATACCATCATTAACCAACTCTCTGTCCCTCTTATCACACGGCATATAGATTGCTTCGAATCGGAGGCACAAGTATGCTTCGACGGGCAAGCGATTTTCTAGTGTGTCAGTATGGCTTATGGACGTGAAGCTACCGGCCCGAGTCTTGTGTGTCGGGGGTGTGGATGACCAGTCCTGAACATCTCGACCACAGAAAATAACCTCGGTAATCTTACGGTAGAGGAGAGTGTACACAAAAAATAGAAACAAAGTGATTCAGGAATTATATATTTCACTTCCTATCCTTGGGAATGGATGGAAAGAATACTGCCCACGTATTCCCTGCGTGTCGTTGAAGGCGACTGAGAGAAGCGGGAGCGGGTAGCTAGAGATCCTTCCCTCTTGTATTACCACCCAAAAGAAGGAACAATACAAGGAGCCAAGCGAGGATTTCTTTTTGTTTTTAAGGCTTGGTCATCTGTTATTGACGCTACCTCGCTCACGCGATAAATGACGAACACGTATGGAAGACGAAAACGGAAATAGATTTATTCCTTATGTATGTAAATACCCGCTGTTAGTGACTCATTGAGTTCGACGGTACGAACGACCCCTTGAACACGGAGTTACGATCCTTGACCACGACACTGCGACCCGTGAATACGAAGTCGTAGCCCTTTGACCCGACACTTAAAAAGTTAGGTTCATAATGCCAGGTCACCATACCTAGAAGTTAGCACCGTCGTACACATGAGTCGTACCATCTTGCTCAAGGGTCGTAACGCTGTTGCTCGTTTTCTGTAGTGCTCCTTCGTCTTGATCCCTGACCCACTTAACCTCCGAAAGCGATAGAGTCGAACCTGGTGGCGAACCAAAGCCTCTCTCACAAATAGGATCGAACTTGGTAGTTTGCGAAGCGTCTTTTACAAAGAGGATCGAAGCCTCTCTCACAAATAGGATCGAACCTGGTAACTAACCAGAGCCTCTCTCACAAATAGGTTCGAACCTGGTAGTTTACCAAGCCTCACTCGCAAAACTTACGGCAAAAGAATATTAATATATATTCCCGTTAGACGTAATTGTTTTCACAAAGTAATGGACGCAAATTACTTAAAGATCCATGACTGGAATCAGTAATGCATAATAGACACTTGGTAATCCAAAATTTACCAACAAATATTTTTCATGACCCCGATTTATCCATGATGCTAAAAACTGCTTGCAAACAAAGCCTCGGTCAAGTTAACAAGCTGCATGCGATAAAAGACAGATTAACCTCCTGCCAGAACACTCCTGAATATATATATATATATATATATATATATATATATATATATATATATATATATATATATATATGTCGCCATGTGTGGCGAGGTTACGATGGGTATAAATAAAGGCAGACAGTATGAATTATGCACATGTGTATATATGTATATGTCTGTGTATATATATATATATATATATATATATATATATATATATATGTATACGTTGAGATGTATAGGTATGTATATTTGCGTGTGTGGACGTGTATGTATATACATGTGTATGTGGGAGGGTTGGGCCATTCGTCTGTTTTCTTGCGCTGCCTAGCTAACGCGAGAGACAGCGACAAAGCAAAATAATAATAAATAATAATAATAATATATATTTACATTTTTGATACCTTTTCGACTTAGTGACGTGGTGAACAAATGACATACAAGAATTTGGATGAAGTAATGAACGAGTCATTCCAAAATGAATTTTGATAGTCAGAAAAATTGATCGCCCCACCTTAGTGGCAGAATCACATAACAATGATTGATCTCTCTATATCTATGTCATCCTAATTCTTATTTGCGTTTTTTTTGTGGCACTTCCATCCCCATTACATCTTGCATACATATCAGTTGTTTTTTTTCGTACTTGTTTTTATGTTAGACATGTACACAACATACGTCAACAGTGAGTAGAGAAGGATATAACCTTAAGTAACAGATTTGAGTAATAGACTTGAGGCACTAGTCTATACCCACCCTCTTGAACGCCAGCACCCTGGCTCTATGCATGTACTTGCCTCCCTGCCTGAGCATCGACCCACCAGGACAGGACAAAAGATACATGTACCACCTAAAACTCTACCTACAGCTGTTGAGTTATGATAAAAAGTGACGCAAAAAGTCATTCCTCCTTAATGTAGCTTGCTGATCTGTGCTTGATCAAGCGTCACAGAGTAAAAGCGTCTTTGAGATGTTCGAGAAATTGGACGTTTTGATATGATTTCGGCACACGTTAGTTTGGCATCGTAGCGAAGGTTTTTAGATTTACTTTTGGGGAAGGGTTGTTATTGAAAGAAATAGTCGAACACGAATGTTATGTTCCTGGAGTATCTCAAATTCTCGCCTGTGTCGAGATCTTTGCATATGTTTCATTATATTCATTGCATGTCAGCCATCCTTGCATTATATATTATATAGAGTCCAGCCTATATATATATATATATATATATATATATATATATATATATATATATATATATATATATATATATATATAATGTGGTTTTTCCTGAGTAAGAATAAATTTCGTGAATTCGCCATTGATAAGATGTGAACACGGTGTCCTCCCATATACTGACGTGCAAGTCCCATTAGCGGCGCGTTTTATACTCGTTCTTCAACCGCTCTCCCTTGACTGAGCCATCCACCCTTCAATCATCCACCGCCGAGTGCTGTGATTAGGAGCTCTATCGGGCCGTTCTGAACAATTTCCGGCCCGTAGCATAAATATCCGTGGCTGCCACAGTTCCTCCCAGTCCTGTAGATCAAAAAGTGTGGCGGTCGTGTGAGTGCGCCCTCCTCCCCACTGTCACAGGGTGGGAGGTGGTGGAGGAGGAGGAGGAGAAGGGGTCAAGTTGTTCTTGCCATAACTCCTCGACTTTTTATTTTTTGGGGAGTAGGTTGTCCCTCGTGTCTGTCATTTCGTCCACCCACCAACCCTCGTACATCAGTAGGAGCGGCGTTCCCCCCTCTGTTATCAAGGTGTTGGTTTAAGGCTCTTATTCACACACAAATCACTCGGGGAATCTCTTAAACACTGGCGAGGAAAATAGATAGAAAACTTTTCTGGACGCTTCATAAAGAAATTTCTCTCTCTCTCTCTCTCTCTCTCTCTCTCTCTCTCTCTCTCTCTCTCTCTTATATATATATATATATATATATATATATATATATATATATATATATATATATATATATATATATATATATATATATTTCATCCCTGGGGATATGGGAGAAAGAATACTTCCCACGTATTCCCTGCGTGTCGTAGAAGGCGACTAAGAGGGGAGGGAGCGGGGGGGGGGGGGGGGGGGGACTGGAAATCCTCCCCTTTCATTATTTTTTTTTTTTTCCAAAAGAAGGAACAGAGAAGGGGGCCAGGTGAGGATATTCCCTCAAAGGCCCAGTTCTCTGTTCTTAACGCTACCTCGCTAACGCGGGAAATGGCGAATAGTTTGAAAGAAAAAAGAATATATATATATATATATATATATATATATATATATATATATATATATATATATATATATATTGTGTACATACATAAGAGTGTGATATTGAATTAGGGAACAAATCTGGAGTACTAGACGCGACTAGATAACCAAGGTTTATATAATATACACTGACTGTGGCAGTGGACAAAATACGTGGAGGAGGAGTTGGATGAAATTCATGGCACAATAACTCCTGCGAAACGGGTATCAAAGAGAGAAAAAAAATATTGCCAGCTTAAAAGTACGTGCTGCGTTCTTACGTGAAGGGTAAAGTCATCGTGCACATGGCCTAAGTTATCGTACTGAAGAGATGAAAACACGCCTCAATTGTGATCAAGATGCCTTTTCTTTACAAGAAGAAATGAACCAGACTGGCTCTATCATTTTACTATCCCCCCCCTCGATAAACTTAACTCGTTTTTCCATTTGTCTCACCAATATGTGTAGTATCTCCTCTCCTGATATCTTGCTTCTCTTTCGACTCGCTTATGGTGTTCTTAATATCCTCTTCTTCCGCTTCCTTGCATCAACACACCTATGGCACAACTCAGAATCCCCAGACTTTTGATGTCATCTTGGCTTTAGGCTAGTCTACCATCTTGCCATTATTTTCCCTTGTCTCGTCTACCTCTCTTCTAACTCTACTAATTATGAAACTTTTTTCGATGATACAAGTTCTTCAACCCGTGATGCCATGACACTTTCACCACACTTAGGAGACTTCTTCTCTCCTCCTATCTACTTCGTCTTCTTTCCTTTTCATCATCATCATTTCTTCTTCCTCTATCATCTCCTTCTACTCCTTCGTCCTCCACCAGGAATTCCTTTGCCGCGCCCCTCCCGCGCCTCGGAGCCACCACCGGAGTCTCCCAGCGTAGGTAACATGACTGATCAGGGGCCGTCGCCAGGGTGTAATCATGACACAAGCGACGTGCAGTAATTGTAGATCATGTCAAGTGAGCTGTGGTCTGGAGATATGTGTGTGTGGGTGGGTGGGCGTGTGTGTGTGTGTGTGTGTGTGTGTGTGTGTGTGTGTGTGTGTGTGTGTGCGTGCGTGCGTGCGTGTGAGTTCGTGTGTTCTTTACAAGCATGTATGTGTTTGCTTGTATACCTCCATTAGCTTTTTTGGACAGCTGTACTTCTTGTATATGTGTACATAGGAATACAAATGTAGTTCAAACACCAACAAAACACTGGGTCCTTTCGAGGCTGTTCGTGATGATGGAGGAGATCAGAAACTCACAGATTTCAGGGAGAAGTACCACTTAACTTTTCATGTATCTAAGGAGGAGCAAATTATGTCAGTCACAGATTTGAAGCGATGTATTTACCCAGTCTGTTCTCTAACGTATGTACGGTGCTGCTTTTATCTACCTGAATTTGTTAAGTTACATCTCTTGTTGAAGACAAAGAACTTCGCCTCGTTCGAAGTAAAACGTTTGCTTGCGTCTTTGTATCAATGGTTGCGAATGAAATCATACAACTCTAACATTGGTAATCTTAATTGCCCTTATCAAATCACCTTTTAAGACTTTGGTGTTATAATCTCTGGTGACCTAAAGCTAAGGAGGTAGTACAAAGCAGCAGTTAGAATGGGCGATCAATATTCTAGGATTTGCGGGTCACTGGCACGTCCCCAGTTCACTGAGTTCAGGTTTGGTCGTTCTGAACGGAGGACGGACATAAACAGCACGTAGAGAGTATATATAGAGGCGAGCTACCAAGATGATTCCCGGACTGACAAACATATCCTATGAGAGCCGATGAAACGCCTTAAATCTATTTTTGCTTAAAGAGAAGGTTCAGAGGTGACCTAATTCAGGTATTCAGAATTATCAAAAGCTTCGAGAATCTTGATGCAATGAGCGCCATAAGGGTACATTCGCCAGGTTTCACTTCATTATCTGCTCTTCCATATACTTACATGAAAAGTGTACTGTATTCTTATCTTCGAAATATCTACGTCTTTCTACTCATGAGTTTCACATCTCTTACTCTATCACAAACAGCCTCGAAATGACCTAATGGTCTGTTACTGTTCGTATTCCTTTGTATTCTGTTTAATCTCATTGAATGTAAGACATTTAGTCGGCTCTCATAGGATTTCTCTTCACAGTCCTAGAATCATCTTGGCACCTCAGTTTATATCTTTTGTCATGAAGGTTCCCAAGACTGAACGCAATATGCAGGGTTGGGTCTCAGCAATGAACAGTAAAGAGTGAGGAGAATTTTCTTACACGCACACACACCTAACTCAAAAGCCCTGCCTGTGATTCCAAGCATCTTGTTCATCCGTGTGCCATCTTACTTGGCTTTAGGTCGTCGGGGATTACCATACCGAAGCCTGTTTCCTCATTGGCCTTTTCGAGTTCTGCAGAAGTCATAGTATTTTTGCAATCTATGTGTAAAGCTTTGTACACATCGATCTCAAAATTCATTTGCCACCTGTGAGTCCAGGCCATCAGTTTGTTAATATTAGCTTCAAGCTACAGAGGTTGAATTTCTTAGTGTCTTCGCTCAGTATCGCCTGCGAATTTTGGTATCGTAAAAGACAGTCTGTCATCAATAAGTTGATAAATATTTGGAAAAGAACCGGTACCTGTGACACCCCACTTGTTAGGTCTAACCATTCTGAGGTTCATCCATTAATCACAGCTCTTGAGTTCACGGCCAGTCAACCAATTTTCAAACCACCTAAGGGCAGTACCATTTATACCATGTGACTCAGTTTTGGTCAGTAACTTCTGACAAGGGACTTAATCGATGCTTTTTGGAAGTGACATCAACTGCTGTATTTTCATCGTATATCTTATTATAAAAGTAATCGGACACATTTGTCAGACATGAGGATTTCGTCGAAAACCATTATAAGAATCTTAGATCATGTAACATTCAAAATTGGTTTACAATTTTGTCGCTACCTATGATTTCCATAAGTTTACCAACCACAGACGCTAAATAGATTGGCTATAAGTTTTCGGGCAGTGAACTTATTAACCTATTTTCTTTTGAACATCGGTGTTACACTGGCAAACTCCCATTCCTCTGGAACCTTTTCCGTAACAAGTGCGTTATTGAAAAACAGCAGCCAAGGACTTGACTGTCTCATTTATCGCCTCTTTCACTGTCGTCGAATGACACTTGTCTGGACCTGCAGGTTTAGATGAAACACTACGACGCTTTCATCTCCAAGGATTGGAACTGGATCTGGGACACAATCTGTCTTCAGTCGTTCATAGAATTGGAAAAAAAAAAAAAGGTGATTGTTTAAGATATTTGGAATGGCTTCGTTGTCTTGAACCAGTTCCCTGTTATCTGTAAATAATGGTCCTATTAACTTGGTAGTGACTTTCTTGCTTTTGAAATATGCAAAACTCAATAGGGTTTCGTTTGCTGCTTTCAATATGCGTTTCCACCGATGTTTTCTTTGACATATAAGTTTATGCTTCATGCTTACGTAATTTCCTCTACCGTGTTGGTCATTGTTTTCTTCGAGTTTTTATATGCTACATTTTTAGACAACGGGCACGTCTTTATTTCAGTGTTACATCACTTTGACTTCTTTTTGAAAGAAAAGAGACCGTCTGCTACGCATCTGGGCATATGTCCCCTCTACTGCTTTGGAAGTTTTACTGAAGCTTTTCCAAGCTGCGTTCATATCGTTTTCATTGACAAAAATCATCCCAGATTTGTCTGTCAAGAGCAATGCGACGATCATTCATTAACATCTGCAATTCTGGAATCTAGTAAGGCTAAAAGTCTTAAACATGCCCAACTTGAAAGAGAGGAGAGTGGAAAATGACCTCATCACAGCTTTAAGTTTTCAAACCAGTATGGTACTTAGGGAATAGTTCTTCGAAATATGCTTGGATAGAACAGCTTTATGTAAGGAAGTTTTTTAATAGAAAAAGACTTGTGGATGATTTGAATAAAACTGAGTTATAGGATCGTGAATGTGGACAGGATACAAAAGTTTGCGAAGCTGTATAATAAAGGAGGAATATCAAGCGATGGGATCCCACGAGTTTAAGCCCCTCTCCCCGTACGTTACGAGCAGGTAATTACATATGGGCAATTACACACACACGCACACACACACACACACACATAGGGCACGGCAGTCAGCCCACAGCCAATTCCACCTGATTATCCTCCCCTCGGTCCTTGGTTGATAAGTGGATAGCTGGCTTAGGCTGGTGTGTATGTGTGCGTACACACACACAGTGGAGTAAAGTCGCCGTTTATAAAGTTAAAAGACGGGGCAACACGAGCGTAAATCCTCTCCCGGTAACACAGAAATAGTGATCACAAATTGTAATCACACACACACACACACACACACACACACACACACACACACTCACACGAACAAGAGTACAGATGGGCGAGTGCGCATGCGCCCACGCAGGCTAACCTTTAACACCGTGGGTATCCGACGTTCTAAATATTCACAATTGAAAACCAAAGTGTAATAAATTAATTAAGGAACTACAATCGAGCAGTTAACGAGCGGCAGGGCAGTAATTATCTCGGCCATAAAGCAAGAACAGAGGGCTGGACTAAGCCCGCAGGCCATTGGCTTAGGACCCCAGGACCCATGCCGCCCACCACCCTCACGCTGACTGCCGCCCATCTCACGCTGGTTGCCGCCGATCTCACACCGGCTGCCGCCCATCTAACGCTGGCTGCCGCCGATCTCACAGCGGCTGCCGCCCACTTCACGCTGGCTGCCGCTGATCTCGCAAGTAGCTGCCGCCCGCCGCATGGTGGCTGCCACACACCTCACACTGGCTGCCGCTCACATCTCACGCTGGATGTCGCCCACCTCACGGTGTCACTCTGGTTGGCACCCACCTCATATTGGTTGTAGCCCAACACACGATGGCTGCCGCCCACCTCACTCTGTCGTGCCTGTCTTCAAGAAACGAGATCGCGAAACTGTGCTGGACTGAGATAATCAGTCTCTCTGACGATTGTCAATAGGGGAATACTGGGAAAGATAATTAGAAAGTATATGTATGACTGCCTGCAGAGGACAAATTACCAAAGGTAGAGAAAACATGGATTCAGGGACAGGAAGTCGCAGGTAACATGTATCATGATTTCCACGAGAGAGTGAGCTCTCTTTTCGACTGACGAGAAAAATGGGTAGACCGTGTGTTCCTAAACCGTTAGAAAGTATTTGACACTGTTCCTGGACTGGTACAAAGTATTTGACACTCTTCATGCAGTTATAGAAAGCCTTTGACTCTGTTCCTGGGCTTCTAGAAAGCATTTGACACCGTTCCACACAGAAGGATGTTCCGGAAGCCTCGACTTTCAGGGAGGAATAAGGAGAAGACTCTTTCAGTGGACAGAAAATTACAGGAGTGGAAGGGAATACAGGACACATGTCAGAAGAGCCTTCTATGAATAAGTTCCAATCATTAGTTTCGAGCTGCAGGGTTTTGGTCTTGGAACGATTGCTCTTTATGATCCACGTAATTGTCTCGCGAGATGGACTTGACTCAGTACGTGAGTGTGTTCCCGGATTTTGCCCTGGTCAAGAAGGAAATGAAGAGTGATGACAGTTGCACCACCTCACATGGGAACCTAGACAAACTTCAAAGTTTCTCTGAGAACGTGGTTGGTTAGATTAAACCGAAATGAACAGGGGAAAGAAATGAGGATAGGACACTGTAATACGCCCTCAGTACTGACCATCATTCAGAAGGAGAATAGATTACAGGAATCATTTGTGTGAGAGATGGGACTTGGAACTCGATATTGTACTTAGCCTCTTGCCAGAGCCTTACCTTTGGAGAAGAGTAAATGAGACGAACCGACTGATGGAAGAAATAGCTGTGCATTTTGTACATATCTAAGGAGATGTTTAGAAAACTCTTCATCTGCATTAGACCATAACTGGAACATCTTATTCAAGTTTGGTCCTTAGAGTAGCACAAAGAACTTATAGAGATCCATGGGAGAACAAGAAAGATGGCAACAGAATCAAAAGTGCAGAATTAAAGTAAAAGCTTAGGGGCCATACATTCGTGCACCAAAGAGAAGAGTAATGGGTGACTTGATCATAATCTGATAAGATTATAAATCGGTTTCATGACGTTAGGAGTGAGCATTTCTTCGAAAGATGCAAGAGTAGAATAGCCAGAGGACATAACATAAACTTAAGCAATGAAATTCAAAGGGAAAAAGAAAAAAATGATACTTTTACATTACGCAAGTTGTGGATGAGTGGAATAAGCCAAGTGATGCGATGACAAATGTTGATAGTATAAGAGTTGTAAAATCTTTATGACAGTAGAGAAGATCTAAGGGATGGGGGCCCCATGAATGTCAAACTCCTCTTCCGTACCGTGAAGTAGATGATTACACACACACACACAGACACACAGACACACGGGCTACCTTGGTGTAGTGGTTAGTGTCACTGGACATGATTCACGCACGGGCGAGCCGGGATCGAATCCTGGGCACAGCATTTATCCCACAGTCAACCGAATTGTTCATCCTCTCCTCATCACTGGTCGATAAATGGGTCCCCGATATAGGCTAGGGAGATTGTGTGAACACACACAGTAAATCAAGGACATGGTACTTGTATACAGGGTTAAGAGACGGTGGCAAAATGAGTGTTAAACTCTCTCCCGTTAACACACACACACACACACACACACACACAGAATGTTTACGGTTGTACAATAATACTGTAAAGCTGTTCCACATACCATACAGTAACCAACATAGATGTGCGTGGAAATCATTCATGTTTTCAGGACGCTGTCATATGAAAAATGCTTCTCAGGTGTCAGGTGTGTCCCATTGCATTGACATGGTTCATAGATTTATCTTCTCGAGTTACCAGTTGCCCCTTTTTGAGTCATCGACATTCGAATTTTAGTATATTCTTTTTAACAGTGAAGGCCCCAGTTACGGGAAAAGGGAAAAAGGGAAAAGGATAAGACAAGGGAAAGTATTTACGAATTTTGGATGAAGTGAAAAAGCTTTTCATTTCAGATGTACCAGGTCACAGTTTTTGGGAAAGACATGAGAGGGTTGAGAGTTCCGAAGCTTCGAGGTGTAAGGGAAATAAACGGATATCAGAACGACCTTCCCTTTGAGTTGCCAACGGCCACACAATAGTCCATGACGCAGCAGCTTGCTGAACATTACATTTTGTAGCCAGTGGTGGGTTGATACCAATGTTGCAAAGTGTATTCGTAAATTGCCTCATTGCTTCATAGAGGAAGATTTCAGTATTGCTATTAGAGGAGTCGAAATGCTGGTTTCGTGTGTGTGTGTGTGTGTGTGTGTGTGTGTGTGTGTGTGGAATTCAGTTAACGAGAAATTGATTAGGAGAGAACTCAGGGTAGCGATGGACTAATGCTCCCTCGTTAAGTGGAAAGATAAATGAAACTTAGATATTATCACATAAATCCAGGATCTCTTCATTGGAGGATTCTACAGTTTCCAGGCTGCGTTCCATGCAGGAGCAGGGAAGTGATGATGGTCTTCTCCACAGTGAGAGAGTCCCCGAGGACCTTCCGTCTGGTGGTGGTGATTCAGCGTCGCCACAAGTGACTCCACCTCACTCGCGATGATTGACTCTGATTTTTGCCGCAATTGCGGCTGGTCCATTGTGCACTCGTGCACTCCTCCCCATCATGTTGGCTGTGGCGAACAAGAGGTTACGTAGTGCACAGAAGGGTCTAGGGACTGGCGGGCCTCAGTGACTGAAATACGTGATAGGTTACGTAGTGAGGGAAGTGTTAACATGATTTTGAGTAACACGATGAATGATTTGGCAGTGTATATGGTACGAACAGCACAGTTTCCCTTGAAGATTAGAGAGAACTTTCTCACCGTATATCCCACATTAATCAGCCAATATCTCGCATTAATCTGCTAATAAGCTGTGGTTTACGTATCGCAATCTTGATACTGATAGTGGTCACTGTAGATGGTGGTGTAGTGGTCAGGCGGTGGTGTCTCCAATCCGCTTGCTCAGGTTCGATCCCCAACGCGGGTGAATACGACTCGCATCCTACCGGCTCTATTCATCCTTCCTCTGGCTGGTAGACAACTGGGTACCAACTTCGATTTGGGGTAAATCACCACACAGTGGTGGCTTGTAGAAGCTGAGGTCGAGTTGACCCAAACGGGGTGTCCATGTCTGGGGCCATGGTCCTTGCTGGCACGCCTCCCGAGCCACCCTCCCCTCTGGCTGGAAAGTTATAATGCTAAGTCTTGGTGATCGATCTACCTTGCCTTGTGTGGGCTTCAGTGGGTTCCTCTGGACGCAGCCTTCAGCGGGTTCCTCTGGACGCAGCCTTTAGTGGGTTCCTCTGCACGCAGCCTTCAGTGAGTTCCTCTGGACGCAGCCTTTAGTGGGTTCCTCTGGACGCAGCCTTCAGTGGGTTCCTCTGGACGCAGCCTTCAGTGGGTTCCTCTGGACGCAGCCTTTAGTGGGTTCCTCTGCACGCAGCCTTCAGTGGGTTCCTCTGGACGCAGCCTTCAGTGGGTTCCTCTGGACGCAGCCTTCAGTGGGTTCCGCTGGACGCAGCCTTCAGTGGGTTCCGCTGGACGCAGCCTTCAACGGGTTCCTCTGGACGCATCGCTTGAGGATATTGACGTACTACCTTCAGGAACTGGTGAAGTATATTCCATGGGAAGTACATGTTTAACGATGAGAAATATGAAAAATGAGCGATTTCTATTTTCTTTCGTGCATGATCGCCGTTTTCTTCATTAGCGAGGTAGCGCCTGGGGCGGACGAAGAAGGACCATATCAGCTCGCATTCGTTCTCGAGCTGTCGTGTGTAATTAACCGAAACCACAGCCCTGAGGTAGGGGAGAAAGAAAATTTCCCTCCTTCCCTGCTTGTCGTAGAAGGCAACTAGAGAGCGGGGAGAGGGGGCGGTGGGCTGGAAACCCCTTTTCCACCCTTTCTTATCTTTCAATTTTTAAAAGAAGAACAAAAAGAAAAGAAAAGATACTCCACATTTTGAACAACTGTTCATACCAACGAACGGAGCAGGTTTTTAGAATATTTCTGCCTCATGATTTTACAGATCTTCATGTTCTCTTTGTCCCATCGACATACAGCATCAACTCAGTCGTTTACTGGGAAAAACTTTAAAAGATTTGAAAGTTCTCTTTTCGCACAGGATATGTAAGGGTTATGTTGCGGCTGTGCGGATAATGCTGAAAATCGGACTTGTGCAATGCTTTAGTGCCTCAGATAAGTTAGAATGAACGGGATATACACGAGGCATAGATGCAATTTGCAAATTTATGGATCTGGATAACGATCCTCTGTGTTTTGTGCTGTCGGAGTTTTGCGGGGATACGTGATGGTGCCTTGTGATGGGTTATGATGGGTTGTAGTGGTGGAGGCTTGACCAGCTGCTGCAGTGTACCCTCAACCTCGCCGTTGAAAATGGGATGCAGATGATATTCTCTTATGAAGTTTTTTCTTTAATTTTCCCGCAAAAAACAAAAAAGATGAAGTCGACATTTTTTTTACGGGTATATAAGTTTTTGCTACGAGATTTATATAAGGTTTAACAAAGAGCAATATAGTAACGTCTACGTACTTTTGTTTTTCCTTTGCCTGTTAAAAAGGGTTCAGCCTGGAGTTGAGTACTCGTCGAAGATTCGGAAATGGCGATCATACCAATATTTCCATCTAACGCTGTCGACACTAACTCTTTTAGATTCTAATGCGTATAACCATAGCGTTAGCATGAAATATATTTACTTGTCATTATGAGAGAGTGTTGTTATAGTGAGACGTGCAGTATTCCATTCTAACCATCAGGGAAAATTTTTGATGAGTTTAGGTCAATCGGGAGACAGCGACAAAGTATAAAAAAAAAAAAAAAAAAAAAATATATATATATATATATATATATATATATATATATATATATATATATATATATATATATATATATATTTTAAGAAGCTTGTAAATTACTACAAAGAAGTGTATCCACGTAGGGCTAAAGACAATATTGTCATCTGTAAACAGTATAGATATTGGGTATTTGGACAATGTTGACAAACTGGATGAATCATTGACGTAAACGAGAAGTAAGAATGAGTTCACAAGTGCTCCTTTTGAATTACTTCTAGGAGCTCTTACAGATCACATTCTTACGTTCGTATTCAATCCTGTGAGACGACCCTTTGATACCATAAAGCTACAGCTTGTAGAGTTGCCTGATGTTATGTACTACGTCAGAATCTTTATGCCACTGTGAGTTGCATTGTTCGTCTTCGACTGGTTATGATATCATACAGGGTAGTCTGACGAGCACAGTCATCACCACCCTTTGAATAGATATGAAACCGACTGAGACTTGGAGAGTTTTACCTAAAGGTAATAATCAGTATATCTATCTGTAATTTATCATTCGTTTCTCTCTCTCTCTCTCTCTCTCTCTCTCTCTCTCTCTCTCTCTCTCTCTCTCTCTCTCTCTCTCTTTCTCTCTCTCTCTCTCTCTCTCTCTAGATGAAACCGACTGAGACTTAGAGAGTTTTACCTAAAGGTAATAACCAATATATCTATCTGTAATCTATCAGTCGTTTCTCTCTCTCTCTCTCTCTCTCTCTCTCTCTCTCTCTCTCTCTCTCTCTCTCTCTCTCTCTCTCTCTCTCTCTCTCTCTCTCGTATACGCAAGGTGGGGATGAAGTCCAGCTTCGAGCGTTTCGCCACTCAGTGACGTATGTGCACGTAGGATACCCCTTTGAGGAAACAGGAACAAAATATTCAAGGAATGCTGTTACGTACAGAATCAATGTTGACGTTAGAGTTTTGGATTATTTCTTTATTTTTCCATAGGAAGCTTAGATTCCTTAAAAGAAAGAAAGATCCAGTGATGGAAGCTGCGACATTATACACGTAAGAGAAGCGGCTACGTTCATTGTTTTTGACTGTGTGACGTGAAGTGTGTGGTTGGTATCTTAGTGATATCATTGACCTAGTGGCACCTGCTCTCATAACGCGTCCATTGCCATCTCTAGTTTCTGATGTCATTTCAAATCTCTTGTTAGGTCTCGTTGACGATTCCTCGTATGGCGAAGGACTCGTTAATGATATTTCTCTCGTTACTGTGGGAGAACAGGTGTTCAGGCATGTGTTATAATTTACGTCTAATACTGTTTTTCCTAATCGAACTGATGTCATCATCTTTCGTTAATTCAGTGACCCCCGAGAATATTTTACACTGACTATTCCATAAAAATACGCCTAGATTTCAGTATTATTATCTCTAAAAAGGATATTCCAAGTTTTTTTTTTTGTACAGATATGTATTTTTTGAAGCCAGGCCTGACCAGTGTATATATATCAGGACGTGTGTTAAGTAACTGTGGTGAAAGCTGCGTGATGCAGAGTTGCATGTGGTGTCTTTCTGTGTGGATGCTGAAGAAAAGGGAGCCATCTCACTCTCCGTGCTCAGAGATGCTATTATTATCATCGTTATCATTAATATCAATATTATTATTATTACTTATTATTATTATTATCATTGTGATTGTCACATTATCATTATTATTATTATTATTATTATTATTATTATTATTATTTTATTATTGTGATTGTTACTATTATTATCATCATTATCATTTATTATTATTATTATTATTATTATTACTACGTCTTCCACTCAAAGAAATGTAACGACACTTTCTCATTCATCACAATTATTGCCTTCTCTCGTGTTTCCATTTCGTCCCACTAGCAGCGAACTGCAACACTGCATGACGTAGCAATGCAGTTAGATCCAGCGTGGATCTCAGTGGCGAATCCACGTAGTGGATCCTGGGAAAGCATGAGAACGTAGTGGTGGCATCCAGCACCACCATTTCTAGTTAACTCGTCCAGGAGTTCCACCATTTCTAGTTAACTCGTCCAGGAGTTCCACCATTTCCAGTTAACTCGTCCAGGAGTTCCACCATTTCCAGTTAACTCGTCCAGGAGTTCCACCATTTCCAGTTAACTCGTCCAGGAGTTCCACCATTTCCAGTTAACTCGTCCAGGAGTTCCACCATTTCCAGTTAACTCGTCCAGGAGTTCCACCATTTCCAGTTAACTCGTCCAGGAGTTCCACCATTTCCAGCTAATTCGTCCAGGAGTTCCACCATTTCCAGCTAATTCGTCCAGGAGTTCCACCATTTCCAGCTAATTCGTCCAGGAGTTCCACCAT
Source organism: Panulirus ornatus (assembly GCF_036320965.1). Lineage (NCBI taxonomy): Eukaryota > Metazoa > Arthropoda > Malacostraca > Decapoda > Palinuridae > Panulirus > Panulirus ornatus. The sequence goes on along the minus strand of NC_092227.1, from coordinate 80,272,971 downwards.
TTCCAGTTAATTCGTCCAGGAGTTCCACCATTTCTAGTTAACCGTCCAGGAGTCCCACCATTTCCAGATAATTCGTCCAGGAGTTCCACCATTTCCAGTTAATTCGTCCAGGAGTTCCACCATTTCCAGTTAACTCGTCCAGGGAGCTCCACCATTTCCAGTTAACTCGTCCAGGGAGCTCCACCATTTCCAGTTAACTCGTCCAGGAGTTCCACCATTTCCAGTCAACTCGTCCAGGAGTTCCACCATTTCCAGTCAACTCGTCCAGGGAGTTCCACCATTTCCAGTAAACTCGTCCTGGCGTTCCACCATTTCCAGTAAACTCGTCCTGGCGTTCCACCATTTCCAGTCAACGCGTCCTAGAGTTCCACCATTTCCAGTCGACTCGTCCAGGGAGTTCCACCATTTCCAGTTAACTCGTTCAGGGAGCTCCACCATTTCCAGTTAACTCGTCCAGGGAGTTCCACCATTTCTAGTTAACTCGTCCAGGGAGCTCCACCATCTCCACTTAACTCGTCCAGGGAGCTCCACCATCTCCAGTCAATGCCTCCAGGGACGGGAGGGAGTCCTCCGTCGCCTAGTAGGAACTAAGGAGCGAAGAACGACTACTTTGGGAGGGAGGAAGGCGGGGTGGCTAGGCTAGGACGGACGGACGAGGGGAGCTTGGTCGTTGGGAGGGCTTAGGGGCTGCTTAGATAATCCCGTCTAGCTAGTAATCTGGGAGGTGTGTCTAGCGATTATCGTCATCATCCCACACCACAATCAGTACCTCCCTTGTAAGCAGATCCCGCGTAATCTCATTTCCTCCGCCGGTGTCGCTGCAGTCTTGCTCGATCTGCCATTTGCCGTGGAATAACGGGCAGTGCCGCAAGACAGTTGAGTAAGATTATCCCAAAGAAAAATAAAAGACAGAAATCAAAGGGTTCGTGTCATTCGCCGTCTCCTATCCTACCCCACCCTTCTCCTCTCCTCCCCAGACCGACATTTTGGAATACGCCCCGCAAGAAGTCAAACACACTGCTTTCCAGGGAAGTCATAAACAGGGCGACTGATTTCCCCTGTTTATAATGTGGCCATAACGCGGCGAAGCACCCACATCAAGCCAAGACATACAACCCCGAGACCCGGGGACAAACTTCATCTTCTCACGCCAGCAGAACACTCCTCTCCTCCCCCTCTAGAGCCACCTCCCCCTCCTTCCTCCCCCTGGCGCCGTCGCTGACCCCTTAAAACTTTAATTCTTCGGCGAGTAATTTACCCGAATCCTGATTACAGCGACAATAGAATTCGGCCTCAATTAAACTCCTCGGGAGACGTCATTAGGTCAGGTTTATTGGGTCATTGCTTTCAGCGTCGCTTCTTACGTCGATGACAAATTGGTTCGGAGGCGTCATTGCCATCATGGGTCAGATTTATGGGGCTTTGTCATCGCCCGTGTCTCACCCCCTTCCTCCCTCCTGGCCCCAGACAGCTGAGTGGTAGCCGGACGTCACCATGAGCACGAAGGTACGAACCCTGGAAGACGAAGGTACGAAACTATGAGCTCGAAGGTACGAACCTATAGACATGAAGGGGCGACCTTTGGCCTCGACGGTACGAAACCTTAGCTATGATGACCTGACCTTTATACTGAGAGGTCAGGCGAAAGACTAGGCCACCATACCCAAGCTTCATACCACCGTTGTGCTCCTTGGGGGATCGAACCGTCGTGCTCAAGAGATTATCGAAACACGACTTCTGGAGACTACAATTCAGGCTCCGGCACTGCGTTAGGGGGGCATTGCAGCTCCTGACGCGGTGATCCAAAATACCCTGACAGTTAAGCTGGAAGCTCATCCACTGCTATCGCCAACTCCCGTATCCTAAAACAATCGCACGTACAGAATCCTCAGGTTCCCACATGGTATCCAAGAATATTACCAGACAAGAATTGGAACAAAATATGAATCACATTGATAGTATTAGAAACGATGTGTTATCTCTTTTTCAAGTTACCCGCTCGAAATATTGCTCTTCATATTTGTCTGGTTCGTTTGTGATACGATGGAACTCGAACAGCAGCTGGCCATTGGATCCTTTCGAGGCTGTTTGAATCTATCACAATGCGTGGTTCTAGAAGTCTATGGTTGGAACGCACCAAGTGCCTCATTTGACGCGTTTCCACCCTGTTCTACAGTCATTATACCACAGGTGTGCATGAAGGGAGGAGCTCTTTGGTGTATGCACAATCAGCAGAAAGCAGTTAGTAAATGTAATGCAAAACTCAAAGGATTGGTTTCAAGGGCATTTTACGCGGATATAGGCTGCCGATGGCTACTGAGCAGTAATGATAGGTTTTTATATCATTAACCTAAAGATTTTCATCTTCGAGAATGTTTTTACGTCATTTGTGTAAAGTTATTCAACTGCGAGAATTATTTCAAGATTGGGAATTTTTTGGCGAGTGACCATCGGTATTTAGGAGACCAAAGGCGACCTGAGTGGACGGACGCCTCTGGACTGTGGCTTATGAGGACAGAAATAAACTCAAGTACGATTGTGAGTTAAGATTGTAGATCTCCTCCCTCCTGAACCTCACCTCCTCTCATGGCTGCTCAGAGGAATAAAGAGAAGGGAAAAAAAAATATGTTGAAGGAACGGATTTATAATCCACTGCGTCGGCCATCCGGGGAATGCTGTGAAAAAAAAAAAGTCAGAATATATAGTGTGTGTTTCGTAGAAAAAATATGGCAGATATTTTTGAGAAAAACACTGATATTCTGAAGATATATACTGGTAATTTAGAGAGAAGAAAAAAAAAAACTATCAATGAACGTCGTTAGTTATCTATTAGTATCTTAAAAAAAAAAAAAAAGAGATGGAGGGGGGTTTTTAATGAGATAAATTTGCTTCCTGAGGGTTGCATAAATTTTCTAATCATTATCCGACATAATAAGCGAGAGATTACCCCACCCGCCGCGCCGCCGCTCCCCCCCCCCCCAACACCACACCACCACCCTCAACCTCCCTTCAATCTTTTTGTCCAATAATAACACTCATCAAAAAGTTTTTAATCTGTGTGGCTGTCATTAAGTGCAACCTTCGGAATGATATCAGCTTTCCTTATGACCCCCTCCCACACACACACACACCCCTCCGCCTTGGCCGGGGGCCCCACCTCCCTCGTCTCTCACGCCTTAAATACTCCCTCATCACACACTCTTGCCCTCGCACACCACCACCACCCCTCCTCCTCCCTCCTCACTTGCCGTAACTAAATCCCCTCATTGAACATTTTTTTTTCCTTCGTCTTCTTTTGCCTGACGAGCATCCAAGTGTCATGCAAAGTTGTCGTTAGCTGGGGAATTATGGTGAGTTATTGAAGACGGTGGTCTGGTGCGCAGGATGTTCTTAGAGAGAGAGAGAGAGAGAGAGAGAGAGAGAGAGAGAGAGAGAGAGAGAGAGAGAGAGAGAGGGTGTGGTGTTCGTCCGACTGGCGAGACATAGAGAGAGAGAGAGAGAGAGAGAGAGAGAGAGAGAGAGAGAGAGAGAGAGAGAGAGAGAGAGAGAGAGAGAGAGTCTCTCAGTCTCTCGAGCCACTGTCGTAGCGGCTTTTTGGCCTCGAGGGAGGTAGTACATAGTCTCGTACGGGAGGCAGATGTAGAATTACGAGACGAGGGGCGGCGGGCGATGTCCACTCACTCGCCCATAAATCGTAGAAGCATATTTCTCCACCGCTTCTAAACGCTGTGATTTGGACTGGGTGGTGGGGGATGTGAGTGTAATCGTAGAAGACCTGCGTCAATTCCTGTAGCCTTTAGCGACGGTCGCCATCAGTCTCCCGGTGGGATAATTGTTAATGCCGGCACTCTGGTGATGTGTGCGGCTGGCTGGTGTGGTGTGTACATGATGTTTATATGACTCTCTCTCTCTCTCTCTCTCTCTCTCTCTCTCTCTCTCTCTCTCTCTCTCTCTCTCTCTCTCACTGGGGCGACGTGGGGACGTATTGCCGAGATGAGGGACGCGAGGTAGTCTTACGCGCAGTTCGTCTGGTACCATCACATCTCGACAATACAAGACGACTCTTATGACATTACTGGTTTTATGAAACATTATGATTGTTATGGCATCACTGGTTTCATGATATATATATATATATATATATATATATATATATATATATATATATATATATAGTCTTAGTCTAGAGCACTAAAAGAAAAAAAAAACTTGGTATCGTAAATATTCGTGTGTAGAAACGTAAGATCAATAGTAATAATCATGAAAATGATAATGATAACAATAATAGTATTAATGATGAAAATAATGATAATAATAATATAACCCGTCGGTATTGTATCATTCTACTTCAGGTGGCGTGGTTACAACGGGAGTGGGGGGGGGGGGAGTTGGGTGCACCACTTCATGGGTCGAGCTGAGTTACCCGAGTTGAGTAAGTGAGTGAGGATGGACCCGTGTTTGCTCCTGCAGTTGACTGATCAATTCAGGCGGAAGTACACGTTATAATAGACCGGTTGATGGGCGGATCGCGTGACCCATCGCAGCGGAAGCCCCCTGCATAAGTCACTGAAACTCGGTGTTGTTTTTGCCACCGTGATGTTTCAGAGGAGTGGAAAGTAAGGGGTTTTACCCGCGGAAATTACCGCATAATGTATATATTTATATTGATTAAAAATACGTATATTTTGCGCGTAATTCCGACCCACCTTTACAATTTAATTGCAAATTACGCCAGCGAGTTATAGCGTCGTCGTGGTCATGGTGCCCGGTCTGTCCCGGGTCTCTCTCTCTCTCTCTCTCTCTCTCTCTCTCTCTCTCTCTCTCTCTCTCTCTCTCTCTCTCTCCTCCCCAATTAATTGTCATGAAGTAATCGCACTGCGGAGTATGATTTTCGCACGCCGGGCCGAATTATGCCCATACGTTACGACCCCGACGGAGTTTCACTTAAGGTGTGTATCCCCCATTACCAGCGGCCCCCATAACTCACCTCTCATCATTGTAATCAGCGCGGGAGATGGCCAGGGACATTCGTCACGTGCGAATTTTCCGGAGGTCTTCTTCTTGATCGCCACATCTTATATATGGACTTTTATGTCCGTTTATTCTCTTCTCCTCTTCCTCTCCTCCTATTCCTCCTCCTCTTCTTCTTTATCTTCTTCCTTCTGCTCTTCTTATCCTCCATCGCCGTCGCCGCCTCCTCCTTCCTCCTCTTCCCGCTCTTTCCTGTGCATCAAGAGACTGTTTTAATTATTTCCCTGACCTGAGAGGGAGGTACCAAGCGATGACGATGACGACGCTGCTGGTGGTGGGTGGCTGGCTGGCTCGCTGGCGGTGGTCCCATCTGACGGATTTATGAGCTCAAAACACATGGTATTATTATAATGCACTTTGAGGAGCTGTCAAGGACGGAGGGGGACGGGGGCTTGAGAGGGAAGAAGATGATGAAGATGATGATGATGAAGACGACGGCGAAGAAAAAGAAAAGAAGAAGAAGAAGAAAAAGAAGAAGAAGAAGAGGGAGAAGAAGGAGAATGGAATAGGTTTGAAGAAGAAGAGACAAAGAGAGAAGAGGAGGACGAAGAAAAGGAGGGAGAGGATGAAGAGGAAGGAGAGGAGGAGGAGGAAGAAAACGAGGATTCTTCAGTGTCCTCGTCCACGGCAGTTGTAGGGGATATATCACGTCATAGCTGAGCTCTACACGTCCACACGTCACCCACGTCGTCGGTACGAGTCTCATTACGATACCTGCGTGCACGTCATCACTTGCTGTGGGCCAGCCACGTCGCCACTACGACCATCAAGACGTACCATACTCAGGGCGACCTACCTGTCACCATTGGCATGACCAGGTCACCAAGCTACCACCCTCTGGAAGACTTAACCATCACCACTACAGGGACCAGGTCATCGCTACCACCCTCAGGACGACCTACCCATCACTATTACCACGACCAGGTCATCACTACCACCCTCAGGACGACCTACCCATCACTACTACTACGACCAGGTCATCACTACGACCCTCAGGACGAGAGTCTGGTTTCTCTGGGTCCTCCTCACATGTTGGGCTCAGCATGAGTGGTCGGGGGGGTTTATGAAAGGAACTTAAAAACAAAAGCTTGTGCCTCGAAGGATGAAGTTGACTCTAACTTGGGCCTAGCTGCGAGAAGCCTCAAAACAATGATCAAAGCAGCGGAGCACTTTCCAGGAAAAGACGGCATCAGGACCAGATAGAGAGCTGAGCATGACAGCAGCAGACCCAGTGTTGCTGTTGATAAAAGCAATGACCAGAGCAGATTAGCGTCAATACACTGGATGGCATACGTAACACCAGCGCACAAGGGAGGATATAAACTATATTACTGAAGTAGGATAGACACCTTAGCCTTACCCTCACGTGTAATCAAAGTCCTTGAATGACGAGATAACTCTTCCTGGATCACTTGATGAACAACAGTTATATATGAACGAGGGTCGACCTGGATTTACGCCGGGTTGAATGTATACAACCTCGACTCGTTCTTTCACTACAATAATGTATACAACCTCGACTCATTTTTTCACCACAATAACGTTCATAGAACGCTATCGGTCGTTGGAGGGAGAATGGGCACCGTTTTCTCTCGACGTTGCTAAAGAATCTAACAAAGAAAACTGCGAATTCCAGTTAGATAAAACCCAGCGAAACAAAACAGTAAAGGTCAACCAAGAATTGATCAAAGGATGTATTTTAAAACTAACCAAGACTTGAGAGTGGCAGTAAATGGAACCATGTTTGAAGAGGAAGATCTTCCCTCAAGGGCACCATAAACAGTGCCACTGACGTTAATATCAAACACTGACGGAGAAGAGAAAAGAAAATGGGCAATGTCAGATGCGCTGCATTCGCGGGTCTTCCTGGAGTCGGAGCCCAAGAGAGGTGAGTGAAACAATACTACATGATGGCATACGCGTGTTAGTAGCACATTGACGGTATTCCGAATGATCTCTTGGGTCTAAGAGCATCTCGTCAAGGAAGAAGCGAAAGTTATCAAGTTTGTGTCATAATACACTGGAATATACAAAAGAAGTATCTAGAACGTAAGATGACGAGACTTCTCAGTGTTTTACCAAGAGAAATAAGAAACTGTTCAAGGGAGAATCGCTGAAACATTTAAAAGAATACCAGGTACATGGGCGAAGCCAATCCCAGACGAATCTACCGAAGCTTGAAGGCTGTGTGTGTGTGTGTGTGTGTGTGTGTGTGTGTGTTTGTGTGTGTGTGCCTGGCGGTGGATGGGAACAGTATTGTCAAGCAAGGAAGATGTGGGTTGGGTGAAGGGTGTTGATGGTAGAGGCCTTGTCTGTGCTGGCAAAATCTCGAGGGAGATGCTCATGGTAAGGCTCTCTCTCTCTCTCTCTCTCTCTCTCTCTCTCTCTCTCTCTCTCTCTCTCTCTCTCTCTCTCTCTCTCTCTCTCTCTCCATCCCCTCACCCCTATATTCCTCTCACATGGGTTCACATTCCGTCTCTACCACACAACCCCAGCCATCTATTCTCTTTTATTCTCTCTCTCTCTCTCTCTCTCTCTCTCTCTCTCTCTCTCTCTCTCTCTCTCTCTCTCTCTCTCTCTGGTCATCCGCCTCAGCTCCCCTCCCCTCCCTTGATCATAACCAGCTTTATGTTCCTGTGACTACGACAGGGAACGCTAGTTATGCCGTAAAATAGCCTCCTGTCCCGACTTGGGAGTATTTCGGCCAGACGAACAGCTCAATCAGACGGTATTCCTCGCATTCCTCATCCAATCAGCGCAGCAAGAGTGCGTCATGCTTGGAATCTGTAGCGGCCCACATTATACCAATTTAATTAATGCTTGATAATTCATGTGTATTATTATGTGCATGCTTGGCATTCCCTGATTTCCTCTTGCCTGCCTGTGTTTCCTGTATGTATTTGACTGCTTCTCTCTCTCTCTCTCTCTCTCTCTCTCTCTCTCTCTCTCTCTCTCTCTCTCTCTCTCTCTCTCTCTCTCTCTCTCTGTATCTCTTTATCCATCTTTTTATCTGTCTACCTGCCTGTTTATCTACCTGTCTGTCTATCTATATATCTATGTGTGAATTGGAATGTGAATAAACACAAGGAAGAGCTTCTGAATTTTGTTCACCATTCTGATTTACTCATTTGTCGTAATGAGTAATTCGCATTATCTGTCTATTTACATATATATATATATATATATATATATATATATATATATATATATATATATATATATATATATATACATGCAGAGGGTTATCTTTTGATTAAATCTGTTCCGTTATAGACCTGTGTACACGAGTTTTTCACTAGCGTTGCTTTTTTTCTAAATTTTCATTATTGTGGTTTCCACAAACATTGTCCAAGACAATCGCATGTTTACCAAATGGCGTCCTAGGTGCCGAGGAAGGTGCCGAGCCGAAAAAGAATAGGTCAAATGAGACTTTGAGCTAGAAAGTATAGGCAGACTTCTGGGAAAATAAGAAAACATTTTGGAAGGAGGTTGTTAGTGTGAGAATAACGAGAGAACAAACGAGAGCAACAGCGAGGGGAACAGATGAGGAAGTGGCAACAGGCAAAGAAGATGTGAAGAAGAGATGGAGTGAATATTATGAAGGACAGTTGAATGTGTTAGATGATAAGGTGGTAAATGTGGGATGTTTTATGTCATGAAGGTAAATGAAGTAAGAGTGTCATGGCAAGTGGTTTTGGTGAAAAGAGAGGAGGTGGTGAAAACGTTGCGTACGATGGAATGTGGCAAGATGGTAGGGCAGAACGCGATCAAAGTTGGATTTCCCGAGAAAGCAGGTAGGTGACGGTGTTCTTGATCGGAATATAAGGTTTTCAATGAACTTCTGGCTCATGCCGAGATTTCTCAGGATTGGGAAAATGCCTGTCGAGCGCTATCATATACGTGAAATGGGGACAAAATTGAATGTTCGAATTGCAGAGGTATACGTTTGTTTCGCGGCCCTAGTCCAGATGTGTGGGATTACGGTGATTATAAGATGGTTGTGGCATCACAGAGCAACAGTCTGAGAAAGTAAAGTGTGGCTTCAGAAGTGGGAGACGATGTGTGGATCCAGTTTCCCGCTTCTCATTATCAAGTTTCAAAACACCACAATTCATATCCGCTATAATGTAAACATTTTGGGTGAAACCATATGATCTACTGTCTCCTGGGAACCCCTTCTATAACTGATACGGCAAATTTTGTTTCACAAAGCTATAGATGTTTACGAGGTGGGGGCCTATGGAGCACAGCTTGCGCACCCGTAGTGTCTTCTTTCCTCTCTCTCTCTCTCTCTCTCTCTCTCTCTCTCTCTCTCTCTCTCTCTCTCTCTCTCTTAGCCAATGTGGAATCACAAGCAGTCTTCTTCAGTAAATGCTTCTGCCCTCACTTCTCTACACCCATGGCTTTCCTGGCTTCGTGATGTTGCTATTCTCTGATTATTTCTGTTCTACTGGTTGTCATCATTAGCCACTGCTCTCGTGAGCTGTTTCCGCCTATCCCAGCCACTGAAGGCTTGGATCTGCGGCACGAGAGAACGGCTGTTTCGTCCCATAGTTAATGTGTGAAGACTATCAAAGATTTCTCTTTTCCTTCAGTCCTTCCAATAGGCTTGTAACCTGTAGCGGTGAGGTGTAGAAACACCTGTGAACTTATCTATTAATCTTATATGCGTTGTTTTTTCTGCCCTTGTCATATCGGCTGTTGTTCAGACCATGATTCAGATGATCTAAGGAAACCTGGATGAAAAAGAGAACCGCATATATATATATACACCATCTACGAATTCAACAGAGGAGCGTAAGTAAGTGATTAGAAAAGAGAGCCTCGATTAGAAAGCTCTTGATTCTCCGCTGCGTGTGTGGGAGATACGAAAAATGGTCTCCGTCCACAGTTAACACAATGAACAGTGCCTCACTGTGTTGTAGACTGTGATACGAGTGTCTAGTCTGAAACAGATCGGAGAGTGTGTGAGTCAGGGGCCACGTAATGTCACCATGGCTGTTTTGATGTTTTATGGATGAAGCAATACGCGTGATGCGATTAAGATTGGTGATTGCAGGACGTGGCCAGTCCATGACGAGACAAAATGGAAGATGTTACGAGGCTTGCATGCCAAGTGGAGGCTGCCTCGTCTGGTGAGTGGGAGGATCGATCTGGGCAGGGGTGGTTAGGTCGCCTCATAGGAGGAGGAAGAAGTTTCAGAGATTATTAACAGTTAAGATTTAGGTGCTCATGAGAAGGCGGTTTGAGTTCAGGGTTGGCCTTACCTGTGATAGGTGTTTAAAGACCGACTCGTACGATGTAAGCCCTTGATCTCTGCTCAATATCATATAGAGTTCCCGGGGAGGGACATGTGTCTGCAGTAAGTAGTAGGTACAGATCCTGAATGCGATTAAGCCATTTTCAGAACAATGACATCTGCAGATACACACACACACACACACACACACACACACACACACACACACACACACACACACACACTGTCGATGCCGCGAGCCTGACCAAATATATATTTCCCAACTTTTATTATACGTTGCTTGGATAATATTTGTCAACTTTCAGTATATGTCTCTCCTATACGCCTGCAGTTCTTCTCGATGTTCTGCCAATTGCAGTTCTTCTCGATGTTCTGCCAATTGCAGTTCTTCTCGATGTTCTGCCAATTGCGGTTCTTCTCGGTGTTCTGCATTTTGCTGGCTGAGTGTTGGTTTGTAACGGGCAGTATAAAGGAGGAAGAAGAGAGAAAAAAATCGATGATTTTACGATTTATTCTCTGGTGGTGATAATTTGTAACATAAAGAAGTCGAGACGAGAGAGGCCATTTACCGTTCTCACTTCTGGTTACACAGCTCCTAATCATGCATCCATAATTTGCGTGAAGGGATGTTTTTTTTTTTTGTGCTCTCGATAAAGACAAAGGACTGCAGCATTTAGACAGTTAGAATCGGATATGAATATATAGATCCATCGCAGTGCCAACGTCCTACGTCGTGGAATTGTATCGTCTCTTGCATTCCGAACGCTTTTAATGAGACACCGAATCGAATCTCTGATAAATTACGTGTCCGAAATTGCTGCTGTGGCTTGGGCGCAGCGCCGATGTGTTGTCATATTTGGCGACGGGAGAGGAGGAGGCGGAGGAGAAGAGACGATGGTCGTGGTGGTGGTGGTGGTGGGTGGGCGAGCTTCAGGCTTCTCTATCCAGGAGACAGAAGCCTTGACGTCTGTAAACCTCACAGGACGACCCGAGCCTTCATGTCATGAGTGAAAGACAATGTTAATCAGCAAGACAACTCCCTATTGACCTACTCTACCCTCCACCTCACCCAGAAGAATTTTTACCCATTAGATTTCACTCAAAGTAAGGCTCCCCCCCCACCACTCTCTCTCTCTCTCTCTCTCTCTCTCTCTCTCTCTCTCTCTCTCTCTCTCTCTCTCTCTCTCTCTCTCTCTCTCTCTCTCATTCTACAGCCTTAGTACCACATTCTTCATGAACCGTCTTCCGTGCTGTCTCGGTGTGGCTCGGGAATTAAAATGTCACCAGTTCGTTCAACCTAGGCTCAAATTCCCGAGGTGACATGATTTTCTTTTGTACAGTTACCTGATCATTTTCCCCTCTTAAGGGGAGGTCATTAGGCCAGGCAAAGCGTTCCTTTATGGTTACGTCACAAATTTTGACCTGTATATTTCATTTTTTCAAGTGTAGATAATACAGGCATTATCGAGTATATTGATGGTATCAAGAGGGCTTTGTTATTATGTTTTCTATCCATTGTACGGGGAAATGAGTTTTCCCTAGGCTGTGTGTGTGTGTGTGTGTGTGTGTGTGTGTGTGTGTATATATATTTTGGACGACCTCTGAATTCGTGGAGGAATGATGACGTAAAGACCCGAAACAAAGAGCAAATCTAAATTTTTCAATCTGAGGGCTGCAGTTTGGACGGTGTGTGTGTGTGTGTGTGTGTGTGTGTATGTGTGTGTGTGTGTGTGTCGTGCAGGCAAGCTACGTGAGGAATACCCCCGTATCTAACACTGTGGGAGGCTGAGCTACGTTGACGGCAGTAACCTTGAATGTTTGTTGTTCGTTTAGTCTGGTCCACGACGCTGTTCCAGGCGTGTCCTTTTTTTCCCGTTCCCTTCTTAACAACCCCCTCTCTCTCTCTCTCTCTCTCTCTCTCTCTCTCTCTCTCTCTCTCTCTCTCTCTCTCTCAGCTTCGTGAACCATCTCCCGGTTAGGTTAGGTTACAGAGCACGTATCATGTAGTAGTAAGATATACTAGAAGCACTTAAACCCTCGGATAAGAGGAATGAGGTGTCGAGGCACGTTGGTGTGTATGTACAAGGTCCAGTGAACAGGATACAGTGAAACGAAGTGAACTCACGCCCGGATTTGATCCGTGCAGCCGGAGATGATGAAATACACAGAAAACGCGTCAACAATTGATGGGGGCTGCCTACCGTGGGCTTCCAGTAGCTAGGGAAAGAGGAAGACGTGGTGTGGAGATGCACCACACAGCATCGGATGCTCAAGGACCAGTCAATATAAGGATATGAGGGGTTTCCAGTCCCCTTAATGGTCTTGTGTAATAAGTCATCGGATTCAGGGCACTTATGACTATGCTTTTTCTTCTCCCACAGTACAAACTGATCCCTCTCGTGGCGTTCAGACGCCCCTAGAAGGGAGAATCGTCAGTCGATGAAGGCGAATGTAAAATCTGTAGCTAATGAGGAAGGTTGAGATGAAGATAGTGAGAGAGGGAAGAGCGTTGATGACCTAGAAGATAGTGATGAGAATTGAGAAGGGAAATGAAATAGAGGACAAGAAGAGAGAAGAGTCAATTGATCCAAGACGGTGGAAACTACGGTTCAGTAACACACTACCGAGATGCTAGGAGGCTTAATATGTACAAAACGCATAGGGAGATGCAAGTACAGTGATACTGGGTGCGCGTAGACATCCCTCTAAAATGTGCAAAGACTGCATGACGGTTAGGACGCTTCGATGCCAGGTACCGAGGCAGTTAAGCATACCAGCCCCGTACCTACGGATACTTAGAGGAATGTCCCTCTCCTTCGGCAAATATCGCGAACGTTAAGTGAAATAGGTTAATGGAAATTCCCTACACGCATGAGCATTAAAGGAAGCAAGAGTGTTCTGTTATGATATGTATCATCGGTTTATCTAGAGGGTGAGGAGCGTCGACCTTGTGCACCCACGTAGGTCGAAGAGGACATGATGGTCGGGGTTGTTACAAGAATGGAAGACCAGACGACCAAGAAATGGGTTGAACTTTAACAAGTTAGAGATACTAGAAAGAGATGCGATCGATTTTTCTAAAAGTAGGGGATTAGACGAAACATTTCAGTGGGGCAAGAAAGGAAAATGTAGGAGGTATACAAGGATGCACAGTGGAGGAAACTATGTAGTGGATGAAAAATCCCATTTGGCCCAAATTTGGATCGAAATAGTACAACGCCATGTCAGACCCAAATTGTGGATGATGGGACCAGAAAAAGGAATAACAGAACCACAATTAGATCTTATGAAAATGCCATAGTTCCAGATTGGTAAATGAATGGTAATCCAGTGACAACATCCAGGAAAAAATATGAAGATATGCTGGAAAAGCCAGCTTTAGCGAGCGAATGGAATACGATACCCGAGTACGGTGTAAATTCAAACAATACTACATAGATTCAGAAAAGTTATACAACTATAGATAATGTTCAAGAGATGGGTTGGGGCCCCCATGAGTGCCAACCTTCCTCCACCTGTACAGCATAATTAAGTGATTACAAATAGATAGATGCACTACAGTCTCTCTCCATACACAAGTTGAATATGATTCCCCAAAGACAAACCCACATCGATGATTGAATGCGTCTCAAGAGTATCTGTGAAGCATGGTAAGGTAGTTGACTGCCATGTCGCAGCAAACGTCGACTGAACCACTACAGAAAATGTAATGAAAACTCGAAATTTATATTCGAGCCATATAGTATATCCGGAGCGACCCAGATATCAAATTTCATTTTACCGTTGCATAAGGCTTTATGATTTTTTCGGTGAGGTTCATCAACATTGGTTGAAATTAATGAAATGGTGGTATATATATATATATATATATATATATATATATATATATATATATATATATATATATATATATATATATGTATTTTTCTTTTCTTTTCTTTTAAACTATTCGCCATTTCCCGCGTTAGCGAGGTAGCGTTAAGAACAGAGGACTGGGCCTTTTTTGGAATATCCCCACCTGGCCCCCTCTGTTCCTTCTTTTGGAAAAAAAAAAAAAAAAAAAAAAAACATATATATATATATATATATATATATATATATATATATATATATATATATATATATATATATATATATATATATTATAACCTTGGACTCACAGTAAGGCAAAAGACCCAACTCGCCGTTGTAACAAATGTTCTAGCACACCTTTTATGCCAAATTTGACGACCATTTTTACAGAATCATAATCTGATAAAAAAGGAAAAAAAAAAAAAAATACTTTTTGGTGACCTTTGACCCTTATTCAAGGATCTTCTAAGCTCTACAGAGCCTGATGACGACATCTCCTCCTCTGTCACCACCTCGTTTGTATTGTGGTGTTGAACTCAACTATTCGTTTTCGTCATCAGACAGGTTTATCCTCTGGATCGCTAGCTGCCTCACTGCCACGAAAACTTTTACCGGTCGATGTTGTTCTACACATCCTTCCCTCGCCAGGGCTGAAGGATGACTGAAGAACTCGTGTTTATTGCTGTTGTTTACGGAGGTCCTTAGGCATCTCGTGCCTCCCCCAGAGGCCCTTGGGCGTCTCATGTCGTCAGCAGAGGCCCTGAGGCATCTCATGCCAGCACCAGAGTCCCTTAGGCATCTCATGCCACTAGCCAAAGGCTCTGAGGCATATGCCACAGCCTGAATCCCTTTAGGCATCTCATTCCATAGCCAAAGGCTCTGAGGCATCTCATGTCACCAGAGACCCTTAAGCATCTCATGCCTCAGCCAGAGGCCCTTAGGCATCTCATGCCGCAGCCAGAGGACCTTAGGCATCTTGTGCTACCACCAGAAACCCTAGGGCATCTCGTACTACAGCCAGAGGCCCCTGAGGATCTCATGCCACAGCAAGAGACCCTTAGGCATCTCATGCCACCACCAGAGATCAGCTGAATTTCGAAATTATTGTCGCGAAAACACAGTTCGTTGATGTACATGAAGTCCCTTTTACCTGGCAACGCAAAAGTACGCGAGGTTCCCTTACCAGACAATGTTGATGTGTGTGTGAAGCTCCCCCGTTACCAGGCAACATAGCAGGACGTGTAGTCCTCCATTACCTGGGAACGTAGATTTACGCGATGTCTCGTTCAAGGGTTAAAAAAAAAAAAGATATGCCATGAAAATGACCATATACAGCTGTGATGTAGGTAGTGCTGAGCATGTGGAAAGACATCCTTGTGCTAAACGTCTTGAACAGTGGCTGAAACATGACAAGATAATGACTTAGAAAGTTTCTTCTTCAGTAACCTTTCACCACCCTGTAAAGTAGCGGAAGTAATATAATCCAAAATAGTATCCATGCGGTAAGTCGTCTCGGTTGATAAAAAGACTTAAGGAACAGCATCCCAAAAGATTCCAATTTTCATTTGACCATTAAACTCCCTCCCAGTGAAGTCTGTAACAGACTTGAATAAAGAATGAAACTGAAGACATTTGGGTTATTCTGAACTACGATACAATACATAGCCAAGTCTTTAGGTCAGTCAGACCCCACCAAAAATGAAAGAATGGCGCAGATAATTTGACTAGAGACAAGAACTAGAGACGCAGCAAAAGCAGTTAGGCCACCCTTCAGAGAGGATGACTTAATAGGCCAGCTGGAGGTATCATACTTCAGTGTACGAAATTAAATCAATGAGAACTCGAAATTTAAAGCCAATTATTCAAATGAGTTTTCAGTAAATCAAGTGTTTCTCAGTATTTCTTTATCTTCCATTTTACGCCCCCCACCCTCCACAGCCCCCCACCCTCCACCCCTAAAAAATATATGATCAAGCTAATTAACGACCCATGACCCATCCCCCTTCCCTTCCCCTCCCTAGCCCATTAACGACCACGACAACAAGACCAATTCTATCCCATCCACATTAATCCCAAGCATTGTAGTAATTCACAGAGGGGTCCTGAGGCAATACAAAACCAGCATTTTTCTTTCATCATTAATTACACACACGCACACACATAAAAAAGAAGAATAGTGGAACCTGTTCTGTGATGGTGGCAAGTATTCAGGTACCGGATGAAGAAGCTATCTGGCTCATGCCACATTGTCCTTGGGGATTTGAACGACAATTAGACATCTTCATGTGGGTTTTCCAATCTCTCCAAGTCGTACCTACTCCCTTCCGTTCACACTTCCCACCTCCCTCTCGCATATGATGACAGGAAAACTGCAGATTTATGAAAGAACCCGAGAGTTATTGACAGGGAGCTTCAAGAACAAATTCATTCAGTCTTTGGAATGTCTTAAATCATAGCAACACTGGCGCTACGTACGCTTCTCATGGATTATTGGACAGCACCTGGGATTTCTAGTAGAGGTTTGGTAGTAATTGGGGTTTCGGCATGTCCGACAGTATCTAGGGTGGCTTTTGGGGTGTTGGGCGGTAGCTGGGATGTTTAGCAGTAGCTGGGGTGCTGTGGTGTCAGACAGTAATTGGGTGTGGTGTTTAGGGTTGGCAGTAAGTTGGGGTGCGGTGCTTGGTAGTAGCTGGGATGTACGAGAATAGTTGGGGCTTTCGGCAGTAGATGGGGTTTTGGGGAGTAGCTGCAGTCTTAGGCAGTAGAAAAGAATGAAGATGAACGTCGCTACGTAGCCATCGTCTTCACAACCCTTATCTTAACTACAGCCTCACGGGGTCAGGTCAAGCGCATCTTCACTACAGCCTTGCGGGTCAGGTTCAAACGCACCTTCACTAAACCAGGGTTGGTTTTCTGGTCATTCACTGGCACGATCACTCCGGAGGGAGACGCGATGAATTACATTTCTCTCTCTCTCTCTCTCTCTCTCTCTCTCTCTCTCTCTCTCTCTCTCTCTCTCTCTCTCTCTCTCTCTCAACCACTACCTCAAGAATCATGACTCGACTCGCCTAGTTGGCAAGCCCCCTAGATATATGAAGTGTGTGACACATTTCCCTCTCTTTTCCGGATCCCTGTGAGAAGAGTGACATAAGTGTAATTTACAGTAATGTGTGGCACGAAAGGGGGAAGGATGTAGCCCCTATGTGTATCTGTGTAATGATGGTGGATGTCTGCTGGCACAAGGGTGTAATAGGTCTAGGACGTTGAGAGTTTTGGGAGTGTGGTGATAAATGCGTAAAGAAGTGAATTCTAGATTGATGTGGCTGAAAGTTAGGGGCGAGAGATGGGTGATTATACACCTGGGTATGAGAAGACAGATCATATCAATTATCATATTAATAGAAAGGAGCGTAAGAGCAAGACTCTTGGATGTAAATGTGCTGAACTGGGCAGCTGGTTGGATGTAAAGTTTACTATAGAAGTTGAAAATAATGGTATGTTACCATTTCTAGATTGCATGATCCATAGGGGTGGAAACATGTTTAGGTTGATAAACTATGAACAGTTCCCTTAGCCATATAATAAACTTAACGGTACACATGTTGCCAGACTGAACGCACCCGACCTCCATTCGGGTAGTCACTTGTTTACCAAATGGCGTCCTAGCTATGTCTCTTCGTTGTAGATCAGGTGACTGTTATATTTCTTTTTTTGTATCTCCCCTGATGATGTGATCATTACGCGAAAGTGCACTTGGGAACTAATCGTGTTTTCATTTCTCCGTGGATTAGAAGGAAATTACTTGATCACGTGCTCAGTTGTGATGTTTTCATATATACATATATATATGGTTGATTGCCATTTCCAGCTTTTGCGAGGTAGCGCCAGGAACAGATGGAAAAAGGCCGCACCCGCTCACATCCATTCTCCAACTTGGGGTTACGCCGCGAGTGAAAAAAATCACCTCCTGCGAGGTCGTATCATCGTTTCCAAACTCCAAAGGAGACCATCCTTTCCCTGCTGATGATCGTAGGGACTTCTGGGCAAAGGTATTGTGGGGATATATAGCAACAGATAACATATAATGATTTGAATATCTATTTGCATGTAATGGTGAAAGAGAAAGGTTGAGAATTTGGGCCTCGACCTTGTCAACTGTTGGTCGAAGTAGTTTTTGGAGAATTTATGATTGCTACACACACACACACACACACACACACACACACACACACACACACACACACACACACGCACACACACTAAAGAACACTTACGTAAATCGTGTGTGTGTGTGTGTGTGTGTGTGTGTGTGTGTGTGTGTGTGTGTGTGAACCATTACCCATCGGCAGGAAGGCATTTTTTTTCTTTCTTTTTCTTGCTGCATCGAAGGCAAACACCGACACGTATCTTCAGGTGAAGAAATGTGTCGCTACGAAGTCCCCCCCTGAAACTCTGGGACTACAGGGACAAGCTGATGAGGACAGTGGCCCGTCCTCACACGTAATACAATACAAGGGACGTAACGTCCCATTGTCCGCGGGGCTCCCGTGACTAATACGGGGGGTCATCCCACTGGCCAATAGGAATTAACCATGAGAGAGAGAGAGAGAGAGAGAGAGAGAGAGAGAGAGAGAGAGAGAGAGAGAGAGAGAGAGTCGTACTCATCATTCTGTACGTTTTCAAAGCTTCCTCACACACACTTGAGGCAAAAGACAATGGAGTTGTCAGTCTCATGCGACAGTGTATGGAAGGTGTGGGGCCTCAGCTCGTATCCCGTGAGAGGCGTAGGTAGCGCCAATGTTATGATCTGAGACATAATCCAAAGATTGGATGTATTTGATCTTTAAGCTCCCTGTCTGTAACTCTCGGGTTCTTTCAAGAACACTGGGCTGTAGCTATTATTCTCAAAATGTACACACACACACAACACACACACACACACACACACACACACACACACACACACGTGGCATAGACGATGGTGTGTGTGTGTTTATTTTGGAGGAAAGACATGGTACATATATGCAAGGTTATGAGACACACAACGTTGAATAGCCTTAGAAGCTCCAGTGCTTGGCTGATAAGCCTAGATTTTATAATCGAATCCAATCCCATGCCTCTTGACTGCCCACAGATTACACACCTACTACCTCTCCAAGCCCCGTGTATGAACCTTCATCACCACTCCATCCATAGCACACATTAAACAGCCATGGAAATATCATACAAGCCTGCCACAGAACCATCTTCACCTGGAAACTCTCACCCTCCTCTTTATCTCTTCGCACACATGCCTTACTCTCTTGATACAAAAGTTCTCACTGCTTCTTGCAGCTTTCCCCCCACACCGTGTATTCATAACACCTTCCACAAAGCATCTCTGTCAACCCCTGCATATGGTTTCTCCAGATCCCGTGAATTCCATTGCAAATCCTTTTGTTTCTCGACTATTTCTTGTTCACTTTCTTGAGAGCAAACACCACTGATTATCCTCATTGCATGATGCATTTTTTTATCATCTTCAAATAGTCGTAGACCAGAACCAGATTTATGACATCCACGGACATCTATTATATGGTTGTGATGTATCTATAATTACTCTGCGAAGACAGGGCGTAGATACCTAAGGGGTAAGCGACTTAAAGAGAAAGATATAGTTCACTATCTAGATATATGTTTCAGCCGGCAAGTGTTGTGGATTAGAACCTCCCATGAATACTTAATATATTTTCTGCTCATCAAACTTACCGTTTCTTGAAAATGAAAAAAAAAAAAAATCTTAAGAGAATTCATAGACTCGCTTTGTAGTTAGAATGTGACTAGACATTCCTGAGTATATGATGCCAATATCATCTTCGGAATTTTTTCGTCTGTTCGTCAAAGGAACCACATGCGGCATAGTGAGTGTCTGTGGTCTTAGAATTATCTTTAACGCCTGAAGGAGGTGTTGAACGATATTCTACGGATGGTGGATATCGATTGACGTTGACGTCCTTGATGACACTTGACAGTTGATCAGCTTAAAGCCCAACCACCGAAAGAATCGTCTATTCATATTTGCGGATGAGTTCCTTTGCGCCAGCAACTTTGGAAATTACAGAGAGCAATAGCAGCAATACAGATGTATTTCTAGATTCGAATTCGTATTAGTTTAAGCAGTATTCGGTATGAAGCTTTTGCAAACACATTTTCCAAGTCTTTCTTAGAAACGCCTCGAACAAGGGCGTACTTAAATGTAAACAGAACGAGGTATAAGATCTAGTGATTCTCTTTTTTTTCCCCTCCAGCGGAAGCGCGCAGCCTGGACACCTCTGTAAAGCTGGATAGGGATGCGCATGGCCTCGTGCAGTTGCATGTATGCATGCATACATTCGTCTCCATCAATCAGAAATTCATCAAATGGGGATGAGGACCTCATAAACGTTTCAGACGTGTTTCCTTACCCTCATATTTATGAAGATTATGAGCTACGAAAGTTTATCTTTAGGATAGGAGGAGGACCAGGAGACCATTCTGCCTTCATGTTTACGTAAGAAACGCAAAAGAGTCTCCCAGTTATAGTGATTAACTCGACTGTCCATTTCCACATGATCAGGGATTCCACGTGTGTGTGTGTGTGTGTGTGTGTGTGTGTGTGTTTACTAACTGGGCATCACCTCGTCTCGTATTCGTGTATACATGTTCTATTTCTTTACTCCAGTAAACACACACACACACACACATAAGATTAAGCCAGGTTCCCATTTATCAATCAGTCCCAAGGGGCTGATGAACACCTAGGTTGAGCGTGGGTCGACCTCGAACGTAGGATTCGAATCTATGCGGGACCTGACCTCCGGTAGGCCTTTGCTGACGCATGGTCAGCAACACCAGCCACTACACCACGGAAGCCCATATGTGTGTGTGTGTGTGTGTGTGTGTGTGTGTGTGTGTGTGTATTACCTCTGGAGGCCCCCTGGTAGTCGTGGGAAGAGCCTGTGCTCTGGTAAGCTGTTCCTGTCGGGGGTAAGGCATCATCACTGTCAGTCCGTCCGTCAAACTGAGCGGGGCTTCTGTGTCGGACACGCATCCCTCCTTCCCTCTCTCCTGGTCGTCTCAGAGGCTTCGAGCGAAGGGTTCGGTCGAGGGTTCGAGATTCATGTATACAATTCTCCCGAGCTGTTCCCTCCCCTCCTTTTTTCTTTAAATCTCAGTATTACGACTGTAGCACGTCGAAGTGAGGTAGATTTCTGCAAAGCTCAAGTTTAAAGTTGAATCAGGTATTGAGAGAGAAATAAGAGGATGAATTTGGAGGTTTACAAGGCTTTTTTTTATTTAAGCCTCTGAAGCCTTTTTCGGGACGTTTGATACCTTATCTGTCGGAGAATGTAGGAGTTCGTTGTATGAATCTAAGTATCACTTAGCGTAATTATGTTTCAGAACCTAATCATATATGACAGTTATCAGAAAGCTGAAATAGTAGGGATATTTAATTGATACACATCAACATTTGCTCGTAGATATTTCAAACGGAATTTTTGTTATACATTCAAGTGAAATTTCAAACGAAAACGATTCAAAGTTTCATGAACTGTGCACCGTAAAGTGATCCATTAGCGAGTGTCATGGTTCTTATCACCTGGGGCGGGACGGATGAGCCCCAGCAGGGCCTCTTTGGACCACGGATGGTCTCTGTCAATACCTCACCTGGCGCAGGTTAGGAATTCTTGGCAGATGCCTTGTCTCCATAGTCCATAGACTCGTCATTAAGGATGTAACGTATATATACGTCTCTTCGTTGTATATCAACTGACTGTTATATTTCTTTCTTGTGTCTCCCCTGATGATGTGATTATTACACGAAAGTGCACTTGGGAACTTTTCGTGTTTCATTTTCCGGGAACCGTGGACTCATAGGAATGTGTATATATGTATATGTCTGGGTATGTATATGTATGTATACGTTGAAATGTATAGGTATGTATATGTGCGTGTGTGGGCGTTTATGTATATACATATGTGGGTGAGTTGGGCCATTCTTTCGTCTGCTTCCTTGCACTACCTCGCTAACGTGGGAGACAGCGACAAAGTATAATGAATAGATAGATAAATAAACATGACAAAGTATAATGAATAAGTGAATATATATATATATATATATATATATATATATATATATATATATATATATATATATATATATATATATATATATATTACCACTTTAAGCTAATAAATAAGCTTGGCCTAACGTCTTCTTTTCTGCAAACTTGATTTTGATGAAGCATTTTATAAATGGTGGGGTGTTTGAGGATGGCGCTATACGGGGAGAGACGTCTACAGTGGGTTGTCTGCCCATAGTTCCCGCGGGAGTTAATGGAACGGAGTCATTTCATCCATGAAGACAAGCACTCGCTCTTCACCCAGTACTACTAGGAAATACCAGGCAATGACGGGCGAAGATGAGGGTCATATGTCTCCCCCAGTTGTCCACACACACACAACACGAAGTGCCCCGTTGCCCGTCCGCGCTCCACCCTCACCATCAGGAGAGACAAAGGCTAGACACAGTCTCTCGTTCACGTATGATGCCGTGTGTCCGGAAAAATCTCATTTTGAGCCATCCAGTCGGCATAGCCGAGAAAAGGATGGTTGGTTGGTTGTGTGAGCTTAAGGCCTATCAACTACCAATGTCATAAAGGCCATACAACTACCAACCGAAAAATCTGCAAGTAAAACCTTCTTCAGGTGTTAAAGATAATTGTAAGACCTTATACGCTCTCACTATGCATACGGCCCTTGAGAAGCGGAAGAAAATGTTAATTGATAGACTTTATTAAGGAAAGATGTGGAGATACGTTCTCTTTTAAGAAGGTCGTGTCATACAATAAGGAAAGACCACGAAATTACATACTGAGGATAAATTTGCTTCTCATATAATTCATTATCACAGAGGTTCATTGATAATTGCATGTGATGATATAGTACAATATGCTTACGATTATCATGAAGGTTTCATTCGTGGATTTCTGACGTTGCTTGAACGCGCATTCTTGTCGTGCCTCACTGTAATCAGAGGCAGAAGAGGCGGCGCCCTGTGCAGGGTGTTCACGGATACATCCGGTTTGCCAGGCATAGCCGCTCGAAGGCCAGAGTTCACGCTTCGCAGAGTAGTGGTGACTGGGGGTGTGTCTGGTCGGCCTCTGACAGCATGATACAGAGGGCAGTCGTGTCTCCATCAATTCTTCCAATTGGTTTTTCCTCCTCCTCCTCCTCCTCCTCCTAATCCTAATCCTCTTCCTCCTACTCTTCCTTCCTGCCGTTGTCACTCCTCCTCCTCCTCCTCCTCCTCCTCCTTCCTGCAGTTGTCACTCCTTCTCCTCCTCCTTTCTGCAGTTGTCACTCCTCCATCTTTGAGCAAACGTCTTCAGAACACTCCTTGCTTCGGCCCTCTCCACCCACCAGCTACTCAGCCGGAAGGCCACGTAATCGCAACTTATCCTGTTGGTTCCAACTATTCGGCCTCTCGTCTCTTCCTTCCTTCCTTCCTTCCTTCCTCCCTCGTATGTACACCATCTTGAAGTGAAGGGCGAAAGTTCGGAGACTGCCGTCCGTCAGGCATCACCCTGGGTCAAACCTGGATAACCAGTGAGTGCGAGAGCCTTGTGCGGAGTGTCTATAGGATCCAATCCTTCTCTGGGAATTCGGGAAACAGTAATTAACCTTGTAGCGCTGGCTTAGATATCGTGGATATAACGCAAAGAAAGCTTGTTCAAGCGGGGAAAGAAGACGTAAAAACTGATGTATAGATTATCATATTCTACAGAACCACCAGCTTCTTTAACAGACTTTTATTGCAAAATGTCCAAATCAAATCGTAGATGTTGAAATCAACCATCCATGTCCAGTTCTTGAGAGGAATGGCTAATTAAGAGATATAAAATGTACGTGGATTTCTAAATGCTCCTTTCTTTTTCTTTTATGAGAATGATGGACCGATGGAGACAGTCGTTTCACCCAAAGAAATGCTGGTTTTCAAATGAATACGAATATTTTCTGTGAGAATATCCAATACGGTCAGGAAAACGTTATTTCGGATATCTTGTAAACATGCGATGTTTACCAAATGGCGCCCTAGCTACGTCTCTTTGTTGTATATCAACTGACTGTTATATTTCTCTCTTGTGTCTCCCCTGATGATGTGAATTTTTTTCGAAAGTGCACTTGGGAACTTATCGTGTCTCATTTTCCCCGTGGACTCTTAGAAATATATATATATATATATATATATATATATATATATATATATATATATATATATATATATATATATATATATTCATTCTCACGTCTCGCAGGAAAGATTAAACAAGGTACTCTAAGCTCTCGTGTTTATTCCATCACCTACAATAGGTAGGCCAGAGGAAGAGAGAGAGAGAGAGAGAGAGAGAGAGAGAGAGAGAGAGAGAGAGAGAGAGAGAGAGAGAGAGAGAGAGAGAGAGAGAGGTCATGACCCTAATCGTCAGACAGTTAAAGGATTACAGATTAAGGAAGGGTCATCACCTCCTGATATGATGAAGTGTCTTGCACTCTTGCCCAGGTGAGGGTAGGTCCACCTGAAACACTTGAATGATTATTATTCAAGTAGAGCTTTACCTTGACCCTGAGTTTCGTGGAATCAACAGGTGATCTAGATTGGTATTATACTGGCCTTTGGATAAAGTGCTGGGAGGTGGGTCAAGATTTGCACGGATCGGTGGAAACTGCGAAGGAAGGAATGCAAACGACTGAAGGTTTGGCTCGCTCTTGAGTTGTTGGCGGGGAGAAAGAGAGAGAGAGAGAGAGAGAGAGAGAGAGAGAGAGAGAGAGAGAGAGAGAGAGAGAGAGAGAGAGAGAGAGAGAGAGTTACATAGCTACATAAATAGACGACACAAACCCGAGGTCTGGCCTTTACACTGCTGAGAGAGAGAGAGAGAGAGAGAGAGAGAGAGAGAGAGAGAGAGAGAGAGAGAGAGAGAGAGAGGAATGATCTAACCACGTCATAACCCCCTTCCCCTTCTCATCCCATCCCTGGGGGTCTAAGCAAAGCAGCGGACTATAATGGGTATCTCCTCAACGTGGACACCACCACCCACCCTCACCCCTCGTAACACGGTTCCACCAGCCATCAGTAAATCGCGCAAGCAGCGTTTAAGTCCTCGATCAAGCGCAACTTCGGCGGCTATCGCGGGTATGATCAAGGGGTCGCCCTGGCCGGGGCCGTAATGAGATCCCTGGACCAGGTCAACCAGTCCACAGTTGATGTATGAAGTACCCAAAGTCGCTCGTTTCCTACCTGTGGCGGTAGTGCCTCTCTACGCTGTAGGACCTCGTCCTGCTTTTTCTTTCTGTGTTAAATGATACGGCACGGGCAGTCGAATACACTAATTAAAAGCCATTTAATTGACTATATATATATATATATATATATATATATATATATATATATATATATATATATATATATATATATATATGTATATATATGTACCTCCTTCGGGAGGATGAACAGCTGGGTTGACTGTGGACAGACTGCCGCAACCAGGAGTGCAATCTATGCGCTCGTCCCTAGGCGGCCCGTGAAAATGCGCCAGTGACTCTTAACCTCTGGCCACACTGCGGATGAATTGTTGAACACGACTGGAGGACGAGTAGAAAGGGAGAAAGTTGAAGAATTGATTCAAGGATTGTGAAGGGTGCCACTAGACGAGGGAGGAACTGCAGGAATGAAAAGAGAAATAATAACTCGAAGAAGAAAAGGATTATCTTCATCCACCCAGCCGCGGACCACTTACCTCAGTAGGAACTTGAGGTCTAATTATACCAGTAGGTTATTCTTGTCTGTATTTTTTTCTTTTTTTTCTTTTTTTTTAATGCATGAATATGGAAATGACGGAAATTTGTTAGGGTGTTTAAAGAGCGAACCATGGTCGTTGGTCTTGTGAGATGTGCTCAGTGTATAATTTCTTACAATGGCTGCCGGGGCTTGGCTCCTGCGCCCCTTAATTCTGATGAACTGGTTCAGCAGCTAACCATGGAGAACTGGGGTATAAGCCTTGAGCACTGGAGCATTATGGTATGAACCTTGAGCAGGAGTGTGGAGCCCTTGGGCATAATGGTATGAACCTTGAGCAGGAGTGTGGAGCCCTTGGGCATTATGGTATGAACCTTGAGCAGGAGTGTGGAGCCCTTGGGCATTATGGTATGAACCTTGAGCACGAGTGTAGAGCCCTTGAGCATTATGGTATAAACCTTGAGCACGACTGGTAGAGCCCTTGAGCATTATGGTATGAACTTTGAGCACGACTGGTAGAGCCCTTGAGCATTATGGTACGAGCCTTGAGCACGAGTGTAGAGCCCTTGAACATTATGATATTAACCTTGAGCACGACTGGTAGAGCCTTTGAGCATTATGGTACGAGCCTTCAGCACGACTGGTAGAGCCCTTGAGCATTATGATATAGACCTTGAGCCGTGGGTGTTGCTTCAGGGCCATAACGGCATGTTCAGAGCTTGTGCAATCCTCAATCCTCGTCTGGGATCATATACCCGTCGTCGTGGTCAAGGTGCCATACATTACATATGTTCGGTCGGTTTAAATTTGGTTGGAGTTGTTGATGTAAAGCCAAAGCCAAAATGATAAACAAGGGTGATGACTCGAACCCAGATCCCTGTGAATTGGTTGATGATAACTGAAGGCATTGATGACTGTTGCATACCTCAAATGAATTCAGTTGACTGATGACGATGGCTTATCTCATTGGGTCGATGACTATGTATTCGACGTGAATTGATTGGCATCGTGGGTTGACATAATTTGTTACAGATATAACTCAATTGATTATCTTGGAATGTTCCAAATGAATCGGCCTAATTACGGGGCTTAGTATATCCTCGCTAATTAAGCTAAGATAATTACTTTATTGTATCCCAAATAAGCTGTTTTGGTTGATTACTTTAGCATGTCCAAAATAACTGAAGTTGTTTGATCATTTTGGTACGTTCCAAATCAAGCTACATACGTTGATTAGCTTAAGAATTTCTGTATAAGGTAACTTGATTGATTACTTTGGTGTGTCCCAAATACGCTACCGAGCTTGATTAACTCAAAGAGTTTCTGTTTAAGGTAACGATTGATTACTTTGCTGTATTCCAAATAAGCCACTTCATTTGATTACATAGGTATGTCCAAAATAAGTTAGTCTGATTACTTTGGTATATCCCAAAGTATGTATATGACTTTGGTCATCGATCCGACCCGTCCTGAAGGCGTATGCAACACGTATTTTGAATTCCCAGACGCTGACGTCATAATACAGAAACAATGCGGAGAAAGACATTAGGGCGGTGTGGCGATGAGCGTTGTTGACCATGACGCATTCACGGGCTGCCCAAAGCCCCACGAGTACCCGTAGGTTCGAAGTCTTAAGGCGGCGGCACCCAGACCACAGTAAACCAAGGTGTTCATCCGATAAAATAGGTACCTGGTTTGTGCCAGGGTATATATATATATATATATATATATATATATATCTTTCTTTTCTTTCGTACTATTCGCCATTTCCCGCGATAGCAAGGTAGCGTTAAGAACAGAGGACTAGGCCTTCGAGGGAATATCCTCACCTGGCCCCCTTCTCTGTTCTTTCTTTCGGAAAATTGAAAAAAACGAGAGGGGAGGATTTCCAGCCACCCGCTCCCTCCTCTTTTAGTCGCCTTCTACGACACGCAGGGAATACGTGGGAAGTATTCTTTCTCCCCTATATATATATATATATATATATATATATATATATATATATATATATATATATATATATATATATATATATATATAGTGAAATGACCTTGATTATGGCATTCAGTTACCCATGACGTCTCAGCAATCATAAGAAAAAAATTAGGTCGATGGAGTCGATAAAGATTTATCACTTGTTCAGTTCCCACTGATTATAGAGAGAGATTTCTGATATTGTTTGATAATCTGCCTCACACCCGCTTCAATGATGGGAGGAAAAACAGAGATTCATTATTGATCGTCGTCTTGCTCTGCTGAATAGAGTAAGAAAAGAGAAAACTGAAGAGGATGATCACCCTGGGAAAAGATTCTGAGAGAGAGAGAGAGAGAGAGAGAGAGAGAGAGAGAGAGAGAGAGAGAGAGAGAGAGAGAGTCTGCACATTTGTCGTGGGCTGAATGCCAGAAACAAGCGCACGTGTGGGTGATGAAGGAAAAAAAAAAGAAAGAATTGTAGACTGCAACCTTGCCGAGAGAGAGAGAGAGAGAGAGAGAGAGAGAGAGAGAGAGAGAGAGAGAGAGAGAGAGAGAGAGAGAGAGAGATTACGGGACAGCGGCCCCTCGAGGTGTCGAAAGCAAGGCTGAACACTGATATCATCAGGGGCGGACGAAGGAAATTATCCCCGGGGGGGAAAGAGTGAAGACCCCCACACGTCCAGCCTGCCACAACCACCACGACTCCACCACCACAAACACCACCACACAGACCTGCTACGCTGTAATATGTGTGTGTGTGTGTGTGTGTGTGTGTGTGTGTGTGGAGATCTCTTCTTGTTTGACATTTGTGGGTTGGGGAGGGTAAAAAGAACACAGTGTGATACTGTCTGCTTTTGTGAATTTTCTGAATAATAATAGAAAGAAGTGTTTGATGTGTCTTTTTTTTTCTTTTTTTTAATTTTCCAATAGATGGAACAGAGAAGGGGGCCAGGTGAGGATATTCCCTCAGAGGCCCAGTCCTGTGTTCTTAACGCTACCTCGCTAACGCGGGAAATGGCGAATAGTTTGAA
>NC_092227.1:79944011-80239011 GCF_036320965.1 Panulirus ornatus | reverse complement strand
TTCTTCTATTGATGTCTAGATCATCTCCTTTTACTCTGTGACAGTGTTTGACATGCCCGAAATTACCTCTTGACAGTGTCTATTGTTCGAGACGAATATCACTCTTATCTATTCTTTTTTCTTTTGTTTCCATTATCTTTCTTCTCTCTTGTTTTGTCCTGGAGTTAGAGGCTTGTGCAAAATTTTTACACGATTGTTATGCTTACCAGAATCCCCTAATATAGTACACTGTTAGCCATTATGCGTGTTTCTAATTAGATATATAATCAGCCTCGTGTGTTTTTGTATATTCCCCCCCCAAAACCCCTCCCGATCTATCCAAAAATCCCTTCGCGATCACATGAACACAGATGATCAGTCACTATCGAATGGCCATCTCTATAATCCTGTCTTGTCCTATATTTCACTAAGACATATGTTAGAATGAAAGAAAAGTCATCAGATTAATTCCACATAGTATAGCATTTTCTTAATATCCTCATCTTCTCTGTGTTAATCATCTCTACCATCGACGTACAAGGAATTCTCTCTGTTCTTGTCGCTGGCAATTCATATCTTCCAGCCTGATAAGATGAATTATATACTGCAATATTGTATCTCTTTACTGTTGTCTTAATATTTAGCATTATATAAGGTTGCGTCTCTTCAATATTTTTTTTCTCGTACATTTTATCATCTTTCGTAGGCTAACACAGATATACCTTTGAATCCGTGTTTTTTTAGGACACTTAATAGTGACAACGGTGTCGAATTAGTAATATATATATATATATATATATATATATATATATATATATATATATATATATATATATATATATATATATATATTTATATATTTATATATGTATATATATGTGTTCGTGTAAGTAGGCTGAATATATTCTTTAGTATATTATTTGTTAAAGGCCAATGCATATCTAGCTGCCACTAGCTAGATATGATATATATATATATATATATATATATATATATCGAGGATGTAAGGCATGTGTACGTGTAGGAAGAGAGGAAAGTGATTGGTTCTCAGTGAATGTAGGTTTGCGGCAGGGGTGTGTGATGTCTCCATGGTTGTTTAATTTGTTTATGGATGGGGTTGTTAGGGAGGTAAATGCAAGAGTCCTGGAAAGAGGGGCAAGTATGAAGTCTGTTGGGGATGAGAGTGCTTGGGAAGTGAGTCAGTTGTTGTTCGCTGATGATACAGCGCTGGTGGCTGATTCATGTGAGAAACTGCAGAAGCTGGTGACTGAGTTTGGTAAAGTGTGTGGAAGAAGAAAGTTAAGAGTAAATGTGAATAAGAGCAAGGTTATTAGGTACAGTAGGGGTGAGGGTCAAGTCAATTGGGAGGTGAGTTTGAATGGAGAAAAACTGGAGGAAGTGAAGTGTTTTAGATATCTGGGAGTGGATCTGTCAGCGGATGGAACCATGGAAGCGGAAGTGGATCATAGGGTGGGGGAGGGGGCGAAAATTTTGGGAGCCTTGAAAAATGTGTGGAAGTCGAGAACATTATCTCGGAAAGCAAAAATGGGTATGTTTGAAGGAATAGTGGTACCAACAATGTTGTATGGTTGCGAGGCGTGGGCTATGGATAGAGATGTGCGCAGGAGGATGGATGTGCTGGAAATGAGATGTTTGAGGAAAATGTGTGGTGTGAGGTGGTTTGATCGAGTAAGTAACGTAAGGGTAAGAGAGATGTGTGGAAATAAAAAGAGCGTGGTTGAGAGAGCAGAAGAGGGTGTTTTGAAATGGTTTGGGCACATGGAGAGAATGAGTGAGGAAAGATTGACCAAGAGGATATATGTGTCGGAGGTGGAGGGAACGAGGAGAAGAGGGAGACCAAATTGGAGGTGGAAAGATGGAGTGAAAAAGATTTTGTGTGATCGGGGCCTGAACATGCAGGAGGGTGAAAGGAGGGCAAGGAATAGAGTGAATTGGAGCGATGTGGTATACAGGGGTTGACGTGCTGTCAGTGGATTGAATCAAGGCATGTGAAGCGTCTGGGGTAAACCATGGAAAGCTGTGTAGGTATGTATATTTGCGTGTGTGGACGTGTGTATGTACATGTGTATGGGGGGGGGGGGGTTGGGCCATTTCTTTCGTCTGTTTCCTTGCGCTACCTCGCAAACGCGGGAGACAGCGACAAAGTATAAAAAAAAAAAAAAAAAAAAAAAAAAATATATATATATATATATATATATATATATATATATATATATATATATATATATATTATCCCTGGGGATAGGGGAGAAAGAATACTTCCCACGTATTCCCTGCGTGTCGTAGAAGGCGACTAAAAGGGGAGGGAGCGGGGGGCTGGAAATCCTCCCCTCTCGTTTTTTTTTTAATTTTCCAAAAGAAGGAACAGAGAATTGGGCCAGGTGAGGGTAGTCCCTCAAAGGCTCAGTCCTCTGTTCTTAACGCTACCTCGCTAATGCGGGAAATGGCGAATAGTTTGAAAGAAGAAAAAGAAAGATATATATTTATATATATATTATATATATATATATATATATATATATATATATATATATATATATATATATATATATATATATAAAATCTACTCGAGGCTGCATCACTGGGAGCACAGTCTCGTCAAGAACTTTAAAAATATCTCTCTCCAAAGGAGTCGACATTACCCCGATATATATATATATATATATATATATATATATATATATATATATATATATATATATATATATATATATATAAGCAAATGCAATTCCTGAAACTCCAAATACTTTTTGATGCAGACAACACTGATTATCATCACATATTAACCGAGTCACAAATCTCCCTGAATATCAGGCGAAAGTATGAGAGGAAATTCGACCCTATATAATCAAGCGAGGCACAACAAGCCAGGGGGGCGGGAAATGATCTGGTTCTGTGCATTGCTATATTTTGGGTAGGAACAGAGGCGGGGGGGAAAACCAGGCAGTTATACGCAGCGCTACAAGTGGTGAGGGAGAGGGTGTGCGTGTGTATCGTGCGTGTGTGTGAGTGTGTGTGTGTGTGTGTGTGAGAAAGAGAGAGAGAGGATGTGTGAGCTTGTGTGTGTTTCACGTACACTGGTGTGCGTGTGTGGGGGGGGGGAGACATTTCAGCCAACGTACTTGATGGTGCATTTTGACTGGCCCTTCGTGAAGCAGTTCCACGTCACACACACCCTAAAAAAATTTCGTCCTTGCCCATGATACGATGGTTGCTGTATGTACGTACGGCCGTCTAAGTCCGCTGACGGGAAATCTTTGTCCAAAACTTCATAAGAACATGACTGAGATCTACCATTAAGGTTGTCTAGCAACTAACAATCCGTTTGTTAGATTCTAGTCAGCTTGTCTGAGAAATTGGTTATGGAACGAGCACTTTGAAGACTTCCCCCACACACACACTCGTCTCTTCATGCCATCAAGTACTCCCTCACACCTCCTGTCGTTTAAAGCACTCGCTAAGCCTTCCGCTTTCTCCAAACGCTCGCTCTCCCACCTCCAAGCACTCGCAAGCTCTCTTTTAAAAGTCTCGCGCCTTCCCCTCCAAGCACTTACTGCCACTATCGCGGGTGCTGGGCCCGTTATCCTGGATGGCAGGACGCTATCTGCTGAGGCACTCCACCCCGGACCGACGGGACCTGATACTGTGCCCCCGCCCGGGGTTGAGGCAGCTGCTGCACTGTGTGTGTGTGTGTGTGTGTGTGTCTGTGTGTGTGTGTGTGAGTGGAGAGGGAGTAAATTTACCAAAGAGGAGTACCCGCGACAAGAATTTCACATAGTGGCAAAAGACCAGCGCGAAGAAAGACGAGAAAAGAAAGGGACCTTGGGTAAGGAGAGAGTGAGAGTGAAAGAAAGAAAGGAAGTCGGTGAATGAACTAAGCAAAGTGGCGCGCGGTGGCTGCTTGATATAAGGCGATGTTCACGCGTTTGATCCCAATAGAGGTGAGATAAGAGGCTGTTGAGGGACGCAGATACCAGCGCGAGGGTTCGATACCCTCGGCAGATGGCTCTCTCTCCTGATCCCTGACTCCCGCCCACTTTGCTGACGACGTTCCTGAAGGAGGAGGAAGTAATATGAGTGAGGGTGTTGTTATGAGGCCATTATATATATATGTATATATATATATATATATATATATATATATATATATATATATATATATATATATATATATATTGCCCTCTTCTATGTTAGCTAAGTAGCACCAGTTACAGACAAATACTATCCTCATTCGCTTCCGAAATAGCAGCCCCTTATCCACAACCAGTCCCCATGGTATGCCCCGGTTGCTTCATATGTCCTGGTTCAGCCCATTGACAGCACGTCGTTTACTGTAAGCCACATCGTCCTCGCATGCCTTTCACCCTCCTGCAGGTTCAGAACCTGCATCTTCAAAGCATCTTTCCTTCTATCGTTCCATCTCCGCCTTGATTTCCCCCCATTTTTCCAATTCCCTCCACTGTTGATATGTACATATACTTCTTTTTAGTTATCCCCTCCTCACTCATCCTTTTCCATGTGTCCAAACCATTTCAGCACACCCTTTTAAGCTCTCTCATGCATACACCTCTTACTACCACACCTCTCTCTATTCTCATACCATTCTTCAATTTCATCAACCCAGCTCATACCACATATTGTCCTTAAACCATTTTATTTCCAGCACTTTCTCCCTTTTTAAATTTTTTCTCTTAAGGCCCACGCCTCGCATCCAGACAGCACAGACGGGACTATTATACCATCAAACACAAACCATCTTTGCTCTTTAAGACAGTGACCTTTCTTTCCACACGTTACTCAGTGTGCCCAAGACCTTTGTCCCTTCACCCACCCCCATGACTCGCTTCAGTCCCCGTGGTTCCATTCGCTGCCATGTCCATTCCTAGGTACCTTAAAAACTCCAGTTCCTCTTGGGTTCTTTCCATTCAAACTCACACTGCAAATATCACGTCTCTTTCCACCGCTAAACTAATAACCCTGATTTTTTATTCACATTCATCATCAAGCTTCTCCCTTCATACACTCTTCCAAACTGAGGCACCGACTTCTGCAGTTTCTCACTCGAGTCTCCCACCAGCGGTGAGTCATCAGCAAACAAACGACCACCTACCCAGGCACCCCTACCCTCCCTCCCCTGACAAAGTTCATAACTGCTCCTCTCTCCAAGACCTCTCCAAGATCTCTTTCACCAGCCCGTCCGTACACAAATTAAACAGCCATGGTGACATCGCACACCTCTGCTCTCTTCTCTTCCTCCTCGCACACTTGCCCCTCTTGATGAAAGCTCTTCACTGCTTCTAGCCGCTTTCTTCCCAAGCCATGTACCTGCAACACCTTTCACACAGAGCATCTCTGTCAACCATATCATCCACTTTCTCCAAATCTATAAACATCACATGCAAGACCTTCTGTTTCTTGAGCATTTCTCGCACACATTTCTCGACGCAAACACCTAATCCACAAATCCTCTAGCAGCTCCTGAGGCCACATTGTTCTTCCCCAATCTGAAGCTGTGTCCATGCCATCACCCTCTCACTCACCACTCTCCTTGTTTTCCTAAAGCTTCCACAAATCTTTACCCTCACCTTCAGCTGATGATCCCACCAGCTCCCGCCTGTCTATCACATTCACAGACATTATCTATCTATCTATCTCTCTCTATATATATATCTATATACATACAGAAACACATGTAAAGTACATAGGTGTGTTACCTGAATACGCCTGCAGCTGGTAGCACCGCGAGCGGGAAGTCTCCATCAGTGAGGCTGTATCATAATAATCAGTGACATGGTGGGGAGTATGCTAAAGAAATGAAGCGGCAACAGACCGCTAGACTCCTGACGAAGGTGTTTGTGGTCGGGGAGGGGATTATGAATTCATAGGATAGTAGGTTATAAGAGTCAAAAGACATACAGACGTTTCAAAAGAGTCAAAAGACATACAGATGTTTCAAAATAGTCAGAAGACATACAGATGTTTCAAAAGAGTCAAAAGACATACAGATGTTTCAAGAGAGTCAAAAGATATACAGATGTTTCAAAAGAGAAGATAAAGACAAGAACTTGTGAACGAGTAGTGTCTTTGAGAACCTTCCTGTTCGAAAGGAGCTCGCCTTACCCTCCTTCTGCGTGGGGTGCAGCCTCGAAGCTGTAACAGCCCATACAAATGACTTTGTATGGTTTCATAAGTAATCAAGGACGTCAGTATTAGACTGACTATTCCATTCAATCCCTTTATTCTCCAGGAAGGATGATTACATCAGACGATAGACCACAAAATGATGTCACTGTCGTCGGGAACAATGACCTGTCGTGAAAATACAGTTCGGGGAAAAAAAGAAAAAAAGAAATGGGAGTAAAAATGAGTGGTTGGGGAGGGTAGCTAGATCCACTCCTGAAAAAAAAAAAAATGGGTTATCCTCGTAAATTCCTTACTTTATGTGTAGCAAAATAAGCTAGTTACCCCTCCACCACCACCTTTCCTCCCCCCCCCCATACCTATCCCCTTACCCAAAAACACACACACAGACACACACGCACGCATACTCGACTCGCGTATTTTCCTCTCTCTCTCTCTCTCTCTCTCTCTCTCTCTCTCTCTCTCTCTCTCTCTCTCTCTCTCTCTCTCTCTCTCTCTCTCTCTCTCTCTCTTCTTTTTTTCCCCGCCCCCAAATTTTCGGGGCGCCCCCGTCCGATGTAATAACTCGCGCGATTATCGCCGGACGAGCCGCGTTACAGGAACATTTTACCTGGCCTGGGGAAGGTGGACGCCATTACACAACACTTATAAATCTCGGTTAGCTCAGGATGCACGATGGGCCACATGATGCCCCACTTGTTTTATGGCTAGGCTGTTTTTTAACTCTATTTTCGAGGGATGGGGAGGGAGAGAGAGAGAGAGAGAGAGAGAGAGAGAGATAGATAGATAGATAGATAGAGAGAGAGAGAGAGAGAGAGAGAGAGAGAGAGAGAGAGAGAGAGAGAGAGAGATAGATAGATAGATAGATAGAGAGAGAGAGAGAGAGAGAGAGAGAGAGAGAGAGAGAGAGAGAGAGAGAGGAAGAGAGAGAGAGAGAGAGAGAGAGAGAGAGAGAGAGAGAGAGAGAGAGAGAGAGAGAGAGAGAGAGAGATAGATAGATAGAGAGAGAGAGAGAGAGAGAGAGAGAGAGAGAGAGAGAGAGAGAGAGGAAGGGTGGGTGGGAGGGAGAGAGAGAGAGAGAGAGAGAGAGAGGAAGGGTGGGTGGGAGGGAGAGAGAGAGAGAGAGAGAGAGAGAGAGAGAGAGAGAGAGAGAGAGAGAGAGAGAGAGAGAGGTGAGAGGGAGGGAGGGGGACGAGGATCTGACCTATGTTTATGGTTTTTAATATAGACGATGAGATTGAATACTCTGGAATGGAGTCCTGGTAAAAAGGCTTTGTGTATATTGTTTGTTTTGGGTTTGATTTCAGGGTTGTCAGTTTAGGGAGTCAGAGTATTATTTTCTTTCTCTTTTTTTTTTTCCTATCTGGTTTATATTTCGTTTTTTTTTTTCTGTGTTCAGGGTTGGATAGTGGAGTTTTCTTTGTTGTTTGCGTGTTGGTTTGCCGGTATGTATTGTCTTATTGCTTACGTATATATCTTCTGGATGTTGATTTATTGGTGCTTAATACAGCCTTCTCTACCTCCCTCACCAGTTATCTGCATTTGTTTATATATGTAGCTTTAATTTTCTATTAGAAATTAGATATTTGTCATCTATTTGTTCTGTAGACTCGTGGGACCCCATCTCTTCAGCATTCTATGTATATAGTATTTGGTTAACTTGTGTATTCTATCCACATTGACATGTTTATAAATCGATTTATTCCATTCTTTCAGTACTTTCGTACGGTCAGAAGTACTTCTGTATGTCTTTCTTAACCTGGGCGTTCTAGTCTTGCACTTTTGGAAGAATTGTTCACTTTTGACATATAATTACTTTAGAAACATAAAGGCTTTGATCAGGTCAACCCTTCCTCTGGACCTTCTCTATAGGTTCTTTGTGCTTCTTTAAGTACGGTGACCAAACCTGAGAAACATATCAATATTTAGACCTAACGTAGGATATGAACAACTTGTTGAATATTTCTCTAATCCATGTAATTTGAAGCATTTCCAGTGCTTGCCAGCAGACACTCTGTCACCTTCGTTCGTCTCCTTATGTGGAGCTCTGGCAACAGTTTGGGCAAAACGTCAGCTTCTAAGCCCTTCTCACACTTAGATCCCTGCTTCTAACTTCCTGCTTGAGGATATCAATATTGAGTCTGTGTGACCCAAGACTCCCTCCAATGGGGCTCCTGCCGCTTCGAAGCTGCGCTCTATCCTCCCCGAGTTCGAGTTTGAGCTCGCGGTGTGGCTACAAGGAGTAGGTGAAGCCTGTATCATCTGTCTATCTATCTATCTATCTGTCTATCCCCGCCTGCTTGAGGCTACACCGCGCGTGACGAGAGAACAACGCCTTTCCCAAGGTTGCATCATCGTAAGCTGACGAGAGAGAGAGAGAGAGAGAGAGAGAGAGAGAGAGAGAGAGAGAGAGAGAGAGAGAGAGAGAGAGAGAGAGAGTACAGACAGTCTCTCGTCAAGGAACTTTATTGCTTCATAAGGAATCCATCCTGTCCCTGCTGCGGAGTGTAGTGCACCCTTGGACTTGCAGGATCCCGTGGTGTGTATATATCTATGCCTTCCTCCTTTCCCCTCACCCCTTCTCGTCATATAGCCAATACACACACACCCTATATTATTGACACGATTCTTGTAAGTCTGAGTACTTAGTGCCGGCTAAATAGCGTCCAGACACGCCTCCTGCCGGCGCTGCAGCCATTACCCGTGAGGTATAAATCACAAGAGACGGTCGTATAAGACGGGGCTTTTCCCGCGGGTGGAGGCAGTAGGGTTCGGTCCCGTAATGGCTCGGGCAACACTGGTCCCTGTATACCGCTGGTCAGGGCTGTAAACGAGAGCATATTAGCAAGTTATGGGTCGTCACGCTATGGCCTGGATATTGCCACATCTGGTGATACTGTTGTGTTATATCTTGTATATATATATATATATATATATATATATATATATATATTATATATATAATATATATTTTTTTACCCTTGGCTCGCTTCAGCTCCCATGGTTCCATTCCTTTTCGTATTCGCACGTATATAGAACACCTCTTTTCCTCCAATTTCTCTCCGTTCAAACTTACCCTCCAAACAACCTGTTTCTTATCGCTGTTAGACCCAATTAACTTGCTTTTATTTACATTTACTCTCGGTTTCCTCCTTTCACACCCGCTGCCTCAAACTCTTACATCACCCTCTGCAGTGTATCTCTCGAATCTGTCATCAGCTCCGGGTCAACACCAAGCAACAACTGACTCTCTTCTCAGGCCCTCCCAACCTCCACAGACTGCAGACTGCATACCTGTTCCTCTCGGAAATCCTTGAGTACACACACACACACACACACATATATATATGTATATATATATATATATATATATATATATATATATATATATATATATATATATATATATATATATTTGCGTGCATGTGATATAGTCATATATAAGCATAACTTTATATATTTTTTTTTGACCTCTCTTTCTGTTAAAGGCCTACTGTCTGTCTGTCTGTCTGTCTCTCTCTCTCTCTCTCTCTCTCTCTCTCTCTCTCTCTCTCTCTCTCTCTCTCTCTCTCTCTCTCTCTCTCTCTCTCTCTCTCACGTCAGTCTGTAGGTCAAGTCCAAGCGGGATTCTCGTAATTTTTGCACTCCGCACCTACCACAGTTCCTTCAGGTATCCCCAGACTCGTGAGTTCTGGCAGGCGATACCGACTTGTGGGAACGAGAAGATGGATGGAGGTTGTGAGCTGGGCGACAGAGGGAAAGAAAATGAAATGAAAAAAGAAAAGATATCTGTGCTGCAGCTTTGTGTGTGTGTGTGTGTGTGTGTGTGTGTGTGTGTGTGTGTACACCTAGCTGACGACAAATTCAGACTGTAAAGAAAATTTGTGAAATAGGGATCTGGTGAAGTCATAATGGACTATGGAACGCAAATCCTTTTTTGAGTAGAATGAAAAAAGGAAAGAAAATGGGAAGCGACTGTAGTGAATATTCTGGAGCCGTCTGGAGGTGGAATTAGGGTCAGCAAGACCTGGGTGTGCGGATAAGCAAGACCTGGGTGTGCGGGTGAGCAAGACCTGGGTGTGCGGGTGAGCAAGGCCTGGGTGTGCGGGTGAGCAAGACCTGGGTGTGCGGGTGAGCAAGACCTGGGTCTGCCGATAAGCAAGACCTGGGTCTGCTGATAAGCAAGACCTGGGTCTGCGGATCGGCAAGACCTGGGTCTGCTGATAAGCAAGAGCTGGGTCTGCGGATAAGCAAGACCTGGGTCTGCGGATCGGCAAGACCTGGGTCTGCTGATAAGCAAGAGCTGGGTCTGCGGGTAAGCAAGACCTGGGTCTGCGGATAAGCAAGACCTGGGTCTGCTGATAAGTAAGACTTGGGTCTGCTGATAAGCAAGAGCTGGGTCTGCGGGTGAGCAAGAGCTGGGTCTGCGGGTAAGCAAGACCTGGGTCTGCGGGTAAGCAAGACCTGGGTCTGCGGGTAAGCAAGACCTGGGTCTTGTTGTTTGGTCGAGGAATCACGAGTATGTGATGAGGGACGACCTGGCGATAGTCTAAGTTATACAGTAAAATGCACTGAGACCAATTGATGATTGAGGGCTAAGTCGGCACAGAGAGAAAAACTAAAATCCTTTTTTTCTTTTTTTTTCCTTCAAGCTCACAGAAAAGTGTAAAATCTTTTTCTGTCGTTAGTACGGAGTGATTTCGACATGAAAATGGACTGTATTTCAAGACGAGAAAATGAAAAGTGGTAGAATAGAGTGAGGGGGGAGACGTGGGTGTTAACTGTATGTAATGTTTACATCCATAGGTCACTAGCAAGGGTCACTGATCTCCCTAAGCAAGCGTGGGGTCGAGCTTACATGAGTGTGTAAGGGAACGTCTGAGATTGAGGGAGTAACCACTAGCCAGTCCAAGATGCACTTACGTGCAGGAGAGGACGGCGATCTACCTCCTGACGAAGGATTACCTCGTGATGAAAAGACATTGCCAATGGTGTCGAAGGAAACGGTAATTTGTCTCACGCTAAGTGCGCTGTGTTCATAAGATCTCTTCTGCATCCACATTAGCTGAATGCACCTGCGTTGTGTTGATGCGTTCGTTGCTTAGAGAAGCAACGGGGTGCTGAACACCTTGTGTATGTGTGGAGATACGAATAAAATTTCCCGTAACCTCTAGATTTGTGGAGTCTCTCTGGTTGGTGCTTGCCATAGCCACTCTATCAGAAGTTAGTATATATGTATTTTGGGAGAAATGCCAGAGTCAATCATCAGTCTATTGCTGGTCAGTTGTGAGTGTTGAGCATGAGCGTTTGCATTATTTGAGTCCGTCTGGGTGGTGGTTGTCAAAGCTACCCTCGCGTAGGTCTGTGGATGAATGTTACGAGAAATGTTGAAGTCAGAGTTCAGTCATCGCCGGGTAGTGGTGAACGTTGAGGATAGGTGTTGAGAGCAGGGGTGGTGAAATCAGTGCACTACCGTGGTGTAGCGGTTAGCGTTCCCGACCGTGACGCATTCACGGGCCGCCCAGGGTCGAGTGGATAGGTTCGAATCCTGGCTGCGGCAGTCGGTCCACAGTCAAACCAGTTGTTCGTCCACCCTTAGAGGTTGGTCGATAAAATAGGTACCAGGCTGAGTCTAGGGCATATATATATATATATATGGGGTTTATATAGGATAAATTTGTAAGACTGATTTTGTGGGTGTTTCAGAAGGGATAATCTGTGATTTGCAATTTGTTGGGATTAAACTCCAATGAACCATTTTAGTTCTCTTCACGCGACATTGTCCCAGTGTGCCCCGACGGAAAAAGAAAACGAGAGTTACGTTTTCAGAGCAGATGGGTAACATGGTCAACGCACTCGATCGTCGTCGCTGACTTGTGTTCGTGGAAGACTTGCACGTTGTTTGTGCTAAGATTTCTCAGAGACGGGGCCAGCGAGGAGCCCTATGGTACGCCTGCAGTAAGTTGTGATAACTTTTACATTTGACCAATGTTTTCTTGTCATTTAGCTGGGGTACTTCAGGGAAGTCTTTTGTAACAGTGTCTTTTATAAATGAATTGTTTTAGAGTCGGAGACAACAAGGAGCCCTGAGGTACGCCCGTTTTTAGTGGCGGCAATTCGAAGATCAGTTCTTTGATTTGATCTACGCTTTTCCGTCAGCTGGAAAATTTTAGAATAATCTTTTGTAATCTTTTGTAATGGCACAGGGAAGTTCATCAGTCATCTGAACTGTCAATCGTTATTTCTAATGAGTATCGCTCTATAATCTAAAGCTTCATCGAATGAAAGATACCACTTATCTTTGACGCCCAGAGAAGAATTGTGAATGGTAGTGATGGGTGTAAGGGAAGAGCTGAAGATTGTACAATATTGTACAATAAGTGGTGGCCGGTGACAAGCGCTCCTGGTGCTGTGAGGAAAACCCTCGGTGGCTACAAACTGACTTTGGTGATAAGGGAGCAGCGAGTGTGTATATAGTGGGTATTTCATTTACATATGTGGGTACAGTTGGTAGATGGATAGATCCAGGCTTCTGGGAGATGAGATTGCGAGGGATGAACTTTTAAGACTTTCTCCGATATTCTGATTTTTTTTCTCTCGTTATCTCCTTCGAACCTGAAAGAGATCAACGTTGACGATTATAATGATGAAAGCTGAAGGGATGTAGTTTCTGATGCCTTCATTGTGGTATCATTTCGTGTCACCGTTTTTCTCCACATAGTCTTTTGATTGCTATTGAACCTTCTGTTATTTCTCCTATTCTCTTTCATAAAATGCTGCCTTCAAGGCTAAGACGTTCAAGGAGTACGTAGCTCTTGCCTTTCCGAGGTTTCCATAACATGTGGATGAGGCAGGAGTCACTTACAATCATTCCTGATGTGGTTATGAAGAGTGATGGTGTTATGAAGCTCTCTCTGTACGTGCCCTATGTGTACTGGGGATGTAGGAATCGAACTGTACCACTGACAAAGGAGTCATTTAGTTCGAATCAGTGTTGAGACGCCGAAAAGGAAGGTAAGGACATTCATTCGACACTCGGCGTTCAGGCAACACTCACTGACGTCTGGATGTAACTGTTGACATACATGTGGAGTGTGTGTGGTCATCCACGTGGCTCGAAGGTCTAAGATTAGATTTTCAATGTGCTGACTCTTGGTGAATCTGAGTCATCTGTTTTGGTCGAGTTCCTTGTGCTTCAGTGGCAGGTTCATCCTGAGTTGTTTATCATATGTGACGAGGAGGCCTTGTTCGGGTGCCTATTCTTTTAGAATATCTATTGCCTAGATATACATAGATATATCATTTCAGTGAGAGTTTGGGTGAAGGGAACATATTTAGTGGTGGTTGGAGGAGGCCAGTGTAGAAGGCACACAGTTGGTACCATACATGGACGTAGGAGGATGAAAGGTGGGCCCGAGTGGGGCCCATGGACCCGAAGGGGTAGTCTCCCATCCCGTCACGGAGGAAGGGAGGTCTAGGATACACCACATACATGATATGTAGTTACAGGATAGTAAGAAGATGCTGACAGTAACATAGGTAACAACTGTGTGTAATACTAAGCAAGTTTGAAATATGTCATACAGAACAGCTTAACATTCGATTTGTCGTGTATACAAAAAAGAATCATATATTCATTATATGTACACTGAGGTGTGCGTTTGGAACAGGACGCAACATTGATGACGGTTTTAGAGATCAAAGCTACAATAAACATTGGGCGTATAGATACAAAATATACCGGCACTTCGCATGTTATTAACATACACAGTAATACAATGAAGGTCAAGGTACATTACACACTGGTCATTATAATTACATAACGTGCTTGTGCTGGGCATGATTACACAGGTGTTTACATAGCTCAGGGCATGGCGAACTTTTGTATCTAGCGTCAGAATGTCTTCATGAATATTACTATCAGTTGAGTATTCACAAAGCTGTCGAGACAGTAAGCCTCGAGGTTTAAAATCACTGATCTGGGGACATTCGCTGATATCATGACCTGCTGTACGTGCATGGTGACACCACCTGACGGTGCAGTGGTTGTGATGGCTCCCATTGAGGATGCAGAGGGACTGTCACTGATGATGGTGGCACACACGGACCTTACGCTGATAACGAGGTGTAGAGCGAGTAGCTGTGGTGATGGTGGCAGTAGTAGTGGTGATAAGATCTATTTACTCTATGCTGATGAGGTGTTCTTATCCTCCTTTTTGGAGGGTCGACAAACTAGTTGCTATGGCGAGGAGGGACTGTGGTTGTAGCCGAGGTTGTAGGCCGTGATGAGGTGCTCCAGGTCTGTAGTTCTTAACTCCTTTCAGTGCGACGACTTCGTAGGTACAACGCCTTGATTCCTTGAAGACGATGACGTAGGCCCTTGAGTGCGGTTCTTTTGTGCTTAAAGTCTGAATTATCGTACTGCAGAGGTTAAGTAATCGTATAGTCAAAAGGTCTGATCATTCGTTTTTTGAGGGATGAAATGAGGTTTGCACAAAGTTGTTTAAAATCGAATGTCCGCTCTGGAACTTCCAAATTTTATCTATACGTCAAAAAGGACCTACAAACTGGTGATTGGCAGGTGATATTTTCACAGTCTATGCATCGCCCTACCAAATGAGCAGTGCACGGACACCGTACGTAGATGGAGAGCATGTAATTGTCTTTCGTCTTCGATTGGTAGTTACTGAATGACGCTATCAGCCTCAATGACCCTGGCAATCGATAGGCCTCTAGCCGAGATAACCAGCCAACCAACCAACCAACCAATCGGTGTGTTTGAATGTGCAGTTAACAGTAAGTTTTGTCCTCCCACTCCTATATATATATATATATATATATATATATATATATATATATATATATATATGGAGTTCATATTCTTCCCCTGGGTCCCTCATCTGTGCCTGGGTATCGTCTGTCCTCAAAACACGCCGAAGGTTTTGTTTGAAAGGTCGATACAGTTGACTCGGCCTATACCACCAATCTCCCCTTCCACTCATGCCTGCCCGAAAAGTCCCTACCTCCTTCCACAGGTCTGGGCTGGCTGACCTCCGTTACATTACCCCGTAAGTTTCACGTTCCCCCCCGCCAAGTGGTTGCCGATCCCTTTTGGGGCTCCTAACCTCCCTACCCTCCAT
Organism: Panulirus ornatus; assembly: GCF_036320965.1. Classification (NCBI taxonomy): domain Eukaryota; kingdom Metazoa; phylum Arthropoda; class Malacostraca; order Decapoda; family Palinuridae; genus Panulirus; species Panulirus ornatus. The sequence goes on along the minus strand of NC_092227.1, from coordinate 80,223,730 downwards.
GTTGGACTTTTCACCTCGCGTCCTTCAAAAGCCGTGAAAGGGCCCCTCGCGTGCCCCTAATGCCACCCCTTTCCTAGACGAGATAAGACGAGGACTGTTTCCTCCCCCCTCCTCCTTCTCCTGAAGGATTCGCAACTCCTGCCTCTCCGCAGGAGTATCACCTTCCCGTAAAGAATTGGAAAAAAAAAAGGAGAAAAGCTCTCTTTCTTTTTTTTTCCGGAGGCCGCCGATGGTCGGTGGGGCGCCGCTATTACCACGACCTCCGCGACCCGCCGCGCTCGCCGCGGCGCTTTTTGTCCGTCCGCGGCCGACAGTGGCGGCCTTGTGTCCTCGCCGCCGGTCAAAACTTCCGAAGCGCTAGAGAAAACAAGGCGATGGTGAGGCACAAGCAGGAGGAGGGAGAGTGGAAGGGGGGAGGTGAAGGGGTCGCCGAGAAGAGCCGGCCATCGAGTGCCACTTGAAGTGTTAAATGTGCCACGTTGAGGACGCGACCACAAAGGCGCTCTGGCTCCCGTCACGCCGCCAGAGAGAGGCGAGTACAGAGTGTGGCTTGCCTCCCTAGGGAGCTATGAAGATGACGAGCCACGGCCCCTCACACCACCACCACCACCGCCGCACGCTCACCCTCTCATATATATATATATATATATATATATATATATATATATATATATATATATATATATATATATATATAGGATCTCGACACGATTAACTCAAATTGTAAATTTTGAGTGACCCACTCACTTTCTGTTTGCTTTCAACCAGCATTTCACATTGACGAAGAAATACATTCGGTATGAAATGTCAGATGAAATCAGTCTTAAATAGAGAGAGAGAGAGAGAGAGAGAGAGAGAGAGAGAGAGAGAGAGAGAGAGAGAGAGAGAGAGAGAGAAATATAATTCCTTCGCGTCTCTTTTCAAATTTGGGTTTCCCGTTCGGAGAGGTCTACACTTAAACAGTAGATTCTGTTCTGCACATGATGAACATAAAATGGGACGCCATGTTGGCGAAATGTCCCAAAATTAAGCATTTCAAACCCCCCCAAGGCTTACTGTTTCGACAGCTTTGTGAATACTTCCCTCATAGCAATGTCCTCGAAGACATACTGACACTGTGTCCAAAGTTCTCCGTGCCCTGAGCTGTGTAAACACCTATGTAATCATGCTTAGTACAAGCATATTCTGTAACTACTATGTCCAGTGGGTAATGTACACCACCCCATCTATCCACAGCCCTGCGAAATGACTGTATCACAAGAATGCCGGAGTTAGTTGGTTGCGTGTCTTCCATCACTGCACCCCAATGTGAACTGACTGATTATGATGTTTATTGGGAGGGGAAAACAACAAGACCAATAACATAAGACCTGGTGATTTATGACGAGAGTGTCATGCTGGAGGATAGTAACAGGATCCTGCATTCTCTTATTTCAATGCATCACGACATGGGATCGTATTCTCCAAATTCATATAGATGACTGAACGTCCCTCGGTTAAGGTGGTTCCAGTTGTTCTGTACTTCGCTATTACCGTCTGCGTGCTAAAGGACCTCTGCACTGGAGGTTCTTGTGTCTATAACTCATTTTCAATATTCGCCTCGTCGTGGGTTGTTGATTCATGAGGTGGTGAGACGAAAATGGATATGGTGACTGATTGAGAGGCATAATGATGGAAAGTTAAAGATAGAAGGAGACAGAAGATGGTTGATTTATCATTAAAGAGAGGAAGAACTTTGTTCTGACAAATGATATATTCATTCAGTTGAAGTTATTCGGAGTTTGAGGCATTCATTGTTGCAGTATGTCACAGTGATGCGCGTGACTTAGTATTTGTTGATGAACATGAGGAAGAGTGAAACATGGTAAGTCCCACGTGCACTCTCGTGTGATTAAATCGTCAGTGAGATGCAACAATGCTTGTATCTCGCCCGAAGATGTAATCACACGAAAGTACACTCGGGACTTATCGTATTCATTTCCTCGTGTTTATCAGCAAATGGTTAGTTTTTCGATGTACATAGTGAGAGTATCGGTAGAGGGCATATATCTAGGAGAAGGTGGTGGCAAGCAGGGAGCGTACGGACAGTGGGTACAGTACATCGATATGGAAGGGTGATGGGTGGGCCTGAGTGGGGAACAGGGACCCATAGTGTCGTTCCCCCTCCCATCAGATGGGTAGGGAGGTCTAGGATACGTCATTTACGTGATATAGAATTAAAAGAGAGTTAGTGATGCCGATAGCAACATTGATAATAACTTCCGTAATACAAGTTTGAGATATTTCATACATATGCAGTTACAATATATACGGTGACCTACATAAACATTGAGGGGTGTATATGAAACAGGACACAGTGTACTGTACAGTCGTGAACATTGATAGCAATATGAAAGGTCAAAGGTACATACATTACATGTGGGGCATACAGTTACAGAATACACTCGCACTCTGAGTGTTGTTAACACACACAGTGTCGTCAGTATCAAGGTCAGGGTCGATGAGCAATTTATGCATGAGAAACTGAGAGAGTCAAGGTGTATTACAGACAGGACATTGTAGTTGCGGAAAGTGCTTGCATTGGGAGTGATTAAACAAGGTCATTACATAGTTCAGGACTTGGTGAATTTTGGATATAGTGTGAGAACGTCTTCAAGGACATTGCTATCAGTAAAATCATCCACAAAACTGTCGACACAGTAAGCCTTGAGGTCTGAAATCACTAACTTGGGGTCGTTCGCTGATACGGTGTCGTAGTTCATGTTCATTAGGTTCAGAAGAGAGTCGTCAACTTGGGATGTTCAGGATCGTGGTTTCTCACGACTTGCCTGCCACATGTACCTGTACCCTAGGTTTATTGTGGCAGTTGCATCATCACATTGTCTAGTATGGGTCCGGTGCCTTCCATACAGATGCTCCTTTAGCCTGAAATGATCGTAGTTCACAGTACTACAACTGCTTCAGTCTTTCATAAGGACTGAACTGGTCCTGATGCCAAATTTCGTGATCAATTTGGAAAGGTCTGATGTGTCCAGGTTCTTAAGGATACTGGTGAGAGATCTGTTGGCATTAGTTCACATAGAGGCCGTAGCTGGAATCGGCTAAAGGTGGAGCCACCTGCGGTATCCTGATGAATGATAGTGGGTTACTTCATTGGGGGGAACTGCAGTCGTTGATGTCTTGTCGTAAGTATTGTGCTAAACTTGTGGGGGCGGATGTGGGGTCTCGTGAGACACTTGACACTAAAAACTGCCTCAAGGTCTTGAATAAAGTCAGTGACTGTTGGAAGGACAAGCTCAGTTCGCATTTTCAATACCCTGGTCGACATTGGACAGCCTAAAGTTAGTTTCAGCGTTATTTTGTACCACCAGAAGGGGACTAGAGAGTTTTTGGATGACCCATAGACAGGTGGATGGAATGATAAGTTAGTGCAGATCGTCCAAACAACAGGTAACAGTTCTTACCAATGTTGACACCCACACCAATTTTCTTGCCTGTGAGGGCACGAAGATGTTGCAGACGGGGACCATGAAGCCTAGCTTTGAGGTTTGGATACATAAAGGTTGTTGATCATTAAGGGGACTGATGGTGATGCTTCAGCAGATATGTGTGAGGGACGTGTTTTAATTTCATCGTGAAGCACAAGGGAGTGATTCTCATTTCTAATACGTTCATCATAGATTTAGAACTTTTGATCTGACGGTGTTGATGGATGATTTTGTCACAACTAAGTGGCGGAGTGAGTAAACTGGTCAAGTAGAACTTGAAAAGTTTTTCGGGTGAGGAGAGATGTCATCGGCATAACACAGCACAGTGTCATCAGTATCAAGGTCAGGGTTGATGAGCAATTTATGCATGAGAAACTGAACAGTGTTGGGCTGAGGACGCCTCCCTGTGGGGTCTCCAGGGTAAAAGAAAACGAGTCGCTGAGGGCGCCTCGGAACAGGATACTGGATTGCCGGTCTGACAAGACACTCTCTGATCCTTCAGAGTTTTAGCATTTTTTAGTTTTATAGATATATATCATCTAGATATAGACAGACAAAACATTTCAGTGGTAGTATGGGTGAAGAGCACGTATCTAGTGGTAATTGGAGGAGGTCAGTACAGAACGTACAGTGGGTGCAGTACATGGACATAGGAGTGTGACAGGTGGGCCCGAGTGGGGCCCGGGGACCCATGTGGGCCCCCCTCCCATCCTAAAGGGAGGGAGGTCTAGAATACACCAGATACATAGTATATGATTACAGGAAAGTGAGTGTTGCTGAATGCAGCATAGGTAACAACATTTGTGCAATAGAAAGCAAATATAGAATGTGTCATGAATGTACAGAATATCTTGTTAACATTCGAATTACAGTTAATATGCAAGCAAATTACGTATACATTGAAATGTGTGTTTGGAATAGGGCACAGTGTAGCGTACAGTGTACAGTCGCTAACTCGTTAACATTGAAAGCAGTATGAGAGGTCAAAAGATAATTTACATGTTGGGCATACAGTTACAGAATATACTAGCACTGGGCGTGTTGTTAACATTAACAACAATACAGAGAAGGTCAAGGTACATTACACACTGGACATTGTAGTTACAGAACGTACGTGCTTGTACTTGGCATGATTACACAGGTGTTTACATAGCTAAGGATATGACTAACTTTGGATATAGAATTGGAATGTCTTCAAGGATAGTATTATCAGTAAAGTAATCACAGAGCTATCGAATCAGTAAGCCTTGAGGTCTAAAATCACCAATTTCGGGACATTGGCTCATATAGTTTTCTAGTTGATGTTCATCAGGTACAGAAGAGAGTCGTCAATTTAGTATGTTCAGACTCATGGTTTCTCACGACTTGCCTGCCACATGTACCTGTAACCTTAGGTGTATTCTGGCGGGTGGCAATGTCACATTGAGCATTTAACGTCATACACCCAGCTCTTTAAAGTTGTTTATTCTCCATAAGTAATTGGGACGTGGTCCATCTCGGCCTTGATTGCTGCAGGCTGTCCCTGTGGTAAAGCCTGTGTGGACAACAGGCTGGTGGAGGAGGGAAACCTGAACGTACTGAGGCAGTGGAGTGGTGAGGGACTGTACCAGACCACTGCTGTGCCCAGACCGTTGGTGTAGTCATAATGACGAGGAGGTTATCGCCATGCCGATCTTGATGATAGTTATCTGCCGATGGTCGAGCTCTCTCTCTCTCCTTCTGCTGAAGCCACAGGTCTTTATGGCCTTTTACATAAGTGTATACACACACACACACACACACACACACACACACACACACACACACACAGTCTCTATCTCTCTCTCTCTCTCACACACACACACACACACACACACTGCGACTTACCCATGCCACACATTCCTCGCCCTTGATATAGACTCCCTGTTAGTACGGGACCTGCTAACAGGTTGTGGCACTAACGACGACACTTGGGCCAATTACAGCACGCCACTGATACTGGCAGTCATGTCGGCCGGCCTGGAGAGCGTGGCAGCCGCTCCCTGGGGTCAGGCATAGTGACATAGGATGATTCCCTGGCCTCTCTGGCGTGCTTCCCAGACCTCTGTGGCTCACTGGGTTGCCTGACCTCTGTGGCCAGGTCTCTGTGGTTCACTGGGTTGCCTGACCTCTGTGGCCTGGTCTTTGTGGCTCACTGGGTTGCCTGACCTCTGTGGCCTGGTCTCTGTGGCTCACTGGGTTGCCTGACCTCTGTGGCCTGGTCTGTGTGGCTCACTGGGTTGCCTGACCTCTGTGGCCTGGTCTGTGTGGCTCACTGGGTTGCCTGACCTCTGTGGCCTGGTCTCTGTGGTTCGGTGGGTTGTCCGACCTCTGTGGCCTGGTCTCTGTGGTTCGGTGGGTTGCCTTACCTCTGTGGCCTAGTCTCTGTGATTCGGTGGGTTGCCTTACCTCTGTGGCCTGGTCTCTGTGGTTCGGTGGGCTGCCTGACCTCTGTGGCCTGGTCTCTGTGGTTCGGTGGGTTGTCTGGTCTCTGTGGCTCAGAAGTGAGTATTCGGATAAGTCTGTTCTGTCCCTCGGGGAGATGCCAACCACATCCCTATACAAGTGTGTATACAGCTGTTTTTTTTTTTTTCTCCAACTTCACTCAAACTCTCACTGAAACACTCTGTACATCTAGACTGCTAAAAACTTAAAACTAAAGCTAATACTCTTCCTAGAGGCGAATTTTGTGTGTGTTGGGTGTTCCTTCGTCAGTAGAACTTGTCATGATCCACATACACGTATGTATGTTGCTCCTACGTCAGTAGAACTTGTCATGATTCACATACACGTGGTGTATATTGTTCCTACGTCAGTAGAACTTATTATGATTCACATACATGTGGTGTATATTGCCTTGGGAGTCATTCATACTTCACACCTTTCATACACTACAGTCTGGGCATAACTGAATCTGTGATTGTATGTTTCCCACTCGTTTACGACTATGTGTATTATGTATCATCTTTCTTCTTTTGCATATAACTTCGTTATGGGCCATCAGGTCGCCTTTTATCTCTCCCTTCTCATGTACTCCCATATACTCCCACACCACGGCCCCACGCGACCTCTCCCCAACCCACACCCTCGATCCATCCTACCCCCGTCCTCTTGTACCCCCGCCTCCCACACAGGCCCCCAACCACTAAACCAAACCCCATTCCCCTCCCAGACCCCTCTCCCTGACCACACACACACACACACACACACGCACAGACACACTACTCATAATTACCTCCTGGACCAATTTCTGTGGAAGAGTCCTAGTTTTACCCACGATCTTTCCAAAGGTTTCTAAAGCCCAAGGCTGCGCAACTTCCAGGGGCAGGGAGATGTAGACTCCTTTGATGTGAGAAGTTCTTTGACTGAACTGTACCTCCAATGATACATCCACCAATGATGATTTTTTTTTCACTCGTGGTTTAACCTCGTGCAGGCGGAGTTCATGAACACCCATATATATATATATATATATATATATATATATATATATATATATATATATATATATATATATATATCATTTTCTTCGTATTTGTTCGCCGTTTCCTTCGTCAGCGAGGTAGCACCAGTAATAGACGAGGAAAGGCCTCATTCTCATATCCACTCTCTAGCTGGTATGTATTATGCATCGAATACATAGCCCAGTGTCCTCAACCACGCCCCACAGATATTTCTATGGTTCCCTCTGCCGCTTCCTATGTCCTGGATCAGTCTTTTACCAACATCTTGACCCCTGTATAGCACATCTCTCCAATTCATTCTATCCACCCTCCTGCATGTTCAGGTCCCAAGCACTCGGAATCTTTTCCCAGTCTATCCTCCTCATCTCCAGGTTGGTCTACCACATCTCCATGTCCCCTCCACATCTGACATATAAATCCTCCTTTATCAATCTAACCTCACTTACCTTCTCCATATGTCCAAGCCACTTCGGCGCTATCTCTTGAGATCTCTGAGCCATACTTGCCTCACTTCTTTCCCACCGTATCATTTCTTACTCGATCAACCCTCCTGACACCGCATACTGTCGTCAAGCATTTCATTCCCGACGCACTCACCCTCTTCTGCCCGCGCCTCGCATCCAAACAACACCTTCGTCACTAATATACCATCAAACACGTTTCATCTTCTTCTTTACCGTTACCGACTTCTTTCAACACATGCGTCAAGGACCTTCGCCCCCCCCCCCCCCCTCACCCACCCTTTGGCTCGGTTCATCTTCCACGATTCCATTCGCTGTCACGTCCACTTTTATCTAAAACACTCCACTTCATCCAGGTTCTCTCTATTCAGTCACACTCCAGCAGTCTATCCTTTTGCACAGCTTAAGCTTGAACCTTGTTTTTATTCACGTTTTCTCTCAACTTTCTCCTTTCACACCCTCTCCCAAACTCAAGACACCAGCTTCTGCAGTTTCTCACTCTAATCTGCTACCAGCGTTGTATCATCAGCAAACAGCTGATTAACCTCCCAGGTTCCCCCATCCTTATCAAACGGCATACCTACTCCTCTCTTCAAGACCATTGCATTCACCTCCCTCACCATCCCATCCATAAACAAATCACACAGCCATGGTGACATCACATACACCTGCTAGAGACCGACCTTCACCTGGGGCCGCTCACTATCCTCCCTTCCTACTCGCACACATACCTTACTGCCTTGATATATAAATTCTTCACTACTTCTGATAGCTTTCTTCCCGTGCCATGTGTCCGTTGACACCTTTCACAGAGCATATCTTTTAACCCTGTCACACGCTTGCTCCCGATCCATAGCTCACATCATACTCCTCATCTTGTCTGTTGAAGAATTCTTCGCACACATTCTTCAAAGCAAACACTTTATCCACACATTCTCTCCACTCCTGAAGCCTCCCTCCCTCACACACACACACACACGCACATACATATATTATATATATATAATAAAGATATATATTATATATGTATAAAGAGTATATATAATATATAACCTTAATTAGTTCATTATTGTGTGTATAGGTTTTGATTACTGTTAATGACTGTGTGTGAAGAGAGATTTGGATGTTATTGTGCTGATAGTGAATGGTAAAGTTTCCGCGTTTGCCTGGGAGTAAGTAATTTTTTGGCCTTGCAGAAAAGCGTTTTTATGAATGTTTGTCGCAAGATATTAGTGAATTCCTTGCGTGAGTACTATCCGATGGGTCTTGGGAAGCAGTGGCTTACAGATGTGAAAAAGGATAAAAAAAAAGAATGTATAAGTTGTGTAAGAACTGGATCCGTCATGGGCAGGTCGAATCCACCCAGATTTTTTTGCTGAGATAAGTATCCGATAACGGCTGTTTGATATGTGTGCATGAGGAAAAAAGAGAGATTTATTGAATATTTCGGTTTACTGGTATTAGCTTGCCCAGGATCTCTCTAGCCTCTCCTCTCACTTCCTCTGACATTCTTCTCAGAATAAATTCTCCGACTTGACTACTAAAACAAGAACATCCTACCAGATACTGCATGCTAGTCGCCATACTCCTCTTCAATGCGCCTAATATCTCCGGATGAGCCTCTTCTCCCACTCTCCCTATTTTCTAGATCATCCTATAACCCCTGCTTCTGCCCCTGCTATCCAATTTGTCGTCATCCCTTCCGGGCAACTTCCCCTACTCGCCGTTACTATGCATACTCTCACACTTACCTACTTATCACCGAGTGGACTGATCTTTCTTAATTTGTTCGAATGTTCCCCTGATCTCTGCCTACTCTTTTTTTCCTCCCACTCTCCCCCTTAAACCGTCGCGGTCTCCTGCCCTACTTATCTCTGCTCTCACTATCTTCTCCCATCTTCCTTCCTTCCCTTGCAGTCATTCCCCCTTTCCACGCCACAGTTTTGGACTGTGACAAATACGTCTTAGCCCATCGTGTTACAAGGGTGACTGTATGTTACAGTGGTAATGTTCATTTTGTCTCATTCTCAGGGCATTATTGTGATCCACTCGTAGTGTTGCTGGGTTTGGGAGTCGGATTGTTAGCCATTTTCAAAGGCAAAGGGGATAAGAGTGAGTGCTCAAATTACAGAGGTATAAGTTTGTTGAGTATTCCTGGTAAATTATATGGGAGGGTATTGATTGAGAGGGTGAAGGCATGTACAGAGCATCAGATTGGGGAAGAGCAGTGCGGTTTCAGAAGTGGTAGAGGATGTGTGGATCAGGTGTTTGCTTTGAAGAAAGTATGTGAGAAATACTTAGAAAAGCAAATGGATTTGTATGTAGCATTTATGGATCTGGAGAAGGCATATGATAGAGTTGATAGAGATGCTCTGTGGAAGGTATTAAGAATATATGGTGTGGAGGCAAGTTGTTAGAAGCAGTGAAAAGTTTTTATCGAGGATGTAAGGCATGTGTACGTGTAGGAAGAGAGGAAGGTGATTGGTTCTCAGTGAATGTAGGTTTGCGGCAGGGTGGTGTGATGTCTCCATGGTTGTTTAATTTGTTTATGGATGGGGTTGTTAGGGAGGAAAATGCAAGAGTCCTGGAAAGAGGGGCAAGTATGAAGTCTGTTGGGGATGAGAGAGCTTGGGAAGTGAGTCAGTTGTTGTTCGCTGATGATACAGCGCTGGTGGCTGATTCATGTGAGAAACTGCAGAAGCTGGTGACTGAGTTTGGTAAAGTGTGTGGAAGAAGAAAGTTAAGAGTAAATGTGAATAAGAGCAAGGTTATTAGGTACAGTAGGGGTGAGGGTCAAGTCAATTGGGAGGTGAGTTTGAATGGAGAAAAACTGGAGGAAGTGAAGTGTTTTAGATATCTGGGAGTGGATCTGTCAGCGGATGGAACCATGGAAGCGGAAGTGGATCCTAGGGTGGGGGAGGGGGCGAAAATTTTGGGAGCCTTGAAAAATGTGTGGAAGTCGAGAACATTATCTCGGAAAGCAAAAATGGGTATGTTTGAAGGAATAGTGGTTCCAACAATGTTGTATGGTTGCGAGGCGTGGGCTATGGATAGAGATGTGCGCAGGAGGATGGATGTGCTGGAAATGAGATGTTTGAGGAAAATGTGTGGTGTGAGGTGGTTTGAGCGAGTGAGTAACGTAAGGGTAAGAGAGATGTGTGGAAATAAAAAGAGCGTGGTTGAGAGAGCAGAAGAGGGTGTTTTGAAATGGTTTGGGCACATGGAGAGAATGAGTGAGGAAAGATTGACCAAGAGGATATATGTGTCGGAGGTGGAGGGAACGAGGAGAAGAGGGAGACCAAATTGGAGGTGGAAAGATGGAGTGAAAAAGATTTTGTGTGATCGGGGCCTGAACATGCAGGAGGGTGAAAGGAGGGCAAGGAATAGAGTGAATTGGAGCGATGTGGTATACAGGGGTTGACGTGCTGTCAGTGGATTGAATCAAGGCATGTGAAGCGTCTGGGGTAAACCATGGAAAGCTGTGTAGGTATGTATATTTGCGTGTGTGGACGTATGTACATGTGTATGGGGGGGGGGGGTTGGGCCATTTCTTTCGTCTGTTTCCTTGCGCTACCTCGCAAACGCGGGAGACAGCGACAAAGTATAAAAAAAAAAAAAAAAAAAAAAAAATATATATATATATATATCCATTTACTTATTCATTCATTTATTGTGTGTGTATCTATGTGTTTCAACGTATATACTTGTGCATGCATACCTGTGTGTGTGTATGGAGTAAATGTGTTTTTTGGCAGCTTATAAGTATGTAAATTTCCGCGCGTTTGCCTGGTAAATACATTTTTTTCCCCTATGCATAAAGCCACTGCTTTCCTTTTTCACAATGAATTTTGTCGTCCTGATATTTATGTGAATTTCCCTCGCGTTCGGTACTATCCGATGGGCTCTTGGTGAAGCAGTGGCTTAATGCAGTCTGTGACAGTGATAAAATATAGAAAAAATATATATATATATGTAATAACTATATCCGTGCCATGGGAGCAGGTCGACATAAATCCCCCCCCCCCTTTTTTTTATATCCATATAATTAATCTAATCCCTGAGACTACACGCTGTTGATGTATGTGTGCCATGAGGCAAAAAAAAAAAGAAGAAAGAAATTTATTGAATATTTCGTGTTTTATTGTTTACTTCCACCCCCTGGATCCTTCTCTACCCCTCTCCTCCCCTCACTTCCTCCTCCCCTACTACTCCTCCTCCTCTTCCTCTCCCCTACTCTCCCCCCTACTCCTCCTCCCCTACTCTTCCCTACTACTCCTCCTCCTCTTCCTCTCCCCTACTCTCCCCCCTACTCCTCCTCCCCTACTCTTCCCTACTACTCCTCCTCCTCTACCCCCCCTGCTATCCCCTCCATACTCCTCCTCTTCCACTTCCCCTACTCTACCCCCATACTCCTCCTCTTCCTCTCCCCTACTCTCCCCCCTACTCCTCCTCCCCTACTCTCCCCTACTCCTCCTCCTCCTCTTCCTCTCCCCTACTCTCCCCCCTACTCCTCCTCCCCTACTCTTCCCTACTACTCCTCCTCCTCTACCTCCCCCTGCTATCCCCTCCATACTCCTCCTCTTCCTCTCCCCTACTCTCCCCCCATACTCCTCCTCTACCTCCCCTACTCTCCCCCTTACCCATCCTCCTCTTCCTCCCCCTACTCTTCTCCTCCTCTTCCTCCCCTACTCTCCCCCTTACCCATCCTCCTCTTCCTCCCCCTACTCTTCCTCCTCCACTCTCCCCCTTACCCCTCCTCCTCTTCCTCCCCCTACTCTTCTCCTCCTCTTCCTCCCCTACTCTCTCCCCCCCTACTCCTACTCCTCTTCCTCCTCCCCTTCCCCTGCCATTCCCCCCTTTCCCCCCACAAGTTTTTGATCACTGTGACAAACATACGTCTGTCAGTCCCCACTCGTGTTACACTTGACTAATTATCCTTACAGTGAGTAATGATTCCATTTTGTCCATCCATTCTCAGGGTGCATTATGCCTGTTGTTTCCACTCTCTACTGTGTTGCATGTGTTTGTGACGTACGGAATTTTTATCCCTGATTTTCCTTTTTTTTCTTTTTTTTGATATCGTTTAGTTCGCTCGATTTCCTTCCCCAAGGGGATTTGGTGGGTTAGATTTCCTTCCCGAGGGGATTGAGGTCGCTGGATCCTCTCTCTCTCTCTCTCTCTCTCCAGAGGGATTTAGAACATTAGAAATTCTTACCAAGAGGATTTAGTTCACTAGATTCCTTCCCAAGAGGATTTGATCCTCTGGATTCCTTTCAAGGAGGATTTGATTCTCTAGATTCCTTCCCAAGAGGATTGGATGCTCTAGATTCCTTCCCAAGAGGATTCAATTCTCTGAATTCCTTCCCAAGAGGATTTGATTCTCTGGGTTCCTTCCCAAGAGGATTTGATTCTCTGGGTTCCTTCCCAAGAGGATTTGATTCACTGGATTTCTTCCCAAATGGATTTGATTCACTGGATTCCTTTCCAAGAGGATCTGATTCTCTAGATTCCTTCCCAAGAGGATTTAATTTACTGCCGAGCCAAGTAATGAGTGCTATTCTAAAGAGAACCTCCATTACGAGGTATAGAAATTAAATTGAGAATTTTCTAATGTGAAATTAGATTCATCAGAAACACTTGAAAGAGAGAGGGAGAGAATGGAACATTTTGAACTAATATAAAGGTATAAAGATGATGCAGTTTTACAGTCACGAAAGAAAAGAACACATGATAAGTTATACTTAAAAGCCTCATATATGATAAGAACTGTGTAGTTAGATATATACATGTAATCCTCAAAATATACTTAAGAGATACCGAAGAAAAATGAGAGGGAAAACCCAGCGAGGATGACGGACAAGCTATGATCTTTTCAGTGACACTAGGAACACTTCTGACGTAAGCGTCGAAACGTCTAAAAAGAAAGAACTATACACGGATGGTTAAGTAGTGAACCACCACCTGACTAACCAACAATTGATGGAAGGCGATGTAGCGGTGGATGGGAGCAGTGTAGCGCCACAAGCAAGGCATGCTAGTCAAGCGGTAAGCGCTAAGCTTTTCCATGAGCATAATCAGTCGCCAAGGGACCAACGAAGGAGGTAATAGAGGCTCAGTTAAGGTTTTCTTTAGGGTTGAAATGAGCTAAGGTTTCTCATGTCATTTAGGCGATAGAGAATTACGACGACGCGTGTAAGATCTTAGTGCATCGAGCCACACGGGAGAGAAAACGTATCTTTGAAATGTTGGCGCACGCAGAGATTCTTGCGATCCTTAATGAAATCGGTATGATTTTGAGTCACAGGGGAATTGATTAATGCAAGTAACGATTGTCAGTTCTCGTCGTTCGTTGATAATCACTGCCCGGCAGCCAGCCTGAGAAGGCGATGTTGCGCGATTAAATGGAAAATGTTCGAGGAAGCCTCGACGCGCATTCGCCGTCGGAGGGAATGATGAAGCGGGCGTGTGCCACCCCAACTGAAAGATGGTTTGTGGGACGCGACCAATACGTAGTTACGCTATATCTTTCCCTTATTTTTGCGTCTACGAGGTTAAGAATCGGAATTACTCTGAATGTATAGATGCATTTTGATTTAGTAACCTCATATTCAACTCTTGATTTTGTAAGGAACGTAGTCCTTAGAGATGAAGAGAATGTCCTTATCCATCTTCAGTTGACAGGTCAAAATGATTTTTTTTCTCATCTGAGACGTCACGGGCGAGTGAATGGGGAGCCCCTGGGGCCGCCAATGAATGCGTCATGGTCAGCAACGCTAACCACTACACCACGGAAATCCATGCTGAATCCCCGTCTTGTTTTTTTCCGTGAAAATGTCGATCCCTTTTTACCTTTTCTCCTTCGGTCGTGGGTTTTTCCCGTTTCACGAAAACTGAGGCAAAATTTTCCTCGGTGAGGAGAGCTCAGTCGATGTTTCCATCATCACTGGTGAAGTGATCATGTTGGTACAATCCCTTAAGCACGATGGTACGGTCCTGCGTCACTGTATAGGGTTGTGAGCTCCCACGGCATCACAGAGAAAGAGAGACACGCTCGACAACAGGAATTGAAACTTAAAAAGATTAGATTTGCTTCGTAATATCGAACTACGACACTCTTATAGCAAACACTCTTAAGTCTGTTAGACTTAAAGAGGTTAACGTGCATATGCATCATCCTGTACGCTATTTGATATGCAGACTTGATAACATATCACGTACAGAGCTTAATTGGTATGCATGGCGTCATCTCTTTGCAATAATTAGATTGTAAAGAAGGATCTAGTTTACGACCCTGTCGGAGAACAAATAATGCAATTATCCCTCCGTTATAATTCGTGGTATAAGAACGATAGGAAACGGGTGATTTATGAAGGCTGCTTACTGACTATATCAAACTAGAAAGTCAGTCATGTTCGACCGTATAGCGTATTTGATCAGTACGAGACACTGTGAACATCTCCAACCTTCGTAGACATGAGTGAACATTGTCAGTTTTGCGACCAGTACCCACCCAGCCTTTCCATTGTCTTACTGGCTGATCTTGATACCATGTCGTTACCAGTGCTGTGAGCACGTAAGACACCAAAGCTGCGCCATTGTAGTGTGACCGAGTCACCGAAAACCATTCGTGTGTACCACAGCTACGGGTATACGAGCTCTCTCTCTCTCTCTCTCTCTCTCTCTCTCTCTCTCTCTCTCTCTCTCTCTCTCCTTCACTAAGGTCTTTAGAAGCGCAAGAAGCTTCTCCAGTGTCTTGAGATGACTCTCCTTAAGTATCTCGGCCCGCCCAAAGTGCTCCAGCATTATGAAATCGTATGACAGCTCACTATGTCCGTGTTTCCTGAATATCTGGCATAGATCATAGCTTTCAAATTTTTTTTTTTTTGGTTCATCATCGTTTGATTCCGAAAACACCACTCATACTCTAGGTCCAGTCCCATCGCTTGCGATGGAGAACAATTTACAATCTACTGATATACACACACAAAAAAAGTCAGGCTTGGATAAGTTTAATCTTAGAAAAAAAAGGTGAAAATGAAGTGGTTAAATCTTTAAACTACTCTTTCCATAAAGCAAGTCTTAGAGTGAAAATTTTTGTAGATTGGAAGTTTGATATTTTAACACCGATGTCCCTAAAAAAGTGATATATTCTTATCCAGAAGCCTTTACCCTGTTAGCTTATCGTTCATTGCTGGTAGACATATGTATACCATTTTTTGCGACAATGTGATAAAAAATTGATTCGAGAATCGCCACTTGAATAGCAATTTACTGCATGGTTTCAGGCATGATCATTCATGTCTGAAAAGGATCTGGTTGATTTCTCACTGATATAACCAAGATACATGATTGAAAAGAATGATGATGTTCCTAGATTTCCAGAAACCTTTCCATAAAGTCTCACATCAAAGGTGACTTGCAAGAGTCAGTTTACGTGATATAGCCAGTGCTGCACTGTGGTTGCTAGCAAATTGGTTTGCTGACAATAAACCAAGATGAAATAGTGGTGATCATCAGTCATGTTTATTTTACGGTTAGAAGTAGCAAGTTGAGTGCCACAGGGATTAATAATCTTGGGAACAATTCCTTTGTCTGATATAGATAGACATTAGTGATATAGACTATGTTCTAAAGCACTTAAATCTGGAGGGTGACTATAAGCTGAGGATCGAAGCTAAAACAGCTTTTGAACGTTTGCGTAAAGTTGCAAACTCTCTTTGTGTACTTGGGTTACGTACGTTTATAATGGGGGACTGTATGTTTACCCGATTACTACAGTTCTGATTTATGAACATTATCTCCTTGTTTATCCCTTCTCGATGCTGTATTTAGGGAATATCTGCCGCTTTGCTGATAGACGATCATAAGGTCCCACACAGTTCATGATCAATGAAGTATATCGTTGAGGAAATTCTTTTTTTCTTGTCGCTAGGCAAAGTGTGTGAGTGAGGTTCGCGCTGACGAGGGGTCTTCGAAGATATTATCAGAGTCTTTGTAGTTTGTCAGAGTTTGTTTAATGTCACCTTTTCGTTATGTGTGGATACCACCATCATTTACTCTCTTCTCGACACTCCATGTATGTTTGTGAAATAAAGGAAGAACTCGTACACAGCTCAGAACAGTACAGCAACAGGCGGCATTTTTGGCTTTGTTCGCTCAAGAGACTTTGCATGGCGAAGGCCCTGTGAACTGTGTTACCAGTGGCCCACTGGAACGGTCGTCAACGTTGATTATTCCAGTGTATACACTCAAGACTCGCTGGACTGATTTGATCCTCGGCATAGAGCGGGAAAAGTGGGAAGACTACCTCCGTTTTTTTTTTCTTTCAATCATCGTAGTAGCCGACGTGTGGTATGGGCAACAGTAATCAAGACCTGTTGATTGTGAGATGATGATCATGGTTGTCAAGGAAGGAGGAGAAAAGGCGGATGAATCTGTCTCTCATGTATTTGTAGGCACGACTCATGAAGGCGGGGAAGTTGTAGGATGAGAGAAAGACAAAAGAAGAGGGAGGGAGTTCCCTCATCTCCCCTGAACGATGAAAGAAAGAGGTGTTAGTAAGGCAACGTCCTCGTGAGGATGGTCACCACACACAAACTACAAGAAGCCTCAACCAGTCGTGTTGTCGTGGATTCAGGTCTTAGTGGCTGGGAGATAGACAGACAGCTTACAGTGGCGGAAATGGTACCTGTAGAAGAGGAAGAAGGCAAGGAACATCACTGTCAACGGAGAGGGATGGTAGAAGAGAAGGAGACAGCAGGGAGCTGATAAGGCTTGCGAATCCATTCTGGCTCTTAGAGCCGAAAAAGAAGAGCCACCCCCAGATATGCGAGCAGCGCTTCACGCCGGGGAGAAAGAGACTCCTTTAGGTATGGACTAGCTGCTCTTTGAGAGATAACTGCAGCAATTCTACAACGTCCCTTAGCCATCCATCCCCCAGAGAGACATCACTAAAGTACCTATACAATTTTCACATGCTCTCGGGATGCAGATTTTGTGATGTACATGATGTGGGGCGTCCAGAGGAGAGGGTATTGGTGAAGGCCAACATGTTTATGCTGCTGAAAGGTTGAATTGTGGTGTTTTGAAATCTGTTAGTGAGTAAAGAGTGAAAAGTTAGAAAGATGCATTTAGGATTTAGCTAAGTTTTAGACGTACTGCAGTTGACCAAGTTGTTAAGCAGACGCTGCACAGGTCGGAAATATAAGAGAGGATATACAGCCCACTTCCTTCCTTCCTTTTTTTCATCCTCCTCCTCCACCTTTCTTCCTAACCTTCATCCTGCTTCCTTACCTAGATTTTTCTTCTTTTTTCGTCTCTTTCCCATTCTTCTACATATCGTTTTCATTCTACCCCATCCCAGTTCCTCCTGCTTTCATTTTTTTTTCATTCTTATTCCGTTCTTCTTTGCTATCTTCACTCTGCTCTTCCAGTTCATTTTATTGAAATCAGTTCCATCGTAATTCTCTCTTCTTCCCTCCTCTTAAAGTTTTCTTCTTTCCTCTTCTGTTTGTACTTTTTTTCCTTCCTTTTCATTCCTTTGAGTGAACCTTCTTCATCTAATGCTTTTCTTTACTAGTTTCTTCTGTGTTGTAATCTATTTCTGACCTTTCTCTGTTTTTCTACATCCTTCTTCTTCGCCTCCTCCTCATTCTCTTCATCCTCCTCTGGCTTATCCTCCTCATGTTTAGTCTCAGAAAATGAGTTAATTGTGAAATGGCATTTGTATGGGTGAAAGTCCCTACTCTCTCTCTCTCTCTCTCTCTCTCTCTCTCTCTCTCTCTCTCTCTATATATATATATATATATATATATATATATATATATATATATATATATATATATATATATATGTATATCCTATCCTGAGCCAGGTATCCATTTTATCGACCAGTCCTTACGGGTGGATGGACAGCTGGGTTGACTGTGTACCGCCGACTACTTCAACCGTGATTCGAACCAATTCTCCCGACCCTGGGCGGCTCGTGAATGCATCAGGGTCACGAACGCTACACGTTTATCTGTCTGTTCGTCTGTTAATCTACCCTATCAAGTCTTTGCCTCAGCTGTTATCACGTCGCCTTCTAAGCAAAAGGACGATATGAACCATTTCAAGGTCATAACGTTCAAGGGTCACATATCGCCCGACCTTGCAAGGATGACCTTGCCATGATAAATGCTTAACAATCGCCAGAATTCCAGAGTTTACCGAAGAAAACGAAAGAAAGAATCATAGGGAGCCTTGATTCATCATCATGACAACGCGATTGCTAACATGCGAGAGAGGGGGCCGAGGTGTCTTGAACTCGACTGGGACGAAAACAACGAGGACGGGATATGTCTGAAAACCACCACCACACACCACCCCCCTTCCCAATCCCCTCAACAAACCACCCTCCCCTCTCTCCCCCAACCATCCCTTCCAACCCCTCACCAACCAACCCCCCCCCTCCTTTGAAGCTTCTTGCTTCAACTATCTCGTCTCGGCTTCGCTGAGACAAGGATGTTTGGACTAACGGACTGACTGTTAACGGCTCGTTGTTGCGTTCGATGGGGATGTCGGTCGCTCGTTGTTTGCGTTCGGTGGCGATGTCGGTTGCTCGTTGTTGCGTTCGGTAGGGATGTCGGTCGCTCATTGTTGCGTTCGGTGGCGGTGTCGGTTGCTCGTTGTTGCGTTCGGTGGCGGTGTCGGTCACTCGTTGTTGCGTTCGGTGGCGATGTCGGTCGCTCGTTTTTGCGTTCGGTGGGGATGTCGGTCGCTCGTTGTTGCGTTCGGTGGCGATGTCGGTCGCTCGTTGTTGCGTTCGGTGGGGATGTCGGTCGCTCGTTGTTTGCGTTCGGTGGCGATGTCGGTCGCTCGTTGTTGCGTTCGGTGGGGATGTCGGTCGCTCGTTGTTGCGTTCGATGGCGATGTCGGTCGCTCGTTGTTACTTTCGGTGGCGATGTCGGTCGCTCGTTGTTGCGTTCGGTGGCGATGTCGGTCGCTCGTTGTTGCGTTCGGTGGGGATGTCGGTCGCTCGTTGTTGCGTTCGGTGGGGATGTCGGTCGCTCGTTGTTACTTTCGGTGGCGATGTCGGTCGCTCGTTGTTGCGTTCGGTGGTGATGCAAGACGCTCGTTGTTTCTTTCGGTAGTAATGTCTGTCGCTCGTTGTTGCGTTCGGTGGCGATGTCGGTCGCTCGCAGTTACGTTCGCTAACGATGGTCACAACGCCCACTTGACGCCCTTTTGAAGAATATCTTAACCCCATTGTCTCGTTCCTTCACACACACCGGAGGAACCCCTTATTGTGAGGTGTCGTTCTCGAAGGTTTTCGTTCGCAGTGTGGAGGCTGCTCCTCCTCCTCCTCCTCCTCCTCCTCCTCCTCCTCCTCCTGCTCCTCCTCCTCCTGCTCCTCCTCCTCCTCCTCCTCCCCTGCACACCACACTACCACCAGCAGTAGTCTGGGAGGCTTCCGTTTTGGACTGCAGATCTTCGTTGTGCACTTCCAGTCTTCGGACAGCATAATGGTCCAACCAGATACTCAAAAGAAAATAACTCAAAGTCCTTCTCTTTTCCTTCTTTCAATGAAAAAAAGAAAGGAAGAATGGATCTTCGTTGTGCACTTCCAGTCTCCGGACAGCATAATGGTCCAACCAGATACTCAAAAGAAAATAACTCAAAGTCCTTCTTCTCTTTTCCTTCTTTCAATGAAAAAAAGAAAGAAAGAATGGATCTTCGTTGTGCACTCCCAGTCTCCGGACAGCATAATGGTCCAACCAGATACTCAAAAAGAAAATAACTCAAAGTCCTTCTTCTCTTTTCCTTCTTTCAATGAAAAAAAGAAAGAGAGAAAGAGTGAAGTGAATGCTCGCCGAAGGATGTGTTCACCCATGCCGCGTTTGGCTTCTCCGGAGAGCAAAACAGCCAATTTAACCTCCTCCTCCCCTAACCACCTTCCCCCTCGAGGTCGTGGGGAGGGACGGACGCTGGGGGGGCTAACGACAGTTTGGGGTTGTCGGGACATCTGTTCCTCCCACCTGATATTTGTTAATTACGCGCACCTGCCCACCTATCAAATTCAATCACAGGTGAGCGAGGTATGAAATTAGTCACCGGCCGACAGGATTCGAGTGATTAAAATGATGAATATTTTTGCGGTCGACGGACATTGCTACTCACTCCCCCCCCAACCCCCTCCCCCCCCTCCAGTCCTGGAAAATTTACCACCCATCATTTTTTTTTCCAGAGAGAGAGAGAGAGAGAGGCAGAGGCAGGCAGGCACAAAAGCCTCCATCCAATTGGGCTAATTCTCAGAGCGTAATAACCATAAGTTGTTGATTATGCACTCCGATACGGATTACGGGCTAGGGAGAGAGGGGAGAGAGGGGAGAGAGGGGAGAGGTTGGTGGAGGGGGGGGCTGCTGTAGGAGGGGGGGAGGGGTAGGGGAGGGGTTGGTAGTAGGGGGGGGAGAGGAGAGAGAGGGGGGGGAGAGAGACAGGCCCCCCCTTCCCCCCCCAGGTCATTCAGAACGTATTCCCGACTAGATGAGTTTTATGGAAGGATTGGGGACGTGGGAGGGGGTCGGGAGAGGAGGAGGAGGTTGGGGGGAAAGGGGGAAAAAATGATAAAAAGGATACGTGTTTGGGGTCATCGTGGTGTGGTGGTGACCACCACTGAGAATGGAACTCAGACTTAATTCCCCTCAGCCTTAGGGATCAGTATGGGTTGATCATGGCGGCTCGGAATTCACTCTCACTTTTATACTCGCTTTTTCATTTTTCTTTTTTTTTTTTTTTTCCTCCCAACGCGACAGTACTTTGAGGTCCAGTGGAAATCTCTGTTGTCATCCATTTCGAAGGTTTTAAATTTCACTTTCCGTCTCACAGTGTGTGTGTGTGTGTGTGTGTGTGTGTGTGTGTGTGTGTGTGTGGAGGGGGAGGTAAGGGGGGCAGGCGAAGGCAACAGGATGCGCAAAACATGGCAGAGAGTCAGGGAATACGAGGATGTGTTCAGGAGATGGAAGCTGAGGATGGAAACAGGTGCTCCATTATTGACAAAATGTTCCTAGAACAGAATTAGGATGAGAGTGACCAAATAGGAACATCTAAAAAGGATTGGAATCGCTCTATAAACATTTTTGACATAGAGGCTCTCAAAGATCACAGCTCTGTGGATCTCTTAACAGTGACTTAAGGAAGAAAGGATTTGGGTTTTGGTTCTTATCTTCATGAAGATACTCTTCATCATTTTAACGACCAGTTAGTCTGAGGACATAAGCGTCGTGACATGCACCCACTTGCCACGCGTTTTAGACACATACTGGTCGAATATGCATGAAAACAGAGGACTACTTCAGACATTTAGTGAATGGAAGGAGCAAAACATCTTCAAGAAAGGAAATGCAAACGTGAGACGTAAATGAAAGGTAATCTAAACCTCCGACCAGGAACCAAGGAAAGGGCATGAGATTGGTCAAAAATGAGGTTGATGTATGTTATCAGCCAAGCCAAGGTGATGTGGTAGACAAAAGATAAGGGAGATTGGAACGTCCGATAACACAGGGTTAGGTCAGTGATGAAGGTCGGAGTAATATATATTGTCCATAGAGGGATAGGAAGTGGGTAAGACCTGCAGCGTGTAAGGTTGTCTGGATGGAACAGGGAAAAGGTGGGAAGTTCATTGATCCGGACGGACGGACGGGCGGCAGACAGACAGGACGACGGTCTGAGTGACGGGTAAGGATGGTCAGGATGCATGACGGTCTTGAGTGACGGGTAAGGATGGTACCAGGGAACTTCAGGTGTAAATGGTAACGCGAGTGACGCTATGATCGAGTGTGTGTGTGTGTGTGTGTGTGTGTGTGTGTGTGTGTGTGTGTGTCGTTCGTTTGCGCTTCCCTCACAGCTGACGGCGAGGATTTGCTTGCAAGAGGGAAAGCACCCGAGAGGAAATCCTTGCTGACAGCGAGAGAATTTGCTTACAAGAGGGAAGAGGGAAAAGCACCACAGAGGAGATCAAGCAGAGTTTTGCCTAAGCTTCGACAAAGATATAGATATATCTATATGTTAGCTGAGTTACCCAGCACTGCATGGGATAGAAATAGCTGCTCTGAAAAGACATAAGTTTTGTATGGAAATGGCATATTGTTGGCT
The DNA here is from genome assembly GCF_036320965.1 of Panulirus ornatus. Taxonomy (NCBI): domain Eukaryota; kingdom Metazoa; phylum Arthropoda; class Malacostraca; order Decapoda; family Palinuridae; genus Panulirus; species Panulirus ornatus. The sequence goes on along the minus strand of NC_092227.1, from coordinate 80,201,167 downwards.
TTCAAATGGCCTTCAAGGTCGACTGTTGTGAGTATGAAATGTGTGTGAACGGCATACGATGTGGTAGACACGTAGAAGAAACAAGAGTTCAGTAATCTTGCTGGCCGGATAGAGCTGGATAGATAGATAGAGATAGATAGATATAGATAGATAGATAGATAGATAGATAGAGAGAGAGAGAGAGAGAGAGAGAGAGAGAGAGAGAGAGAGAGAGAGAGAGAGAGAGAGAGAGCTTGCATGAGATGATACGGGGTCAAGGAGGTCAGGTTATAGTTCGCCCCGAGAGTACGATAGTGATTTGTGGGTCAGTGTTATGGTCCGCCCACGGAGGTCAACGAGGTCAGGGAGTGTGAGCGAGGGAAATTCATGGGAAGGGTGGGATGGTGGGTGGGGGGGGGGGGGGAATACAACGTTGTGAAACGAGGGAGTGGAAGGAAGACGTGTGTAGAAGGGGTTGAAATGAAAATGGTTGGGTGAAATGCTCAATGGTGGCGAGAAATAGTAGACACGATTGTGATAAGACGGTTTTAGAGAGAGAGAGAGAGAGAGAGAGAGAGAGAGAGAGAGAGAGAGAGAGAGAGAGAGAGAGAGAGGAATGGAAGAACGAAATCGTGGAGGAACCTCAAGCGAGTTCATGAGAGAACGCGCGTAAATTCGTGTTAATGCACGAATATACGATCTGAAAGGAGAGGAACAAAACGTGATTGGAGGCGGGGAGAGAGAGAGGGAGAGAGAGAGAGAGAGAGAGAGAGAGAGAGAGAGAGAGAGAGAGAGAGAGAGAGAGAGAGAGAGAGAGATGGCTCGTTGTTGGTTCTAGGTGAATGAGAACGAAAAGGGGTTGAGGTTGAATTGCTTCCATTGTTCGTAAGGAGGGGGATTTTGTGGCTTTTTACGTTGGTATATACTGACATCCCCGGTCATACAAGACCTCAACGGGTGCACGTGAGTATAGCACACAGTCGTAAAATAGACGAGATGGTATGGCCCCGTAGGCAGAGCAGCGGGAGAATGTTGCGTGAAGAAGACTCACAGTAAATGAGACTCTTTGAGTGTGGTGCGAAGAAACAAGATAGAAAACGAGGGAGAGGTTGGCTGTGTAGTAGAGACATGTCCGTAAGTGGTGTATGGGGAGCGACGGATGAGAACTGCCGTCGATGTGTTTTGCGTGGCACAATGACAGAGTGCAAGGAGGCCAGTGACCCTCCCGACGTGCATAAGTCTAATTAGTGTTCTGTTTCGTGCACCTGCTCACTGGTGACTGTGTAACACACCAGGTGAGCTGAGAACACGAATAAATGTTACGTTTACGTTCTCGTTAAGTATATTTGACTCTAATGTCATACATATATCTCCTTATGTACATTTGATTGCCATGCATATAACTCCTTATGTACATTTGATTGTCATGCATATAACTCCTTATATACATTTGACTACGTTGTCATACATATTTTTCCTTTCCTTTCTTTTGTACTTTATCTAACATCTCTACGATATCATAAAGTGATGATATTATCTCACTAAAGATTAAAGTTAAGTTACTGATAAGAATGATTTGTAGCGTTCTTACATCGGGTAATCACGTTGATCGAGGATCGCTCCTTCGGGAGATCAGAGATGTACTGTAGGCATAACCTGACCTCATCATGTACATCCTCGACTAAACAAAGTCATGTATAGGAAGTGAGTCATGGCATATGCTTCGGTGAAAAGAGAAGAAGTGACGAATGCCTTTCGGTAGATGAAGTGTGGCAATGTGAGTGTAGTGGATGGGACCGCAGTTGAATTTCACAAAGTGGATGACAGTTGATGATCGGTTAGTGAGGATATTTATTGTGTATATGGCTCAAGGTGAAGTGCCTGAGGGTTCGCAACATGCCTGTATAGTACCAGTGTATTAAGGCAAGAAGCACACGAGCGGATGTTCGAAATACAGAGATGTGCGGAAGCGTGGCGATTGAGGGTATAGCGGCATACAGAAAGCATCAAAGTGGGGAGGAACAGTGTAGTTTAATGAGTGGTAGAGCATGCGTGGCTCAAGTGTATGCCTTGAAACATGTGTGAGCTATAGAAGTATTTGCATATGGTATTTACGGATCTAGAGATAGCGTAGTTAGAGTTGATAATGACACTCTGTGGAAGATGTTACGAATACATGAAGTAGAAGGAAAGCTATTAGAAGCAGTGAGGAGATTCTGTCAAGAGAATTAGGTATACGTGCGAGTAGGAAGAGAGAGTGGTGAATGGTTCCATGCGAAGGTGGACCTGCGGCAAAGGGTGTTTGTTACTACCGTGGCTATTCATTCTGCCTATAAATTGTATGACGAAGAGGGTAAATGCAAGGGTCTTTGAGAGAAGGGAGGGTTTGCAGTCTGTCGGGGATGGCGGAAAACCAGGATGCGAGTCAGCTGCTGTTTGCTGATGATACGGCTCTGGTGGCACACTAGATTGGGAAACTGCAGAAGCTGGTGTCTTTTTGTGATGGTTTGTGAGGAGGGGGAAAGGTGAGAGTTAATGCAGATTAAAGTAATATTAGAAGGAATGGCAGACTTGGTTGGAGTGTGGGTTTAATGTAGAGAACCTTGCGGAAGTGGAGCTTTTGTGATACCTGGGAATGGACATGACAGTGGCTGGAACCCTGGGAGTTGAAGTTAGCAATAAGGTGGGTGAGGGGGTGGCTGAGGTTCTGGGTACAATGAGGAATATGTGGAAAGAGATGTTAATGTCTGGTGGGTCAAAGATGGGTATGTCTAATGGTATAGTATCCCAGCGGTGTTCTTTGGATGTGTTGGAAATGAAATGCTTGTGGACAACATAGGGTGTGAGGAGAGTTGATCCAGTAAGAAATGATAGGGCAAGAGAGAGAGAGAGAGAAGTGCGGTAGTATGTATGGGTGAGAGAGAGCTGGAGAGGATGTGTGTTGAAATGGTTGGACGCAAGAACAAGATGAGTGTGGAGAGGTTGACTACGAGGATATACGTATCAAAAGTGGAAGGGAACAGGAAGGTAGGACTGAGCCGGAGACAGAGGGATGGTGTGGATGACCCTCTGAGGGGGTCGAAGCCCGATCATGCAGGTGGGAGCAAGGCATGCACGAGATAGAGTGAACTGGAGCGATGTGGTGTACAGAGAACGATGCGACGTGCTGTCAGTGGGGTGACCCCAGGGCACATGAAGCGGTCAGGGGTAAACCTCGGAGAGGTGCTGAAGGGCTTGGCTGTGAAAAGGAGGCTCTGCTTTCGGTGCATTATGCATGACAACTGTTCCTGGCGTTGCCTCGCTACGCGGAGAATATGGGGGGAAAAGAATGGAAAAGTATATATGTGTGTATATATATATATATATATATATATATATATATATATATATATATATATATATATATATACATAAACGTGGAGAAGTTTGTGAAACTACAGCTCTCGTTCGTCTCTGTTTTAATACCAGATACGTGCAATTACACACATCCCACACCGCAATCTACATCTTGAGCTCCTCCGCCCCCTTCTTCCCATGATTAATAATTCATTTCCTAATAAAAGAAATCAGAATAATGGTCGTCTTCCTCGACTTTTAAGATATGGAAATCACACCTGCGGTAGCTAATGGCCAGTAATTGGATAATACGTATCCACGCCCGTTACAGCTGTCAGGTGGTCCTTAACCGGAGATCGTCGCCGTCTTCCGTTTTTCATCTCGTTACGAGAGAGAGAGAGAGAGAGAGAGAGAGAGAGAGAGAGAGAGAGAGAGAGAGAGAGAGAGAGAGAGAGAGGAAATTAGAGGCGTGTAGACTGGTGGTGTCTGCGAGTTTCATAAGCGACCAAGGGATGGTATTTTACAGTACTGGGTTGCTTCCGTGCTGCAGGTTTGCTGATGGCTCGACGCTGGTTTAATCTCATTTTCTTTCGGAAAGGAAAGAAAAGAAGACGAGAAGAAAACGACTTGTCAAGAAGACGAAATGGTAGCTCTGTACCGATGTCCGTACAGGAGACTGTCTTCCTGTTGTCACTCGACCATATTTCTTTTATTTTGTCATTGTTGCTGAACTTTCTGAGCGTGACGGTCCGGGTTCTTTGGGTACGTTGGTACGATCCTTGAACGCGATCGTACGACCTTCGGGTTTCATAGGTCCAGGTCATCTGACCTGACGCTTGAATCGTGTCAAAGGTCAGGCCATTATACCCAAAGGTCGTATCGTAATGTACAAGGGTCGCACCGTCGTGCTCGGGTGTCAAACACGTGGGTCTTACCGTCGTGCTTGAGGATCGTATTGTCATGCTCAAGGGTCGTACCGTCGTGCTCAGGCGTTAAACGTTTGTGCTTAAGGGTCGTACCGTCGTGTTCAAGTGTCAAACGTTTATGCTCAAGGGTCGTACCGTCGTGCTCAAGGGTCGCACTGTCGTGCTCAAGGGTCGCACGGTCGTGGTCAAGGGTCGCACCGTCGTGCTCAAGGTTCGTATCGTCGTGCTCAATGGTCGTTTCGTCATGCTCTAGGGTCGTCGCGTCGTGCTCAAGGCCTTGCTTCAGTGTATCATGGTTCTAAGAGCCTTAGTTCCTGTGTCACTAACTTTCAGATTGTGTTACTGTTTTGCAGAACATCTCATATATATATATATATATATATATATATATATATATATATATATATATATATATATATATATATATATATACGTATAATGATAATTAGATGTTACTGCACTTCACCTGTTCGGGGTGAAAAGTGACCTTTGGCGATAACCACATCGTCCAAGAACCTCTTACTCTAACGTAGTATACATTTCCCTCCTGCTGCAAATAGCGCAGCCTTGAGCAGCAGGAGCCTTCAGATCACTGGGTAACACCAGGAGTCTCTCATAGAAATTGGTTCTGGGTTAATTATACATGAAAATATCATACGTTCCTCTAAACCTAAATTGTATGAATACACCAGAAAAAAAAAAGCTGCCAGTTTCGATACAACCAACACGGCATCTCCTCACCACCGTTCCATCCATAGCCAGGTGCTTGGAGGGCGGGGAGGGAGGAATTGGCCCAACACTGAACCAAACTGCGGAGAATTTAGCCCAGCCATTCCATCCCCCTTTAAATCACCTCAGTAGGCACTGGGAAACGCAGCTTTGCACTGTCCGCGCGGAAGCCTTCCGATGGCTATGGAACTGTAAATCGAGTCACTCCGCACCGTGATGGCGGTGAGGGCTCGCTCCACCACTTGCTCGTTTTCGCCACAGATGTTCTGAATAACCTCGACGAACGGTGTTTATGTTTTCAACAGATATGTGTAGTTCCCGTCCACATTTGCGACGTGGGATGTAGAGAGTTTCCACTCGAATTCGTCATACAATTCCTCTTTGAATATGGTCCCTTCATTCTCTGTTTATTTCTGTCTACAGGAGTTTTGCAGTGGTTGGGTAAACAGAGATGTTCATATCAAGCATTTGCCATGGTTATAGAGATATGTTGTTTCTGTATATACCTCTAGTCACGAAGCGTAGGTGAGAGATGTTATATATACCGTATTTGTGAATACGGATTTGATGATATTTCTGTCACCAAACAGTTTTTCTTTTAAGTTCCTTTGACATACAGTTATGAAGAGTGATATCCAGTATTGTGGTAAGAGTCTGGATCGGTAGATAGATCTGTTTAACATTCCCGGAAGTTATTCTTTGACGGGACGTATAGAGTTCAAGTCATAACTCCAGGAGTCCAGTTATCTAACTGCTCCTCAATTCCCGTTTTCCTTTAACCTCCTCATCTTTTGAGGGTCAGGTCTACAGACACACCAGAGGAGCTGAACTTAATAATCCTTACCGTATGCCAATGTGCGAGTCTCGTCCAAGTCATTTGCTCCTCTCGTGAGTACAGCTTATAATAACCCCAGGACACTCCTTGCATGGGGCTTATGCAGCTCCGAGGCTACGCTACAAGCGCGAGGGAATAATGACGAATTTCATCGTGGAAAGATGGTCCTCGACGACACGGTGCTTGTGTGAGGAGAGGAGGGGGGGGGGAAAGCTCTTCAGGATTTTGAAATAAGACTTGAGTCTTGAATCCTGAAAATGTTTATATCCGTACAGAGATGTGGAAAGAGTGAGAATGTAATGGTGATAGTTATAGTATGTGTGGTTTGAATTTGTAGTCCTTTATTGTGTCTATGATATATAAGAGAGTAAGAGAAAGAATTGGAGACATAAATGTGAGACTTTTCACTGTAACACGTGGAAGTGGGTCATAAATAAATATGAAAATACCTAAAGTACTTATCTGTTTTTCAGTGAGCGATCAACATGTTTACATGTCTCTCCTTCCTGTTAACTGAGAGTGTGATTTATATCATCAAGTTAGGGTCAGATATTCTTTTCTTCTTTTGACGTAAAAGTGTAGGATTTTGGACCTATAGGTGTTACCTTGACTCTGCTCCTATCGACACCACAAACGTGAAAATTTACATCCAGTTGAGCTCTATGAAGAATAAGTGAATCATAGTCACATAGTTGCATTAGATTCGTGGTGACGTGGAAGGTCTGTTATGTTCGCTGGTAGAAAATGAGAGCGGAGACAACACGGGGCCTTGGAGTATCCCCTACATTTAGTGTAAATGGACCAGAGAGGTGGTTATAAACCCATTCTGCATCGCTCTGGCACCTCTCAAGTTACGAAATCGTTTCTTCAGGAGGTGCTGGAAAGCTGTATGGCATGTTCGCTAAATAGCTCCGTACCATGCTATGTCCAAGGCACATTTAGCATCTTTTGTATTCGGCGGCGTCTTACAAGGCGAGGTACAAAACCTCGTGAATTTGTGTGGGCCAATGCATAGGTGATATTAAGGGTAGGAAGCAAATCTCTTGTTGGGAACTAGGTCAGGACTACCTGTGTATGAAGCCAAGGGTAGGGTAGTCAGATTCCAAAGCCTCTTTGCCTAAATAGCAGTCCAAGAAGTGAAAGAAAGGCTCTCTGTCTGACAGTTCAGGTCTACAATCAGAATCTCTGGTGTGATCGAAGATGCAGTTGACAGTTTGCAGCGTATGCTATCATGATGGTAAGGGAACGGTGTTGTGAATGTCTGTCGTGTGTTTTGATGGCGGAAGGCATTTATATAGTTCGAATGGTTACTGAGGATCTTATGTTTACATGTGCTTTTAAGCGGAATAGTGACATCCTCATGGGTCTTGTCATCGGACCAACATCAGTGACATCAGGACGGATCAGAATGTCTGGCCTTTCAAAGTGACATCCATACTGATCATCATGTCTCGGACTCCTTTTAAGTGACAACAGAACGGACCATCGTGTCTTTATTTCCTTTAAGTGACACCAGGACGGACCAGTCTGTCTCTGATTCCTTTACGTAACATTAGCACAGACCACCGTGCCTTTGGTTCCTCTAAGTAACATCAGTGTCTCTCGATCGACGTTCCTGGCCCACGTCTCCAATCATCATTTCCTTTTTAAAACATCATTTCATCTCGACGGGGTCGAGTTTGGTGGGCTACCCTACATCGCATACCCGTGTGTCGTGAGCCAGGGCATCTGAGCCGACATACATGCATTCCAGCTGCTCGAGTCTGGTAAACAAGTGAGGTGTGGGGTTTCGACGCCTCCCCTGACCGCAAAATGGCACCTGTGACTAATATCCCATTTGCGTCGCTTCTCACTGAGTGCGCGTCGGCGTCTTCGCAGGCCAGGTGGGGGAACCTAAGGTAGGCGGAGGGGTTCATCTTTGAAGGGCAGTGGTATAAGAAATTCGCATGCCACCGTCTCCACCTCTCCCAAGTGGCAGGGAGAGAACCTACCTCCTCTACATTACCTGGCATCCGAGGAATATCGGCCATTTACACCACGATTCTTGCACACAATCGATACCACCATCTCCTCCAGCGAAGAGTTAAAGCGATTTATTTTTTTCTACCAGCAGTAAGACACGCGAGGTAGGTAGGTACTATGGAAGCTGGAAGCAGAGGAATATAAAAGATAATTCGACGCGTCACGATACGCAGAAGGTGGTCTTCAGAAGAACCCGAGGAAAAAAATCCTCCAGAAGGTGTGTGTGTGTGTGTGTGTGTCTCCTCGTTACCATGTGGGCTAGATGTGCGTCGCTCCATCATCACCTGACGTAACTCGAGGCCTTGTGCCCTCTTCAACATTCATACGTCGAAAACGAATAGAAGAGAAGAACAAAAACAAAGGCAAGATCGAGTGGAATAACCACAACACTCTGCTTCTGGATCTAACAAGGAAGGCTGGACGAGATAGCGGAGGTCGGGGGAATACATTATGATCATCAGTTCCCGGACAGCAGCAACGGAGGCGCCGTCGGAGGCGCCATCCCTCACCTCACCATGAAATTGTACCCCAGGACTTCGGTCGGGGTCGTTTAACCCACTTCGTCGGCCGTGTCATCTTGGTGCTACTGTCCTCGCTACCGAAGGCGCTGCACGTATGTTACGGACGCTTGATCTGTCTGCAGTGGGAAGCCCCAGCCTCGGGAACCCACTGAGTAATGATAAGGATAATGATAATGATGATAATGATAAGAGTAGTATTGATAATGATTGCAGCAGTAATAATCATGATAATGATAATAATAGTATTGATGATAGAAATCATGATAAATTTAATGATAATGATAATAATGATAGTAATAATGATAATAACGATAATAATAATGACATTATTATCATTCTCATTATCATTATTGTTAGCATCATTATCATAGAATGAAAGTGATAGTAATAAGAAAGAAGAGGAAGAAAAAGGAGATGAAGAGGAAAAAGAAGAATGGTACTCCACATGATGTTTTATTTCACACATAACTTCCATTTCTCGTAGACGTGTTTGCTAACTGGACTGTGTGTTGTTGATCCAGAAATACATCGTGAGAAAGTAAGTCTCTCCATTCATGCATTCACCACGCATGCAAATTCATTGTGTCCCCTTCTGTGAATGGAACCTTTTCACCTGGGGCTGCGGTTACCACTGTGTGTGAGAGTCCAGAAATATTCCCCAACCCTCTTTTTCCACACCATTCGTATACATATATACAGTTACTTTTCCAGATTGTATTATTAACGTGATTCAAAATAATGGAAAAGTAATCCGTAAGGTCGATGCGGAACTCTGGCAATTTTACACTGGAACATGGAACCCAGCCACTCCTCAGTGGGTGGAAATCCCACTAGATACGAGCCTGCCTTTTCTCATTCTGTTCCGGGTTAACCTCCTTGAAAGCTGTTTTGGCATCTTGTCACAAAACGACACCCACCAATTTTCCACATTGTTACGCTTGCCATCGCCAGAAACGGCGGAATCCACACAAACGGAAAATTCTCCTAAAGGAATGCTTCGTCTGAGAGAGAGAGAGAGGGAAGGAGGGAGGGAGGTGTTGGTGGTGGTATGGTCGCCGCCCTTAAGAATCCACAGAAGTCATCAATCACTCCGTGAGGGATGAAGGCCCCCGCACAAACCTTTGAAGTCCACAAACACACGGCCTATGATCAGATTTTCGTCAATAAGAGCATAATTAAGGGGTAAAAAGACAACCCCGGCACCTCGGAACGCTTCCTACCATTCAGCCGTCAATCACGAACGCGTCGGCAAAGTGTCCACGTTTCACGCCGGATCTTCCCTTTGTCGAACGCTTGACAAAAGACGAGCGGGGCAGAGGCGTCTCTCAGGAACGGCTTGTTGACTCGGGCTGACGAGTTTCGCGCTTATTAGAAAGTTCCTGTGGTCGTTAGAGTCTCCTTGTGGACCCACGCCTCCTGGTGCTCGTCAAGACCGTAGCTTATGTCTCGAGCTGTTATACATTCATTACCAAAAAAAGTATCATTATACGCACTTGATTGCAAGAATTCTATAAAAGCTGATGAGAAGGAGAGATGGAAAGAGGCGAATTGATAAGGAGGGAAAGAGATAGATTAGGTAATAATTACGTGAGTACATAATTAGACGAAACGATAAATAGTTTTTTTTTTCAAAATACTTTTTCCCTCCGGTTCACACAGGAAACGTTATGCATCTTCGAACTTAATTAAGGATCAGACAGAGACCATTTTTCCGACGCACATCTTGGGAGATGCTCCTGCCACTGGCTTTCCAACTTAAATGCGAATGATGATGATGATGGACTCCTGTTACTTACAATCCTAACTGAAAGTAGATCAGACAGAACTCTTTCGTAGCACCTTCTCTTTGGTATGAGGTCTTGTATAACCTTAATGTTCGACATGGCTATCCTCTGACAGTCACTCATCCTCACAACGGTTTCAGAGGGTTATTGAAAACTCCCCTTTCTCAATAAGCGCATTTACATGTCTAGACTGTTATCACACGCACCATAGTAAAGACTTAAGTGACCGCCCTCACACATGTAACACCGCCTATCCAACTCCTATTCGCGCATCTTCCTTCGTAGCCATGATATATGATCACTGAAACACTAGCGTATACCCTTCCATCACTCGTAATCATGACTACACACACACACACACGCATACACCTTTTCACTCCTTCTTCCTTACCTGTTTGTGTACAGCCCAAGAGAGGGCACGGGTCATTGTGTGGGGGCCGACGTACTTCTGTTTGGCCGTCGCTTCGTACAAGGCTTCAAATTATTTGCATTTAGGATTGTACATTTATCCCCGGAGTTGATTTTCGCCTTGTTTTGTGGCATAATAAGGTTCCCCCGATGGTTTTGTTCACATGATGATGGAAAGGCGTTGGAAACAGATATCCCTAATTACGTCCGCCACCTGGTCCGTCCCCCAGGGAGTGGACACGCCCGCTGCCATTCGCTGGGTTGGAAACTATCGTACATCTTGAGAGAGACAGGTGGGATGTACGTATATGGAGTGGTGTTACCTGCACCCGGTCTTATGAAACTTGCTGATTTAAGTGGAAGTTATCAGAGATTTACCTCAATTATATATATATATATATATATATATATATATATATATATATATATATATATATAGTTTAGGTGACTCTCGTGGCCCCGTGATAATTATACATATGATTTTTGCTGTTCGTTTTTATATCTGGCCATCAATGAAAACTTCATATTAAAGCGAATACGTTGGTTCTATTTTCATTTCCTGATTCGAGTTTGAAGACGGGTTCTTTTTATTCAATGTCATGCAATTGTAAGCATTTACTGGTAAATTGATACCAATTTACATATTCATGTACATTAACCAGTGGACTCCTTTTTCGTAAGTGTCCTTGGTATGTCACTCCATGACCCCTATACCTGGAACTCCCGTTGCCTCGAGGCTGCGCTGCTTACAGTAGCAGGGAAATGATGGACACCCTTTTGGAGTGAAAAGTTCTTCGATGAGACTGTACTTCCTTTCGTCGACAGACGATGGACCAGTCTCGCAAGAAGGTGATTTTTCACTCGAGGTGTATCCACAGGCAGGCGCAGTCCGGTAACACCGGTGAATGGATATGTAAGGTGAAGCAATGCTGCATTTAATGGTTTCTTTCTTCCCTGAGGAGGCCTGACTAATTTTTTCTTTTTCTTCTTCAAGACGCTCTTAAGCGAGTCCTTTAGTCTCTTAAGCGCGAGGGTACGACCCTTGAACACGACAGTAAGACCCTTGAGCACGACGGCAAGACCCTTGAGCACGACGGTACGACCCTTGAATACGATGGTACGACCCTTGAGCCCGACTGTAATACCCTTGAGCTCAACGGTACGACCCTTGAGCACGACTGTAATGCCCTTGAGCACAACGGTACGACCCTTGAGCACGACGGTAAGACCCTTGAGCACGACTGTAATACCCTTCAGCACGAAGGTACGGCCCACGAGCCTGCTTAGTCTGGCCTTCGGTCTTAACATCACAGGTCAGGTCAAAAGTCAAGCCAAATTATACCTACGGGGCTCTGTAGTCGTGCTTCAAAGGGCCGTGCCATCGCGCTAAAGAGCTTTATAGTCGGGCTCAAGGGTTGTACCATCGCGCTGAAGGCCCTAAGTCGCGCTCAAGGGTTGAACCCAACATCGAGACTTGGATTCAGCTGTTGCGTAACTGCAGTGCTGAATACGAAGCCACAATGCTGTTGAGCTCGACATTAGACAGAGTTTAATACGACTAATGAGTTAAAAAAAAAAAGGCCTGATGAGATCAGACCCCATGTAGCTAGCAAGAGAGCATATCCACTCCCGGACTGTTAACTGGGCCCCTCCTGGGCACCGCTGGGTAGCCTCATTCCTCCGTCACGCTACGGACTTGATTCGCGCTTCGTCACGCCGTCACCCAAGTCAATTATATGCGTCACTTTCCTTTGTAGCGGGCGGCACACACACACACACACACACACACACACACACACACACACACACACACCCCGAGGTGGTTGGCTGGCCGGCTGGTGGTGATGGGGAAGTGGTGAAGGTGTTGGGGCAATGGTGGAGATAATCATGGAGGTGAGGATGCGTGTTAGGGCAGGAGGATTAGTGGTGGTGGTGCTGTTGGTGCAATGTTGGAGTAGTGTTGTTGTTGGGGCGGTAGTAGTGGTGGTGCTTTGATGCTTAGGCAGTGTTGGTGGTGCTCGGGCAGTGACGTAGAAGTCGAGGCAGCTTTGGGGTTGTTGAGGGAAGTGTCGCAGATGTTGAGGCGGTGTTGGGGGAAGTGTCGCAGATGTTGAGGCGGTGTTGGGGAAGTGCCGCAGATGTTGAGGCAGTGTTGGTGGTGTTGGGGCATTGGTGCAAATGTTGAGGCAGTGTTGGGGGGTGTTGGAGCAGTGTTAGTAGTGCTGTGGGCAGTGTTGTAGATACTGAGGCATATTGTTGGTGGTGGTGTTGTGGAAGTTGTAAAAGTGTTGTGATATCGGAACTGTCATGGTACTGTTAGGGGCTCTCGAGTTGTTGGTTTAGTACAGGGTACTGGGCATGTTATTAGCACAGGTATTGGGTACGTTCGTGCAGGTATTAGGTATGTCAGTACAGGTATTGGGTATGTTATTATTACAAGTATTGGGTATGTCAGTACAGGTATTGGGTATGTTAGTACAGGTATTGGGTATGTTATTATTACAAGTATTGGGTATGTCAGTACAGGTATTGGGTATGTTAGTAAAGGTATTGGGTATGTTATTAGTACAAGTATTAGGTATGTCAGTACAGGTAGTGGGTACAGGTGTTATCACAGGTATCAGGTATGTTTAGAGTGGTGGTAAAGATGTTAGGGGCAGTAACTGTAGCACTGTGACACTGAGGGAGTGTTGCTAGGGGTGGAAACTGATGGAGACGTTGAGGAGGTGGGACCTTTAAAAGGGTTGATGTTAGAGAAAGTAAGGTGGTGTTAGACCAGGGGATAGTGTATGATGTTGAGGGGAGGGGGGGGCTGTTATAGTAGGGTTAGGAAATGGAGAGGCAGTGAGGCAATGGTGGTAGCAGTAGGAAAATGTTGGTAGTGCTGGTAGTGGTGTTGGGTTGGTGGTGGTGTTGGGTTGATGGTGGTGGTGGTGTTGGGGTGGTGGTGATGGTGGTGTTGGGTTGGTGGTATTGGGTTGATGGTGATGGTGGTGTTGGGTTGGTGGTATTGGGTTGATGGTGATGGTGGTGTTGGGTTGGTGGTATTGGGTTGATGGTGGTGGTGGTGTTGGGTTAGTGGTGGAGGTTTTGGGTTGGTGAGGGTAGTGTTGGGGTGGTGGTGTTGGGCTAGTGGTGGTGGTTTTCGGGTGGTGGTGGTGGTGGTGTTGGCGTGGTGGGTAGTAGGTCAGGTATAGAGTAGATGTGGCAGAGGAGATGGTGACCAAAGCTATACTGCTAGTGTACATGTGGGGGACGCCAGCTCGCTCATAATGGTGCAGTGTGGTGTCAGTGGGCGCTGGGAATGACCCTGTGGTGTTAGTGCAGTACTAATGGTTGTCACGACGATGATGGCAGCAGTACGATGCGGTGCTGGTTCGTGGGGTGGTGGTAATCGTGTTGGCCAAGTGTTGATGGCCCCCTGGCGGTAAAGAGAGGGAGGTAATTACCATACGTGTAATTGCTCGTTTGTACTGTACGGGGAGGGAAGTTTCACCCTCGCTTCTACCATCATTAGCAGCGTATTTAAGACTTCTGTATGCTGTCTGTATCCACAGTTTCCCTCGGTTAGTTTATTCTGTTCATTTACCAGTCTTCATTCATCAACAGCTCCCTTTATTCATTGACCGATCTTCATTCGTCCACCACTTTTCATCTGCCACTCTTCATTTACCCATCACTCTTCATTCATCTGCCACTCAATTCATCCACCACTCTTCATTCATCCACCACTCTTCATTCATCCACCACTCTTCATTCATCCGCCACTTTTCATTCACTTACCGCTATCATTCATCCACCACTCTTCGTTCGTCATCCACCAATCATCATTCACCCACCGTTTTTTTTCATTCATCCACCACTCTTCATTCATTCATCAACCCTTCTTCTTCCACCCACCACTCTTACCCTCTGAAAAGTGCTTCTCCACACCTTTTCCATCAAGCATCTTGCTTAGTCTCATGTCCTGTCTTGTGTGTGTTGCTGTCTTCTGTACATCCCTCGAGGAACTGTCCGGGGAGCGAAGGTGATCTCGAAATACCTGGTACATTGGCGCCTCAGCAGTGGCGTTGTTGGCGAAGCAGTGTTGGAGATGTTGTGCCGTTTAAGGTTGTTACATTGTTGAAGTCGTGTGGGAGATGTTGTACTGAAGTTGAAGGTTGTTCCAGCAGCATTGCTGGTGTTGAGGCAGTGTTGGGGATGGTGTTGGGGATGTTGGTGATGGCGCTGCTGCTGATCGGTATTGTTGGTGATGGAGGTATGGCGGTGAGGTGGAGGAACTTTGGTACTGTCTGATGTTGGGGATGGAGCGACTGGTATTGGTAGTGGTGGCAGTACTGATGTGTTGGCGATGCAGCTGAGGCAGTGGTGGTGGGTACTGTGTGGGCAGTGTCCACTGTGATAGGGCAGTGTCCTTAGTCTGGGGCAGTGCCGCAGTCCGTAGTAAGGGTGCGGTACCCATGATGTTTGGGCAGCGTCGAAAGTGACTGGGTAGTGTCCGTAGTGTTGTGGCAGTGCGCGTAGTGTTGTGACAGTGTCCGTAGGGTTGTGGCGGTGTCCGTAGTGTTGTGACAGTGTCCGTAGCGTTGTAGCGGTGTCCGTAGTGTTGTGACAGTATCCGTAGTGTTGTGGCGGTGTCCGTAGTGTTGTGGCAGTATCCGTAGTGTTGTGGCGGTGTCCGTAGTGTTATGACAGTATCCGTAGTGTTGTGGCGGTGTCCGTAGTGTTGTGGCAGTGTCCGTAGTGTTGTGGCGGTGTCCGTAGGGCTGTGGCAGTGTCCGTAGGGTTGTGGCAGTGTCCTTTAGTGTTTGGGTGGTGGCTCTAGTGTTAGGACAATGTCCGTAATGTTAAGATAATGTCCATGGTGTTGGGTCAATGTCCGTTGGGTCAGTTTCCGTAGTGCCTCTTGTATTGAGGTGGTGTCCGTGGTGTTCGGGCAGTATATGTAGTGTTGGGGCTATGTCCGTAGTCTTGGGGTAGCGTACGTACAGTTGATGCAGTGTCTGTTATGTTGAGGTAGCGTCCATATTGTTGATGAAGTGTCCGTAGTATTGGGACAGTGTCTGTAGTATTGGGGCAGTGTCTTGCATTGGGGCAGTAGTGATGGGGCAGTGTCTGTCGTGTTGGGGCAGTAACATTGGTTTCGCAGCAGTGTCTCTAGTCTCGGGGAAGTGTCTGTAGTATCGGGGCAGTGTCTGTAGTACCGGGGAAGTGTCTGTAGTACCAAGGCAGTGTCTGTAGTACCGGGGCAGTGTCTGTAGTACCGGGTCGGTGTTCGCAGTGTTGGGTCAGTGACCCGTATTTTTGAGCCGCTATTGACGTAACTGAGACGGTTGGTCAGGTGTGGATGATGATGAGGCGAGCGTGTTGCTGAGGTATGGGTGTTGGTCAGGCAGGGATGTTGGAGACGTAGGAATGTTGGTGAGGTGCCGTTATTGGTGAAACCTAAGTGTGAGTGAGACGTGGGTGTTGGTGAGATGTGTTGGGTGTTGGTGAGATGTGTAGGGTGTTGGTAAGATGTGTTGGGTGTTGGTGAGATGTGTGGGGTGTTGGTGCGATGTGTAGGGTTGTTGATGAGATGTGTAGGGTGTTGGTGCGATGTGTAGGGTGTTGGTGAGATGTGTGGGGTGTCGGTGCGATGTGTTGGGTGTTGGTGAGATGTGTGGGGTGTTGGTGCGTTGTGAGTGTAGGTGAGGCGTGTGGGGTGTTGGTGAGATGTGTGGGGTATTGGTGCGATGTGTTGGGTGTTGGTGAGATGTGTGGGGTGTTGGTGCGTTGTGAGTGTAGGTGAGGCGTGTGGGGTGTTGGTGAGATGTGTGGGGTGTTGGTGCGTTGTATGGGGTGTATGTGAGGCGTGGGCATTGGTGAGGTATGGGTGATGGAGGGCATGGTGTGTCCCTTCCATCTGAATCTAATCATTGCCCCACAACTCATTGCTTCAGCATCACTTATCATAAACAGACCAAACTATGTTTCATATATTGCGGTGAACCAGTCTGATCGAGAGCAATCTATCGCCTCGTACTATCCATGACATAATTGTTCTAATACAACCCAGATAAACTAAACATCTTCGTACGTTCATCACTGTATAACACGTAATTATTGCGAGATGTATTTCGAGACATCATGAAGTGAGCCCCCACGAGAGGCGATGCTGGCAGAAAAAAGCCAAAAAAAGCAAAAAAAAAAAAAACCTGCTGTTCTCTCATTTTTTCCTGACACCGTCGGCGGAGCTACCTAGCAATTTTCCCTTCTTTAATGCCCTTCAGAATGTGACAAGAATGGACGGTACACCCTCGTGAGGGACAGCGGCATCCCTCTGCCCCACCGAAGTCCTGGAGACGACCAACAGCCCCAACAAGGCCGAGCATTCAATGTCGCAGTCAACGCCGGGGGAAGTCAGCCAAGTAAATTAGGGGGGTTACTCCCGAAGACGTCTTAGGCCTGGGTCAAGCCTACTACACCAAGCCAGGAGGGAGGCGGGCGGTCGGGCAAGCCTAGCCGACGGGGTCCGCCCCTCTCTCTCTCTCTCTCTCTCTCTCTCTCTCTCTCTCTCTCTCTCTCTCTCTCTCTCTCTCTCTCTCTCTCTTTGCCCGCGTCAGGGGAACATGCCCCGTTTCGCACCTCACCCTATAATTTCAGCTATCGGGGTATAATTTCACCATAATTTGGCCATCACTCGCCACTATAATTCAACTCGATCAGGCGGCGAAAGTATGAGAGTAATTGAAGGCGACGCAGCTCAAATGATAATGGTTTCCGGTGCAATAATTTCGGGACCTGTTTACTTATTTATTGTAACGAGAGGCCCACCCACCACGGCGGCGGAGGAGAACACGTCAGTGCCGCTAATTTCCCTCTTAAGGAGATGATTGGTGGAGGAGGAGAGAAAAACGAGAAGCACTGACGTGCTCGCTTGCATTTTAGAACGAGGTTCGCCCATGGAGCAGGAGGGAGGGGTGTGGTTGGATGAGGGGGTTTGGTAGAGCAACAGCAGCAGCAGTGGTGGTAGTCAGAGGGTACGAACATCAGCACCTGTGGCGTGAACGGTACATCGTACCTGGACTATAGGAAAAAAAAAAATATATATATATATAAGTATGCGCATCAGTGCAAGTAATGCTTAAACTAGGCGTTCAGAGGAAAGCACTGGGGATGTTTGAGAGAGAGAGAGAGAGAGAGAGAGAGAGAGAGAGAGAGAGAGAGAGAGAGAGAGAGAGAGAGAGAGAGCCTTAAGACCAGTCCAGCAGCTCACTGTCAATACTCGACTGTGAGCTGGATGTCGATTATATCAGTCTCAGTAGAGAGCTACCACGTCTCTTTCCCCTGTCTCAGTACCAGCTAAGCTGTACTGAATCGGCGCCAGCTGACGAGGAGAGAACACAACAGACACATAACAAGATGTCACCATCCCCCCCTCCCCCACCTCGCTCTCTCTCTCTCATCTTGAGGACTCGTAACCCAATGATGTAAACCAATGAACGCTTCTGCCTCATTTTCTTTAAAAGGATTGTCAATGTAAAGAATGACTTACTAACAGGATCGGGTGAAAGCAACACAAGACACGTTCAAAACTAGACCAATACCAATACGCAGACGATATCTGCGTCTCCGTCGTTTCCAGAATAATTTCTCCTCAATGCTTCTGTTTTGCATAACGCTCACCACACGAAGCTCTGTGTGTGTCTGATATCTGCTACAGTCATCCTCTCGCTTTCCAATCCATAGCTTCATTGACTCCACGAGCGTTTATAGCAATACGGAGGAATACAAAAGAATGCAAGCAGCAACAGACTGTTGGGTTCCTTTCGAGGCTGTTTGTGGTTGTCGGACATGTTAGAAGCTTGCACGAGTAGTGTGTTAGGAGTAGAGGTGGACACGTGTGATCCAAGATGTATGATTTTATGAGGGGCTAGATAGTCAGTGTGAAGATGCGAAAATCATTCTTCGTATTGACGCGCGAATGGAAAATACTAATTCGTAATGAAGCCATTACGGTAATAGTAGTATAACAAACACCAAGATATATGGTGAATCTGATAATGAATATCAGAGCGTCGAGAGCGATGGCCTAAAATCCTCGCCCCATCCATGACTCTTAGCTTCTTGCCTGGTCCGGCTTCGAAGTCAGGCTCCGAAGACACTTCGAAGTCGATATCCAACACGAGGCTTATCGCCTGGCGGGTCGGGGCAATAGGCCTCCTCCTCCTCCTCCTCCTCCTTCATAATTGGCTCAGTTTAGCGGGAAAAAAGCAGCGTGATCCCATCGCACCCAACCCTATAATTTACGGTCATCAGACCCCCGGCTTAACTACCGAGCCTCAACTGCCAGTTACGCCATAGACCTGTCGTTACATCCCGGATAATCACATCCTAACAAGGGCCGTGGTTACCAGATGGTGCTTCAGTCTATCGTGATCCCTTGAGCACGATCGGTATCTCCTTGAACACGACGGTGCAACCACTGAGCACGATGGTACGAACCTTGAGCACGACGATACGAACCTAGAGCACGACGGTACGAGCCTTTGAGCACGATGGTGCGACCCTTGAGAACAAATGGGACCCTTGAGCACGACGGTACGACCCTTGAGCATGTCGGTACGACCCTTGAGCACGATGGTACGACCCTTGAGCACGACCCTTGGGTGTGATGCCTTGGTATCTGACCAGAACGACGTGCTCAAGGGTCGTCCATTCATTCTGCTCAAGATGCCTAATTACCGTACCGTCGTATATGATCGTGTTGTATATATATATATATATATATATATATATATATATATATATATATATATATATATATATATATATATATATCTTATTCTTTCGACAGGAAAAGATAATGAGGAATTCTTACATCAATCGGGGTCGGAGTTTGACGTAATTTGTTCGTGAGCGAAAATAGTGGAATGAGTTCGTGGTCATAAAACCAGCCCGTTCCCATGCCGCCTCCTCCACCCATCCCCCAAGTTGATACCGGCTGACGACTGGCCTGCTGAGCTGACACCATCCAGCCATCATGCTTCCTTCGACTGACACCATCCAACCATCATCCCCACTTCAGTCGACACCATCCAGCCAACGGCTAACACCATCCTGGTAACATACCACCCTCAGCTTACAACATCCTGCCACCGTGCGCTTTTCGGCTGACACCATTCGGCCCACCGTGGCTCTTCTTGGCTGACAACATCTAGCCACAGTACACTCCTCGGCTGACACCAGCCACCTACATGTGTTATCTGCTGTGCTGACACCAGCCGGTGGTCACCCTGCCACCCCTTGGCTAACACCATCCGTGCCCCCCCAACAGCTGATGTCATCCAGTCACCGTGCCTTTGCTGGGCTGACACCAGCCGGACACCGTGTCCTACCTCAGCTGACACTAGCCGGATGGCCAGACCGTCATTAGCTTTCATTCATTAAGCTGATCATGATCTGTTTTTCTTGCGCCATCGTGATCAAAAGAAGTGTTATATCTATTACCGAGAAACAGACCAGCTTTTGAACTGAGAGGCATTAAAAAAGAAGGAATGAAGTTGAAGTTTTATCAGAGAGAGAGAGAGAGAGAGAGAGAGAGAGAGAGAGAGAGAGAGAGAGGACCAAAATGGCAGGGTTAACGCGTAAGACTCGCAACGCGAAAACCTAGGGTTGTGAAGAATGATGAATGAGTCGTGTGAGTTGCGTGTTGTGATGTATGGGATGGAGAGAAGCGTTTGTTTGTGGAGGACTATACAAATTCAGCAGCCACGGTGTTTGGTGTGAGTGCCCAAAACACACACACACACACACACACACACACACACACACACACACACACTCGCTGCTGAAACACGCATGGATGAAATCATGCATAAGATGGTAATTATGGCCATGTATGACTATGTGTAATGAAAAGGGTAGAGAATATATGTTGAGATGTATCAGAGGTACAGATGTCGAAGATGATGATCATGAGCTATATAATCATTTACGTTGGCTGAACTGTTTATATTAATCAAGATGATGGAAATGATTTCACAGGGGAGCAAATTTCAGAAAACATTTTGGTGCCTCAGATTTGAGACATGATTCTGGGTATATACACGCCACTGCATAAGACAAGAACCTTCACTTCCTTCTAGCAGCTCTAGTTTTTGAGATAATGCACTTATCAATAAAAGGACCTCTCATGAGCGTAGATGGTTCTAAACGGAGCTTTAAAATGCGTGCTTCCACACAATGGCAACAGATATAGATCAGTCCCAAGTAATCACTCAACTAAGATGACTGAACAGCAGGAAACAATCGCCTTGGTCGTACAGAAGATATCATACCACGATCACCAATGGCTAATCTGTATGGATCTTAAGATTAGGTAACATTTATCCTAGGTCAGCAGAGTGGATAAACCAGGTATCCCTGCTTCATCTGTCTCTGGGATAGTAGAGCTAAGGATGAGCACTGGGTGAGAAAACAATGGTCTCTTGAGAGAAAACATGGTGGTTGGAGAAAAGAATGTCGTCGCAGAATCTTTGGTTGACGGAGATACGATCATTTTACCACCACTGCACATCAAACTAGGTTTAATGAAACAGTTTGTGGGGGCTTTGGACAAAGAAGGAGGGACTCTGCTTTGACTACATAGGCTGAAAATTTCCAGCGCTGAGCATGGAGAAGCTGAAGGCAGGTATTTTCGACGGGCCGCAGATCAGGGAGCTCATGAAAGACCCACATTTCCAAGATGCAGTGAACATTGCTGAGGCAGATGCATGGTCTTCGTTCACTCTGGTTGTAAGGAATTTTCTTGGGGGACCATGAAGCAAATAACTACTCTGACCTAGTGGAGAAGATGCTCTCTTCTTTCCATCCACTTGCCTGTAAAATGAGCCTCAAAGTGCATTCCCTCCACACCCAGTTGGATCATTTCCCAGACAACCTTGGTGACCTAAGTGAGGAGCAGGGTGAACGATTCCACTAAAGATTTAAGAACCATGGAAGAAAGATACCGGGGACACTGGGATACCCATACTGGGGACACTGGGATACCCATACCGGGGACACTGGGATACCCATACTGGGGACACTGGGATACCCATACTGGGGACACTGGGATACCCATACTGGGGACACTGGGATACCCATACCGGGTACACTGGGATACCCATACCAGGGACACTGGGATACCCATACCAGGGACACTGGGATACCCATACCGGGGACACTGGGATACCTATATGATGACGGTTTATTGCTGGATCATTCAACATGTTTGCCCTAGGGCAGCTTACCGCAAGAACTCACTGAAACGTGAGATGTCCGAGTAAATGAACATTGTATCAATGAGGTATAGCTTTCTACGCTTGTGTCACCATCATCTGATCCTATGGATGCAACTCGATCATAAACAAATTCTATTTGTATGGAGCCATTTTTGCATATCAAAAGGACAACAATAATGATTTGTAGTCATCAATCCTTGTGCCTCATCGGTTGTATGCATAGCAGTTAGGGGTATATCTCGATAACCAGAGCTGATAGAGAAAACTGATGGCATATTTAGCAGCGACCAGAATTCACCTAAAAAAATGGCCTGATATCTCAGGCGCCAAATTCTGTGTAACCTTATGCAATGCTTTGAAATTTTCTTCATTTAACAGCTTGATTTAAGCTCATAAAGACGAGCAATCGAAATTTTAACTCCAAATTTGTATTCAACATGAACCATATGGAAAGGTTTTGACGGAAAACGATTTTTTCTAGAAAAAATGCTAAAATTTACCGGGTATTTTTTAGCTCAAAAACCTTTTGCTTACAAAATGAAACATGATATTTAAACGCTTGTATACTTCAATTAATCATGGAAAATACAGCATAATGCTTTCAGTTACCGATAGATACCCAGTAAGTACAATGCAAATGATTAGATAATTCTTTAAATTTTCTTCATTTAACACCTTAATTAAAGGTCATAAAGACGAACTATCGAAATTTCAACCTCAGATTTGCTTTCAGCATGAAAAATAGTCGTTATGATAACGTTTTGAAGGAAATCAATTTTTCGGAGAAAAATACCAAAAATTGCAGGTAATAGTTCAGGGTATTTTTCAGCTCAAAATACTTTTTGTTTAGAAATTGAAACATAACATATTCAAACAATTCTATAGTTGAAATAATCATGGAAAATATATCATAATGCTCTCAGTTACCGATAGATGCTCAGTAAGTACGATGCAAATGATCAGGTAATACTTTTAATTTTTCTTCATTTAACAGCTTGTTTAAAGATCGTAAAGACGACTAAATGATGTTTTAACCCCAGATTTGCATTCAGCATGAAAAATACTCCTTTTGATGAATTTTTGAAAAAAAAATTTGTTTTCCTGAGAAAAATGCCAAAAAACACAGGTAATAGATAGTTCGGGGTATTTTTCAGCTCAAAATATTTTTTGTTTGAAAAATGAAACATAACATATTCAAACAATTCTGTTGTTAAAATAATCATGGAAAATATATCATAATGCTCTCAATTACCGATATATATCCGGTAAATATGATGCAAATGATTATAATTTTCAGTCCTGGGCATTAGAGGCGTTTTGTGTGTGTGTGTGTGTGTGTGTGTGTGTGTGTGTGTGTGTGTGTGTGTGTGTGTGAAGAGACATGTCAACAGTGAAATCAATCTTACTTTTACCAGCAAATTGAATATATATTAAGGGAATAGGAACTGTTTATATGAGCGATGAAGTCATTTTCTCTACTTAGCTCGCCTAGTTATGTAGACCTTGCCTATATATACGTTCAATTTGATCATGTCATCTCTAGGCATTTTCACATGTAACTTTATCATGATTGCTTCATATTCTAATATCCCTCTTGCATCTTCATTCTCCATTTTTACCCCTCTCTCTCCTCTCTCAATCTATCTATCATTGCCTGCATTCACATTATTATATTTCTCTCTCCTCTCAATCTATCTATCACTGCCTGTATTCACATTGTTATATTTCTCTCTCCTCTCAACCTATCTATCATTGCCTGTATTCACATTATCATATTTCTCTCTCCTCTCAATGTAGCTATCATTGCCTGTATTCACTTGCGTCCTTCCCGCACCCACACACCAACGTAGAGGATCGAGACCCTCCATGGAAGCGTCTTGCAAACTCGACACACTTTAGATGTCTCTCATTCACCGAAGGTTTCAGTGCAACCTCAACTTTTTTTTTTGTCTCCTCCCACTCTTGCATAACTCTGCTTTCAGATTCAGCTTTGCCGTTCACCATCGTCCATAAACTTCGCTCCCTAATAATCAAACTCGTCCACATCCCCCAGTTTATTTTTTTTTTTTTTGTACTTTGCAAAGCGATCTTATCATTCTGATTTCCCATCAAAAACTATTTTCTTATTCTCATTCATATTCACTGGTTCTCTCTCTCTCTCTCTCCCTCCCCCCCCTCTCTCTCTCTCTCTCTCTCTCTCTCTCCACTACAGTACCGGTATAAACACATCTCTTTCACCATCGCATCCAGCCTGTTCTTTTAAAGTACTTCATTCATTTCGGATAATGATGTCATGATTCAAGACTGGCACTTGACCTGCCTGTGAAGGTCAGGTCAAAGCTCACCCCATAACACATATATCGACGTGCTTAAGGGTCGTCCCATCGTCGTGGTCGTTGTCTTGCTCGAGGGTCGTACCATCGTCGTGGTGGTGGCCGTTGTCTTGCTCAAGAGTCGTACCATCGTCGTGGTGGTGGTCGTTGTCTTGCTCAAGAGTCGTACCATCGTCGTGGTGGTGGCCGTTGTCTTGCTCAAGAGTCGTACCATCGTCGTGGTGGTGGTCGTTGTCTTGCTCAAGAGTCGTACCATCGTCGTGGTGGTGGTCGTTGTCTTGCTCAAGGGTCGTACCATCGTGGTGGTGGTCGTCATGCTCAGGGGTCGTACCATCGTGGTGGTGGTCGTCATGCTCAAGGGTCGTACCATCGTGGTGGTGGTCATCATGCTCAAGGGTCGTACCATCGTGGTGGTGGTGGTCATGCTCAAGGGTCGTACCATTGTCGTGGTGGTGGTCGTCATGCTCAAGGGTCGTACCATCGTGGTGGTGGTCGTCATGCTCAAGGGTCGTACCATCGTGTTGGTGGTCGTCATGCTCAAGGGTCGTACCATCGTGGTGGTGGTCGTCATGCTCAAGGGTCGTACCATCGTGGTGGTGGTCGTCATGCTCAAGGGTCGTACCATCGTAGTGGTGGTCGTCATGCTCAAGGGTCGTACCATCGTGTTGGTGGTCGTCATGCTCAGGGGTCGTACCATCGTCGTGGTGGTGGTCGTCATGCTCAAGGGTCGTACCATCGTGGTGGTGGTCGCCATGCTCAAGGGTCGTACCATCGTGGTGGTGGTCGTCATGCGCAAGGGTCGTACCATCGTCGTGGTGGTCGTTGTCTTGCTCAGGGGTCGTACCATCGTGGTCGTGGTGGTCGTCATGCTCAAGGGTCGTACCATCGTGGTGGTGGTCGTCATGCTCAAGGGTCGTGCCCTGAAGTAAACAATATGATATCTGGCGTTCCACAAGCTGGCGTCTGTCGCCTGGACGTTCTGGGACTGCAAGGGAGACGATGCACAGTCTTGTGCTCAACACCTTTCGTAAACCTTACCGTTCGTCGTGTACACTTTATGCCCATCTCTCGACATACACTCCAACCGACACGTACGTATATATATACACCTACACAGATATACCCAAAAATATACCTACCGATAAACAAATATACTTAGACAAACTAAAGAAAGTACATGATACAGTTAAGTAGTAGGATATTTATTTTTTTCCGTTAAATCTATTATATAAAAGTCTTATTTTCCATACAAAAGCTTGTTGTAGTTTCAAGATAGGATATGGGGGTTGGTGTTGGTGGGGGGGGGAAGGGGTCGTGGAGACAGGGCGCTAATCCCAGGGGGGGGGGGGGGAAGTGGAGGGAGTTGGGGGATAGAGTGAGTGTGTGGTCTGCTTTGGGGGGGGGTTCGTCGGAAGGGGGGTGATGAGACACCGGGGCTTAACCCGCCACCGTCAGGACACACGCTGGGGATCCTAATT
Source organism: Panulirus ornatus (assembly GCF_036320965.1). Classification (NCBI taxonomy): domain Eukaryota; kingdom Metazoa; phylum Arthropoda; class Malacostraca; order Decapoda; family Palinuridae; genus Panulirus; species Panulirus ornatus. Next base: position 80,175,549 of record NC_092227.1, on the reverse strand, counting down.
TCCTATTTCGAGATCTGGCGAGATGTTTTTCACGGCCCGCCACTGTGGTGATGGCTCGGCCACCCGATTACCGCCGGAGTCAAGCCGCTGCCCTTTCGAGTCCCTTAATTGAGGAACAACAGGTAAATCCCACGAGGAGGAGGCGCCGAGGACCCGAAGCCATTCACTTCCACCCAGTGTGGGAAGATGTATGAGGGGGATTTATTGTTTATCTTCCCTTTATGGTGAAGGGAAAAAAGAGGGGGAGGGGAAATAATGGAGATTTACTAAAGGAATTGAGAGTATTTTACTCCCTTTTGGGTTTATCTTTAGGGGCATTAGCGACGGCAGAGAGGATGCAAGTCAAGACTGCGACGCGTCGTGAGTTGTCCTCAAGGCATGTGAGAGTCAATCTGTCCCTCTCTCTCTCTCTCTCTCTCTCTCTCTCTCTCTCTCTCTCTCTCTCTCTCTCTCTCTCTCTCTCTCTCTCTCGTGGTGGTGGCGGGGGATTAACACCAACCCTCACCTCCATCCGAACTGAAGAGAAGAATGACGACTCTGAAACTCCTGACTTTTTAAGTCCTAATGTCAGGCGACAGGAACGATGAGGTCTGTCGATCCCAAGAACGGATTTGAAAGTGAGGGATATTCACGTGCGTGAATCACCAGGCGCGGACTCTTGTAATTCCCTCGCTTACTCTCGGGCGTAGGAGAGTGAGTCTGGGAGTCAAGCGTACGTATACGCCATTTACATTTACATCCCTTCTGACTTCTTTTCTTGGAAATCTGATCGAAATCTAGGTGAATTGATGATTTTGCACTTGAGGCTGATGAATCGTGGCGGAAGAAGAATAGAAGAAGTTAAACGGTACAAAAATGATAGATGTTATAAAGGAAAGCATTTTGAAAGAGAGAAAAAAAGGGAACACTTGGCATGAAAAGGCCTGATACGAAAATGGAAGAAAAGGAGAAAGATCCATGAACGTAGCAACAATAATAAGGGACTTTAGGAGTGGAAGAGGAATAGACAACAAGAAGAGGCAGTTGTCAATATGAATGAAAACGGTAAACGTAAGGTCTGAGAAAGACAGTATACATATGGCATCATTAGACACGATAAGGGAGATAGTGGCATATCAGATGATTGACTAGATACTCTGCATCGCATCACCTCTCATTGCTCGAGGGAAGTACAGAAACTGTGTCAGCTGCTCCGGTGGAGGTAAACAACACCAGAGCTGTCGGTGTGTAGTCATCATCCCGTTGAGCACGATGGCGTGTGGTCTTTGATCTGACCCATAAGGGAGAGATCAAAGACCACGCCATATCATGCTCAGGGACCGAACCTTCGTGCTGAAAAGATTTTCATTGATCTTATCGTAAAAGAGAATATTTATATATGTATAGATATATATTCGTGTGTGTGTGTGTGTGTGTGTGTGTGTGTGTGTGTGTGTGTGTGTGTGTGTGTGTGTGTGTGTGTCTGTAAAGGAAAGAATGTATGTGCTAGAAATGAAAAATTTGAGGACAATATGTGGTGCGAGTAGGGGTGATCGTATATGAAAGGGTAAGAGAGATACGTGAAGTAGAAAGAGGAGTGTGACTGAGAGAGTTGAAGAGGGTGTGCGCTGAAATTGTCTGGACATATGGAGGGGATGAGTGAGGAAAGGTTGCCTCTGAGAACATGTATGTCAGAGGTGGAAGATTCAAGGAAAAGGAGGAAACCAGGGAAGACAGTGGAAGGTAGGTGTGAAAGAAGCCTTGAAAATTCGGAGCCGGAACACGCAGAAGGGAGTGAAGCGTACAAGGAATAGAACGAATTGGACCAGTGCGGTACAGGGGGGACGACGTGCTGTCAGTGCGCTGAACCAGGGCGCATGAAGCGTTAGGAGAAAACCACGGGAAGGTCTATGGGACTTGGTTGTTGATAGGGGAACTCTATTTCAACACATTATATATATGACAGGTGCATTGTGGTGGCGGGCAAATGAGGCCATTTCCTCGTCTGCTCCTGGCGCTACTTCGCTCATGCGGAAAATGCTCTTATGACGGCAAGAAAGGACAGCTCTATGGAGAGGTGGGAGTAGTTATCTCTAAAGTACAAGCGAGATTGAATATATGATGGAAGGGGTCTGTCTGGGCTGCCGGCAAATTGCAGGGCGGGTTGAAGCCGGGGAACACATTTGTACTGTGCAATAAAGATGAAAGCAATTACCATAAAGAGAAATGTAAGGTGAGGAGGGTAGTTATATATGGTCGGCAAGGATGAATTGGTTTTACAGCGCGTAACTAATAATCTATGAACTGCAATCAGCAATCTACACACACACACACACACACACACACACACACACACACACACATACACACACACGCGCGCGCAATTAATAGTGTCCCTATCTATTAGAATCACCATTCGCCTCACCTGCATCCTTTTTATTACCATTTTCATCTGGTAATAAGCAACTTTGCTGATGACAAAGCCGTTCGGAATAGTTGCCCAGGAAGTCTCTGTGCTACATCGCGTACCACAGAAATATCAGAGTTTGAGAATTGCCTCTGAAGTATCACTAAAAAGACGTTTATAAGACTTACGATCCACGGGTATGATAGCGGCTTGGCCCTTGATCTCAGGGGGATGGAAAGTTGTAGTCGAGGGTCGTAAATGAATCAGGCTACGGGCTAGTACTCCACATATCATTAGAGAAATATATGATCAACTTCGCTAAAACTACGTAGCAGCATCGCTGAGTGTGACCTCTCGTCAAAAACATTCTACTCAAGTGTGACTTACCATCCTCGATCACGTCACAAACAGGTCATGATCGTGTCCTCGAAGGCCACTGCCAACACTTTAACAACCTGTCCCACTCTACCTCCTCCTCTGCCCATGCACTCCTAACCACCAGTAGAGCAACTGGGGAGGATGGAGAGAGAGAGAAATAGAGAGGGTCTGGGGAGGAGGGAGAGAGAGATAGAGGGTCTGGGGATGGTCAGCCATGTGGTCCTCGTTTGTGATCTGGTTAGTAGTGAAGACCGTGAAATTGTGGACGAAATGGGTGTGGCTGGTGGGTGGGGTGAGAGAACGGGGGTTGTTGGGAGTCCAGTGAGAGGATGGGGTGTTGGGAGGCCAGTGGGAGGTGGGGTGCTGGGAGGCCAGTGAAAGGATGTGGTGCTGGGAGACTAGTGAGAGGATGGGGTGTTGGGAGGCCATTGAGAGGATGGGGTGTTGAGAGGCTAGTGAGAGGATGGGATGTTGGGAGGCAAGTGAGAGGATGGGATGTTGGGAGGCTAGTGAGAGGATGGGGTGTTGGGAGGCTAGTGAGAGGATGGGATGTTGGCGGGCCAGTGAGAGGATGTGGTGTAGGGAGGTTAATGAGGGGATGGGATGTAGGGAGGTCAGTGAGAGAATGGTGTGTTGGGAGGCCAGTGGGAGGATGGGGTGTTGAGAGGCTAGTGAGAGGATAGGGTGTTGAGCGGCTAGTGAGAGGATAGGGTCTTGGCAGTCCAGTGAGAAGAGGATAGGGTGTTGGCAGGCCAGTGAGAAGAGGATGGGGTGTTGGCAGGCCAGTGAGAGGAGGACGGGATGTTGGCAGGCCAGTGAGAAGAGGATGGGGTCTTGGCAGGCCAGTGAGAAGAGTAAGGGATGTTGGCAGGCCTGTGAGAAGAGTAAGGGTTGTTGGCAGGCCAGTGAGAGGAGGACGCGATGTTGGAAGGCCAGTGAGAGGAGGACGGGATGTTGGCAGGCCAGTGAGAGGACGGGGTGATGGTGAGAGAGAATACATTGGTGAGGCCCAAAAGAACCCTGGCTACAAGGGTTGAGGAGAGATGGGGGCATGAAGAGATGAATAACTGTGGAGATGGAAAAAGGCGTTAATGACGGTGCTATACAGGAATAGTGAAGTGGAAGAGGAGAGGGAAAAAAAAGAATAGATACATGAAGGAAAAGCTCTGAGAGGAAACGAGAGGAGAGAAAAGAAGGTTCAAGAGGAGATGTCATCCTTTTAGATTCTTCCTTAAACCCACGTCAAAATAGTTGAGGCGAGTAACGAATCTTTAGCTAAAGCCAGTGATCGTAAGATGAGAAAAGTAATCACTGAATAAGATCGGTGTTCGTAAGGTGAAAAAGGAATTGCTGAATTAGAATTGGTGTTCGTACGATGAGAAAAATAATCGTTAAGTAGAATAAGTAAGGTGAGAAAAGTAATCATTAATGAGAATCGGTGTTTGTAAGGTGAGAAAAGTATTCATTAAGTAGAATAAGTAAGGTGAGAAAAGTAATCATTAATCAGAATCGGTGTTTGTAAGGTGAGAAAAGGATTCATTAAGTAGAATAAGCAAGGTGAGAAAAGTAATCATTAATAAATCCAGTTTTCGTCAGGTGGAGCAAATAACTAGTAACTAAAACCAGTGATCATTGGGTGAAATGCAATCATTAACTAAAGCCAGTTGTCGTCAAGTGAAAGATATGATCATTAACAAAGTCAAGTAATCATAAGGTGGAAAAAGTAATCATTGAATCTACTCAAGTCGAGGAAAGTAAGTCATCGTTAACCAAAGCCAGTGCATATTTCTGGAAGTCAGTGAGTGATTCGAAAAGTCCATCATCGTCCAGTGAACAGCCATGATTCAGGATGTCAATAACACCATAAGGAAGACGTCTGTATTTGTGGTAGGAGAATAAGTGAAAAGCCAAGCTCAGAGATTCTGATCTTTGAATCAGAAGCTTTTAAGGTGCGATTTGGAGAGATCGTCTATACCAGAGCCAAAGGCCGCTTCAGAAGTAGTTTCGGAAACGCAGAATTGGATTCGTCGAATAGGATCAGTGATTAGGTACGATGAGACTCGGGACTGTGGAGAGATGAGTGGACTATAAGGTTGAGATTAGTGACTGGATTAAGAACTGTGAAATGTGACCGGTGGCTGTGGAGATTGTCTTTAAGGTGAGCTCAGTGACTGAGATTAACGACCGGTGATTGTGATGAGAGAGATTTGTGATCGCCAAGTTGAAGTCGGCGGTTATATACGATGAGGGTTAGTAGCTATGATATAAGATTAATGTGATCGTAAAGTACATCAGCGATTGGTCGGTGAGACCAGGATTTGGATGAGTAATAATATCAAGCACAACAGAACATAACACTGCCTAGTCTGTTTTTTGGAATCGAATTCCTTTTAGAAAGCGACGCACTTGGATGCGTTTTTCTTAAGAGAGTTTGACTATATAGATCGTATCAGTGGCCTCCTTATGGTTCATTTACTGGGATGTCGCCCATTACTGTGCTCCCGAGTTGAGAACTTCATCTTAGATCCAGGACCTCCTTATGATTTGGAGTACCCAAGGGCTTTTGATTTGCTCTCGCTTTATCTTAGTGTTGTGTTGTGACCAGTGGGCTCTCTTGAAACGTGCGAGTCTCTGCTAAGATTATTGATGATGATCTTGCTCTTGCTTTTGTAACCTGAGTTATTAGGATTAACGTGGAATAGTTAAGAATAATGATTAGGAATAACCCCTACAACATTAGGACAAAGATTGACCATTATTTGAAGATATGATAGACCAGACAACGTCTTAGGATTTGAGCGCTAGAGACTGGTTCATTAGGCAGGAATAAGGGGAAGACGTCTTCATTGTGGATGTTAGGTTATCGATCTGGAACGGAACAAAGGACGCATACAGAGATGCCGTGTCGAAACAGGTTGAGGTCACCAGTGGAGTACTGCAAGGTTCTGTTTTGGGACCATTGGCTTTCTTGATCTATGTGATTTACTTGGACTTTTACCTCAATATGTTTGCAGATGACTCAAAGGTCATGAGGGAAATGGAAAGCTTGAGGGATTGCATCAACACACAAAGGGACCTCGGCATATTTCATAGTCAGTCTGATGCATTGTTGATGAAATTCAACCCGAGTAGATGTAAAGTAATGAGTACGGGACACAGTGACAAAAAGTCTTATCATTGATCTAATCCAACAAGAAATAAGCTGCAGGAATCCGTGTGTGACAGAGACCTGGAAAATGATATCGTTCCTAACTTGTTGCCACGGTCCACATTGAGGAGAATAGTAAAGGAGACAAATGTCTGCTGGCAAATGTTAGAATAGCATTCACATACATAGACAAGGATACATTCAGCAAGTTGTTCACGTCCTAGACTGGGCCAGAACCAGAATCATGCCTTTCAGGTGTGGTCACTGTACCTCAAGAAGCACAAAGAACTAAAAGAAATGGTCCAGAAAAAGTCAACAAAAATGGCACCGGTTAGAAAGAATGCTGAGTTACTGTGAAAGGCTGGGGGCACTAAACTTGCCCTAGACAGTGAACGGGTCTTCGGAATATACAGGGACAAAGGACCCAAAGGCCATAAGATAGAATTCATGAGGAAACGTGTTAGAGAGGATGTAAAGAAGACTGTTTGTGGTACAAGAGATGTGGAATGGACTGAATGTGGTAATGGTGCAGGCGGACAACAGCATACAGATGTTTAAAAAGTTATTTGATAGTAGAGAATATTCAAGAGATGGGGTCTCCACGAGTGTAAAACTCGCTCCCTGTGCGGTGCAAATAGAATTCAGAGTAAGGGTTGACCTGATCACAGCCAATAAGTTTACAAAACAGATTAGCGACGTAGACAGTGAACAGTTCTTCGAGATAGATGTAAGGACAGAACAACCAGAGGATGTAACATTAAATCAAGTAGAAAATAAAAAGATGTACCATAAAGAATGCTTAAGAGATGGGGTCCCACGACTGTAACTCCCCTTCCCTCCTTTCTCCTTACAGTACAAACATATGATTACACACACACACACACACACACACACACACACACACACACACACAGAATCAGCCATGACAAAACAAGGAAGACTCGGGTTCCTCCACAAATGCGGATCTGGTGTAACTACGCCAGTAAATCCCTCAGCCTTCTGGAATTACACCCAACACCCTCATCTTGGAGAGCCTTTGTCTTCCTCCCAGCGAGTGCATCTCTTTCATGCTTCTTCTTCTTCTTCTTCTCTTCTCCTCCTTCACTGCCGTACCTCCTGGCGGAGGCGAAGTCTTTACACACACACACACACACACACACACACACACACACAGGAGTAAACATCATCTCGTGGATAAACGATTTACTGAGGACGAGGCAAACTAGTCTCTCCTTCAACAGGACCATTAAAGTATATGGCATGGTTCACCAATATGAGTATACGAAAGCAACGCTATAGGTACGTTGGGACAGAGACTAGATGAGAGTACCTTGCACCACCTGATGGTATATGGGCCTTTGAAATCGAAAACGATGACGGGCTTTTTCTCTTCAAAGGCTATTCAATTATCTATTCATGTTTTGCTTTTTTTTTTTTCAATGCTCTTTGCATCAAGACTTGTGTTTCTGATCTTCTCACACACAGTTTCAAAAGCCCCCGGTGATCTTGTACCGAATGCATTTCGTCTGTACACCTCTTGAGTCTATGAAATACATACGGAATCTGTTTTTAGTCTAATCAACGAATGATTCGAGAGTGAATATGAAATGAAAATCTCCCGGTAAATAGGAGATACTTACCAGTCATGCAAATTTGAGACCAGGCATCATGTAATGACACAAAATTGAAATTTTCAATCACTGTGAAAGTCTAATCTACACGATAGATCGTAATCTACACGAGACGATACCATATAGGATAGACTTTGTTTACTTCGTGATATAAAGACCATCTGGTGTGATATGATTGTTTACTTCGTGATATAAGGACCATCTGGTGTGATATGATAGACTTTGTTTACCTCGTGATATAAGGACTATCTGGTGTATCTTCTGATAACCTTTATCTCTTATCTCTTGCAGCCTCGGGGGTGAGAGGCGTCAGACGCAACACATCAAGTAATGGGTGAGTGTTGTCCTGTATCTCCCCATTACTCATCTTGTCAGTTTAGTTTAGTTATATAATGATATCTGACTCCCAACTCAACACACACACACACACACACACACACACACACACACACACACACACACACACACACACACACACATGATGCAATGTAAAGGTCTTTGTATGCAGACAACAGTGGGGCCTGAATGTAAGGTAAGTTTGAATAAACCAAAAATATGCAATTTTATGTATTTTTTGATTGAGTAACCGAGACGTAGACACTATGCCCTGTGTCTGTTGTGTATGTGTGTGTGTGTGTGTGTGTGTGTGTGTGTGTGTGTGTGTGTGTGCACAAAACAGAGAGAGAGAGAAAGAGTGATCCATTATGAAAATTACCCCTTCACCCTTTCGTTAACTGCCTCAGCATCCCACACTCCACACCTTACAATTCCACACACACACAGACCATTCCTCCCCACCCGACATCCCTGTTCCCTCATAACCCCACACCGCTGTCCCTCACAACCTCGCACCCCTGTGCCTCACAACCTCGCACCCTTGTGCCTCACAACCTCGCACCCCTGTGCCTCACAACCTCGCACCCTTGTGCCTCACAACCTCGCACCCTTGTGCCTCACAACCTCGCACCCTTGTGCCTCACAACCCAACACCCCGGGGAGACTTCAATGCGTACCATGACGTTATCCTCAGCATACCACCCTGGAGTTTCCACCGTCCTCGCCCGTCTTAATTTTCTCCTTCATGCCTTGGATAATCCTATTTGCTCGGACTTACAAGACACACACCAGCCACAGGGCGCCCCTCTGCTTCAGGTGTGGGGTGGGTGTCCCAGGGAGAGGCCGGGAGAGTGAGTGAGTGAGAGGAGGGAAAAGTGAAATAGAATATCAGATTTGAGATCTGTAGTAACTAAATATTGTAGATAAAAAAGGAAAGAAAAATGTGTAAAGTTATTACTTCTAAAGGTGCCTGCATCATTACGATAACTTTTCCTGCCTTGTATACACATTTTCATGTAACAGACTCTCACGGGACGAGGCTATTAAGAATACCGTACGTAGTCGTGTCGTGGTATTTGATAACCGTGGTCTTAATCCAGGGCAGTTCAGCAGTCCCTCAAGATAAGCCCCATGGGAAGCACCATGGGAAGGACAAACAATAGTGTTACTGACAGTCCATGATGAAGTTATCTGCTCTGGGTCATTTTCTATTCGACATCAGTAAAGTTAACACACGAGATCAAACGGACGGTTTGTCGACTCTCACTGCCGAGCATGGCTGGCATGAATGTGTCGCTTGCTTTTCCCCGTTCATGCGCCAACCTGGCCACTGTCATACCATGGCCAAATTTTGCCATCGAACCAAAGAGGATGTCATTGGATTTCGTCGGTGAAGTTCGAGACTGGGGTTTCGTTCCTATCCATGGTAGACGTGGCGGGAAAGGTAAACTGTTCTTGTAGCCAAAGTACGTGGAGGACAGCGAACGAATCTGGGTGTTCGTTAGCCAGTGTACGTGACAGATAACGGCCGAGACTGTGGTGTATGTGGCAAATAACGTCCAGGACATGAGTGTTCGTGTAACCAGTGTACTCGGCAGATAAAGACCAGAATTAAGCTGTTCGTGTAGCCAGTGTACGTGATATATAACGATCAGGACTAGGGTGTTTCTGCAGCCAGTGTACGTGGTGTATGACGACCAGGACTGGGGTGTTTCTGCAGCCAGTGTAAGTGGTGTACGACGACCAGGACTGGGGTGTTTCTGCAGCCAAAGTGGTGTATGACGACCAGGACTGGGGTGTTTCTGCAGCCAGTGTACGTGGTGTATGACCACCAGGACTGGGGTGTTTCTGCAGCCAGTGTACGTGGCAGATATCAACCAGGACTGGACTGCTCGTCTAGCCAGTGTACGTGGTAGACATCAACCTGGACTGGGGCATTCATGCAACCAGTGTATATGTACGTGGCAGGTATCAAGCAGGACTTGGGGTGTTCGTCTAGCCAGTGTACGTACGTGGCAGGTATCAACCAGGACTTGGGGTGTCCGTCTAGCCAGTGTACGTACGTGGCAGGTATCAACCAGGACTTGGGGTGTTCGTCTAGCCAGTGTACGTACGTGGCAGGTATCAACCAGGACTTGGGGTGTTCGTCTAGCCAGTGTACGTACGTGGCAGGTATCAACCAGGACTTGGGGTGTTCGTCTAGCCAGTGTACGTACGTGGCAGGTATCAACCAGGACTTGGGGTGTTCGTCTAGCCAGTGTACGTACGTGGCAAGACAACGACCGAGGCAGACAGGACCGGACGGGCCAGACGAGGAGAACGCTCGCCGTTGTCAAATGACTTTTTCCAGCGAATCCTTTGGAAACAAGTTGAGGATTATCGCCGGCTGGATCTTGCGATGCGGGGAACTGCGACTTGCAGAGTAAGAGCCTTCCAGGAATATTCATTCAGCTCCCTGCGAGGAAAAAGGCAAATTAAAATTAAATTGCTCCGGCGATGAATGGATCCTGTGCGACCCCTTTTCTTCTGGTTAATAAAACTGACATAATTTTGAGGAGAAAGTGGAATGAAAATTAATCGCTGATGAACATCTGCGTTAGCGGTTGCCTCAGCACACACACACACACACACACACACACACACACACACACACAGAGTCATCACGAGCCCGCCTAGAACGGGTCTATGTGGGTTCGAATCAAAGTTGCCGGAATCGACTCACAGCCCATCCCAGCTGTTCATCCTCTCCTCGGAGCTGGTCGATAGATGGGACCCTGGCTGAGGCTGGTGTGTGTGTGTGTGTGTGTGTGTGTGTGTGTGTGTGTGTGTGTGTGTGTGTGTGTGTGTAAAACACACAGGAGTAAAGACATGGTACATATATGCAAGGTTAAGAGACGGGGCAACACACAACACAAATAGTGATCACACACACACACTCAACACACACACACACACACACACACACACACACACACACACACACATCAGCGGGAATCTCGCTCTTGACTGAATCTATACAGAATAATTTCTACGAGTCTGCGTTTCTCGGCGTTGCGAATAAGAGGCGTGTTAAACCCTGTGTCGTGGAGCCACTCGAGGAAGCTACCGGAGTCTGATACTTGGCAGCAGCAGCAGCAGGTGGACTGCCCAAACCCCCGCGCACGTAATGTATCACTAACTACATTCAGCGTATGAACTCTTTGCCTTCAAGCCCTTTTGCACGTTTACCCTTCACAAATTATCCGCCCGATATAATTCTCATCAACAAAGCAGCACCCTGACTAAGCCAACGAGGCCACTAAATTCTGCGTCAGATACAAACCCGGAGGAGAGGCAACAAAAGTAGCCCGGGCCAAAGCCATAAATCCTGGCTCAACTTACCGTCCGGAGACGAAGGAGGAGGAGGAGGGGGACCATGTTGGACCACACACACACACACGCGCGACGCCTCCGACACTGCTGCCACCCTCGCCCCACACACACACAAACACACAAACACACACACACACACACACACACACACACACACACACACACCTTCCCCCATTCTTTCCCATCTGATGTGAGACGTTTTGAATCACCAACATCCATCCCAACACTCAACTTCATCTTGGAGGACTGATCCTCCCCTCTCTTTGAGGATTGTTTCAAAAGGTTTCGACGCACCGGGTCGGGGCTATACCCCCGTGGAGCCAAAGACTGAAAAGAGGCGCGGTTGGAGATCCTGGCTTGCTGTAAGTTGACCTAGCCTTCGTGGTGGTGTGTCCCAGGGGCTTCCCAAGATCTCTTCCAAAGGGGCAGGGGAAGAGAGAGTCAAGGGTCCGGGGTTCTTAGGTCGGATGGTGGCTGGCTGGCTGGCTGGTTTGGGGGGGCTCAACGCTGCGGGGAGCTGGACTGTGAGGGGGGAGGTCCGTATCTGTTACAGGAATTTCTCAAAGAATTAGGAGATAAGGTCGCGCCGGAATGGCCATGAGGGGGGGGGGGGGTGTCAAAAGAGCATTCATAACAAGTTGTTGGCCGCGCTCTATATAAGGACTCAATTAAGAGTGGAAAGGAAGTCAGGAGTTACTGAGGGGTTCCTGGGGAAGGTACACGTAGATGTAGAGAGACGACGAAGGTGCAGGTGCGGGTCTGAGGTGAGCGTGTAGGTGTTGTCGCAGAAGCTGTATGTGTGTGTGTGTGTGTGTGTGTGTGTGTGTGTGTGTGTGTGTGTGCACGGGCGTGGGTTTAGGAGGAACGTTAAGAGTGGGCGTCGTTGTAGGTTTGGAGGTGTGCTTAGATGCATGAAGGTTTTGTAGGCGAGTGTGTGTGTGTGTGTGTGTGTGTGTGTGTGTGTGTGTGTGTGTGTGTGTGTGTGTGTGTGTGTGTGTATATGTGTGTGTGTGTGTGTGTGTGTGTGTGTGTGTGTAGATGAAGACATAGATATAACAAGAACTGCTCAGGGTAGACGTGTAGGTCTTAATAAGGATGTAGGTATGTAGAATATACATATGGACGTAGACCGAGACTGAAGTAGGTGTTAGCCTTGTTCAAAGCACTGAGGTAGTTCGGGGGTTTAGGCTGTAGATGTACACAAGATGAGAGACAAGCTTGACGAAATGACCATTTATTGTCCGTTATTTTCTACGGTAAACAAGATTAGGGACAAGCTTGACGTAATGACCATTTATTGCCCGTTATTTTCTACGGTAAACAAGATGAGGGACAAGCTTGACGTAATGACCATTTATTACCCGTTATTTTCTACAGTAAACAAGATGAGGGACAAGCTTGACGTAATGACCATTTATTACCCGTTATTTTCTACAGTAAACAAGATGAGGGACAAGCTTGACGTAATGACCATTTATTGCCCGTTATTTTCTACAGTAAACAAGATGAGGGACAAGCTTGACGTAATGACCATTTATTACCCGTTATTTTCTACAGTAAACAAGATGAGGGACAAGCTTGACGCAATGGCCATTTATTGCCCGTTATTTTCTACAGTAAACAAGATGAGGGACAAGCTTGACGTAATGACCATTTATTACCCGTTATTTTCTACAGTAAACAAGATGAGGGACAAGCTTGACGTAATGACCATTTATTACCCGTTATTTTCTACAGTAAACAAGATGAATTAGAATCCTTCCAGCTGCTTATGGTTTCCCGTATACCCACATGAAGGAGAACACCTGAATACAATCCAGGAATTGTATTTTGAAAAGACAAAGTGTGCCAGTCACTCGGAATGTGGGTCCAGCAAACGTTTGGTTCATGGAAAACGTTTCTTGGCCTCGTGTAAGAAACGTTTTGTATCGAACATTGTACACATCCTGTGCTAATTATTCTCTTCCACTATTCATTTTCCTTGTTCGTCTTTCTAATATACCAAAGTTAAAGAATGACGTCAATGGAGGGCGAAAATCCAGTTCTGAGTGGAATACGAGAGAGAGAGAGAGAGAGAGAGAGAGAGAGAGAGAGAGAGAGAGAGAGAGAGAGAGAGAGAGGACTCTCTCGAATCCTTTCTGTTATGCGAACGACGCAGGACATGCGTAGGCGTGCGGCCTTTCGTGCCTAACTCACGAACGACCGGCCGTTCTTATATGTATATATATATATATATATATATATATATATATATATATATATATATATATATATATATATATATACACACACACACACAGCCTCCAGGATGTGCTTACGTGGATCAGTGATGGATTTGTTTCTTAAGATCACATTCCATAGAGTTTCCTTTTGAAATGAGCCTTTTACTTGCAGACCAACCTCCGTAATGTACTATTATTTTCCCTTCTGGTCAGACATCTTTATTGGGTGATATTTTCCCATCTATTCATAGATCTTTATTGACGGATTATTTTCCCCATCTATTTATATATCTTTATTGACGGATTATTTTCCCCATCTATTCATACTTCTTTATTGACCGATTATTTTCCTCATCTATTCACACATCTTTATTGACGGATTATTTTCCCCATCTATTCATAGATCTTTATTGACGGATTATTTTCCCCATCTATTCATAGATCTTTATTGGCAGATTATTTTCCCCATCTATTTATACATCTTTATTGACGGATTATTTTCCCCATCTATTTATACATCATACATCTTTATTGGCAGATTTGTATCAGGCAAAGCTCAGTAATGTATTATCATTTTTTATCATCTATTCGTACATTTTTATTGACTGATTTGTCTGTTTACCTTATCACTGTATGTCTTTTTTTATGCTCACTATTATTTTTGCTAATTCTCGTAGCTTTCCTTTCTTTATTGGGTTATTTCTTTATTGAGCTCATCAATCTTTTTTTTTTTGTGTTTGGTTCCAAGTGACGTACGTATCCTTCGGTACTAATTTTAAACTTTCCAACCGAAACGTATCAAAAAAAAAAAAAAGATCATGTGGGGTCAAAAATAAAACCATCATAGAAAATGACTCCATAGATTAGTAAGATTAAAATGATGGACTTCCTTTTCTGGACACCACAGACAGTACGCCACAGCAGTCCCATCCCATGCTAACCATTGTGAATAACACCAGAAAGCAATTTGGCTGTTACCCTGGCGTTAATGTCAAGAATATTCATTTATTTCCACACTTGTGTTTATAGAGGATTGTTGTTATTATTATAACCATATGATCTTTATTATTATTGTAGTTGTTGTTATTATCATAGTTATCATTATCGTTATTGTTTTTTATTATTATTATTATTATCATTATTACTATTATTATTATTATTATTATTATTATTATTATCATCATTAATATTACTACTATTGTTATTATTATTTTCAATATTATCATCATTATCATTATTGTTATTTTACTATTCATTATCATTATTATCATTATTATTATTATTATTATTATTATCATTATTATTATCATTATCATTATTTTTATTATTATTTATTATTATTATCGTTACCATTATCATTATTATCATTTATAATTATCATTATTATTATCATTATTATTATTATTATTATCATTATTATTATTATTATCATTATCATTATTGCTATTGATTATCATCATTATCATTATCATCTATGGCCAGCCATGAGCCATGCATCGAACCTTCGATCCTTGTGGGCGCTGTCATGGCTGGACGTGGTTCACACAGACGTCATAACCATTATATGAGCTCCACCATGGGCACGGCCCTCCCGTCCCTTCCCCACCCTTCTAACACCCTCCCCCTAAGAACTGCCTTTCCCTCCCAAGAACCCCAACACCCCCTAAAAGACAGGGCCTCCCGCTTCCCCAGAGCTCCAACCACTTGCACGACCCAACCCTCTCCAAAACCTCACCTCCATGCAAGTCCATTTTCCCCCCTTCCTCCCTATGCCCTCTCGTCTTCCTCGAGACTCCACCCACTACACGGTTCTCCCTTCTCCCCAAACTCTCAATCACTGTTCGCTCCCAATCCCCTTACCCCGACTCATTAATGGGTCCGGTCCGTCCGGTCACTGCAGCCGTGGTGGCCTGTCCTGGTCTCTGACCGTGGTGGCCTGGGTTCGGACGGACGGACGTTAGTCCTTTGAAGATGAATTGTAAAAGTTTTGTTTTCTGGGAAGAACTGCACGTGAGAGGTGGTGTTCGGTTGGTGCTCTTTGTATCCACCTATTTTTAAAAGCTAAGTTTAAGGCCTGTCCGTAAAGCCGTTTTGGATATATCGTTCTGGTCGAAGTAAATGTCGAGATAAGTAGACGATTATGCGTTTTCTCCATTATCATCATCATTATCATTATCATTATCATGTCTAGCGGTACTGTAGTCCCGAAGATATTATGTCGATGCGAGGCATATGACCTGCTTAGAAAAAAAGAAAAGGCGTGAAAGACATGCATTGGATAGAGTAAATTAGAGCGATGTGGTATACAAGGAGCGACGTGCTGTCAGTGGACCGAACCAGAGCATATAAAGCAGCCAGGGGAAATCATGGAAAGGTCTGTAGACCCTTATTGTGGATAGAGGGAGCTGTGGTTTCGGTGCATTAACACAACTTGAGATTGGATGTGAGCGAATGACGCCTTTCTTCTTCTGTTCATGACGCTACCTTGCTAGCGCGGGAAGCTGCGATCAAGTATGAAAGAAAGAATAGATATACAAATACAGTGCATATGAACGCGCACTTCCATAGAACACATAATACCCTCCAACAACAAGGATTCGAACCTTGTACCATTTGCGTGTTAGCTGGGAACGCGGACCACTGGGCTACAGGCCGCCTAGCCAAATGGTCAGCGTGTCCGCCTACCACGCAAATCGTACAAGGTTCGATTCATTGCTTGTGGAGAAAGAATACTTCCCATGTACTCCCTGCGTGTCGTAGAAGGCGACTAAAAGGGGAGGGAGCGGGGGGCTGGAAATCCTCCCCTCTTTTTTTTTTTTTTTTTTAATTTTCCAAAAGAAGGAACAGAGAACGGGGCCAGGTGAGGATATTCCCTCAAAGGTCCAGTCCTCTGTTCTTGACGCTCCCTCGCTAACGTGGGAAATGGTGAATAGTATGAAATAAAGAAGATATATATATATATATATATATATATATATATATATATATATATATATATACATATATATATATATATATATATATATATATATATATATATATATATATATATATATATATATATATATATATATAGAGAGAGAGAGAGAGAGAGAGAGAGAGAGAGAGAGAGAGAGAGAGCGTTAATGAGAAGGCATTGATGAGGGCATTCAGCTGACCGTGCCAACGAGAAGAAACGAAATGAGAGTGAGTAAGTGAGTGAGTAAGTCGTCACCTTTGGCAGGGCTAAACCATCATCATTGGAACAAAAAGCAGCTCAAGTCTATTCCAAGACCTCCCCAGTCCATCATTCCCCTGCTCGAAGATGCAGGAACCTTAGAAATGACAGCCAGTTAGGCTCCACATGAGTGTTGTGTCGTGTTTTATCAGTATGACACATCTCCCTAACTGTGTATGTCCTCGTCACTTTGTGTATATATAGACGTGTCATGTGAAATGCGTGTATCGTTACCTAATGGTACTGTAAGGGCAGGTGGTATTAAATTCGTGGGACCCGGTGTCTCATTGAACATTCTCTATCATAGATATTTTATCATGAGTTGCTTGCTTAATTTCATGCAATAAGTGTGTGTGTATGTGTGTGTGTTTGTCTGTGTGTGTGTGTGTGTATGTGTGTGTATCAATATAAACATGCATATACGACTGTCGGTGTTTATCCGCTTTTGCATGTAAATTTGTTTTACTTTCTTCTACCCAAGTGTCTTTATTTCTATCTTTCTGTGCCCGTTTATATCTTCGCCTTAACGAACATGTATCCTACAGTATGTATACACCTCCGTTAGCATTCGGAGATATTCATGTGTGATAACTATTGGTGATCGTGATTTGTGTGGTGCGGGATGAGAGTTTGACACTTGTGTTGCCCCGTCTCTTATACCCTTGTACATATACCATATCTTCCATCTTTAGTGTACACACACACACACACACACACACACACACTGTGTGTGTGTGTGTGTGTGTGCGCGTGTGTATATGTATTAAGGTCCTCCAACCATGAGACATTCTGTGTGTGTGTGTGTGTGTGTGTGTATGTGTGTGTGTGTGTATAGTAAGGCTCTCCAACCATGAGATAGTCACACGGAGACCGAGATCCTCGCACCACCACCAGTGTGGACACACACACCCACACCCAACAGATGTTCCCCACCTAACCCAACCCGTCTTCAGGGAGACACCAGCACCAGCACCCTTGCCGGAACCTGAGTCAGGCGGTGTGGGTGCCGGCCACAGTGTTATCTCTCCCTCACATCTGGGGTTACTGGCTGTTGCCGATCCTCCACTCGCAGGCCGCGGCGTGCAGCATCCATCAGCCTCCCACTCATCCATCACCATTAAACCATCTCATCCGTCAGGGTATCATGTCCGGGCTGTCGAACACCCTCTTGTTTACATGTCGTTACCTAATTTAAATGCCAGGAAATGAATTAATTGGCCGAGTTTACACGATAGGCGAGACGACCTCCCCGTCTGATCTATCAGAGGTTTACAATACCCGCGGTACACACGGTCGACACTCCTCGAGTTCTGCGTATCAGGTGGGCTGTGGAGAGTCACTGGTGCCTTTGGCAGTGTGGTTAAAGGGCCGGTGGCGTCGTTCACAGAGGGTGGACGGGGGTGGAAAATGCGTGGAGCACGTTCGATAACGACAGGATGCTTGGTGGCTAGGGTAGAGGTGGTCATTCTTTCGCTACGTGCAAGGGACGGTCGCTGGCAGAAATTCGAGGACACGTCTGATCGAGGCTGTTCAAGAGCCGCCCGCCCGCCTCCTTCTCTTCTCCTCCTCTCTACAGAGGAGGTAGACGGTAACGGGGGTCGGAAACAGCCTTAAGCCTCCGCCAGGCGCGCGTATCGGGTCCCTCAAACGTACTTGTCATATCCCGGGGCTCTTGTATGTACGTGAGTGTACGTAACGCAAGGAGGAGTGGGAGGGTGTCGTACTGAAATACTCTGTGCCGTCGACGTTATTGATCAGATACTGTTGGTAGAGTTGCGGTCTGATTACGCTGCGGGCGAGGAACGAGCGGTTAATGGGGGGGAGAGAGAGAGAGAGAGAGAGAGAGAGAGAGAGAGAGAGAGGAGGCAAGGAGGCAGGCACGCAAAAAGTAAATAGACATGGCTTGTTGTGTGGTGTTGCTTACGTGTGTGTGTGGTGGTGTGAGAGGTGGTATGATATTTGTACGTTTCTGATACAATTCTGGTGAGCTTGGTGCTGAGTGCAGAAAGATTATTTCTCAAGTTAAATTGTCAACGTTTGTGAAGTAACATCTCGGGTGAAAGAACATAATTATTAAATTACTATTGTAAGGATTGTTAATATAATTTGAATTAATGAATATGGTATTATAGTAAATATGATGTATATATATATATATATCTATGATATATATAATATATATATATATATTAATATATATATAATGATTCATAGAAAAACTGTTTTTGAAAACGTGAAAGCCAATGCATATATTATTATATCAACAATGAATTTATGTTGCGAAAGCTAGTAGGCTTAGTCGGAAGAGTTGTCGCAGGAGGATTAAGTGTCTGGAAAATGAAGTATTGAGGAATATTTGTTGGTATATAGTGAGGTTATGATCTATAAGTAACGTAAGGTCTGTAAATGAATATATAGTATGTATATTATTATGATGATTATTACATGTGTATGAGTGGGGATATATGATTATATATATATATTATTTATTACTTAGTACTATCCAGTATTCAAAGGAAAAACGTTTTAGAAAAAAAATAAAAAAAAAAATCATTATTTATTTTATTATTATTATTATTATTATTATTATATTTTATTATTATCCTTATCAACTTAGACATTTTTGTATTTAATTGCGCTGCCTCAGGCTAGACTGTTCAGTGGTCTTTTATGCTAGCGAGACTGCAGCCCGCAGACTAGGACATTGGTCTTTTTTGTAGAAAGTATTGTGATGCTGTATCCTTTTTCTGTCCGCTGTGGGACATCTTTTCGCAGCGAGCGACTTCTTCCTCCGGCCCCGGTAGCAGGTATCCGCGAACACCAACACCCCGAAAGTGAACAAAACTCCTTTGAATATGAGCCACTATCAAACACCATCTTACAATCCCTGTGGGAAAGTATCAACCCTTTTTGAAAAACCCTAGAAAAGTATAATATTGAATCTGACTTCTTTTTTTTTTAATGCTTTCTTGGAGCTTTTATTTCCATTGGGAGTTAGAAAAAAAAAAACTTAAATGATCGAGCTGAAACTTAAAGTGGTAAAGAGTCGATTTACCCGAGACAGACGAGACAGTGAGCGAACTGCCATTACACTCTTTCATGAGTCATTATTTAAATGACGGAAGATAAAAGATTGGAGACTTGCTGTCGGAATTGCATAGTCACAGTTGACTGGTCGCTGTGAGGTTACTGACGAAGCAAATATACAAGCTCAGGTTAGTGGTCAGGTAAGACTTCATCGAACTTACTGGTAAGGCAAGTATATGCCCACCTCACTGGTAAGGGAAGTATATGCTGAGTTCACTGGTGAGGCAAGTATATGCTGAACTCATTGGTGAGGAAAGTATAGTTTGAGCTCACTGGTGAGGCAAGGATACGCTGAAAGGCAAATATATGCTGAACTCACTCGTGAAGCGAGTAGACTCTTGACTTCAGTGGTGAGGCAAATGTACTTTGAGCTCATCGGTGAGGAAAGCATAGGCTGAGCTCACTGATGAGGTGAGTTCATGGTGTGAGGTGACTGGTGAGGCCAGAACGCACTGAGCTCACTGGTGAGGTGCTAATTCGTATTATCTTCAGACTGTCGTTAAAACAGTGAGTGATGGTGTGTTTTAAGCTATTCTGAAGTGTTGGATGTATGTAAATGTCGTGTGTCCTCATCTCTGAGGATGGAATATTCATGCTAAACACACACACACACACACACACACACACACACACACACGCACACGCTATCATATATCTAGCCCAACTCAGTTCAAATAAATTTTCTCAATGCAAACTCCTAATGTAACTTCTTAATGAACTTTCGCTCTTTCTGAGATCAGTGTTTGGTATATCTAGATGAATTAATGTAGTGATAATTAAATGTAACTATTGTTGACAATTCATGTTGTTTACTTACTCGAATGTAATTCTTCAGTTGCATTTTAAGATAGTTGCTAATGTAATTATTAAGGGGTTGTGTTCCATAATCTTTGTAAAAGTCTGAGCAGATAAACTATTCTATTCACACGCACACACACACACACACACACACACACACACACACACACACACACACACACACACACACACACATACACACACACACACACGTAGCGACACACACACACACACACACACACACACACACACACACACACACACACACACACACAGTAACACAACCATTTTTAGTCTCTCCCACACTCACCACCCTGGCCCAAAATAATAGTCCTCCGAAATCCATCAAACCATCAGAGAAAAGACTTGTAATTAAAATCATTTTTATGCTCCGTGGATATACCTTGTCAGACGTATATGAGAGGGTTAGGAGCCTCCTCAGAGAGAAGGAAGAGTCAGTGCTTCGAACCCCAGTAGACCAAGGGCAGATCGCATTACATCCACCCTTCGTCTAAAGCCTTTGGTCGTGGTACTCTTATAGTTGGTGCGGAAGGTAGGAAATGACCACACACTTGCCCCATTATGAATTCCGAGTGTGTGTGTCTAAGATTGTGTCGGAGGTGACTGAATCTCCTCGTACCTATAAACTTTTATAGCCAGGTCGATAATCAAGTCTGTATGTAAATTGCTCAGGTTGGATGATGGATGTATGAGTTGATTGGGCAGACTAATGGAGAGGAAGGGTAAGGGTCATGCAAACATTTAGATTCTGGTGAACAATTAGGTAAGCAGGTAGACAGATGCCTCATCAACCCTCTGGACTGCTGGCCTACCAACCTTCAGCACTGCTGGCCTACCAACCTTCAGCACTGCTGGCCTTCCAACCTCCTGGACTGTTGCCCTAACAACCTCATGGACTGCTAGCCTACCAACCTCATGGACTGCTAGCCTACCAACCTCCTGGACTGCTGCCCTACCAACCTCCTGGACTGCTGCCCTACCAACCTCCTGGACTGCTGCCCTACCAACCTCCTGGACTGCTGTCCTACCAACCTCCTGCGCCGCTGTCCTACCAACCTCCTGGGCCGCTGTCCTACCAACCTCCTGGACTGCTGCCCTGCCAACCTCCTGGGCTGCTGGCCTACCAACCCACTTAGGATCAAATGTACGTCTTTCATATGACATCTGGCTCCTTCCACACACATAAAATTGTGATTGTGTGTACCTGTGTCAGCAGAGCTAACCAGTAGCGTGCCTCAAGACTCGGTCTTAGGACCGTTGTTGTTCTTGGTGTGTGTAAAAGACGAGCTAAAAGGCCTTTGATTCATACTTGCATATTGACTTTAGGAAGGATGTTAAGGTTATGAGGGAGGCTGTGAATGACGACGATGGCATCAGCTTAAAGGAGACTCGTACCAACTTCAGAGGTGGTCACATACATTAGGTGATGAAGATTGACCCAAGTAAATGAAAAATTTTGAAGTCTGTACACGGTGGAAGAAAGCCTCCCCCGTATAGTACAAGTAGGTAATCACGTACACATAACAAACACACAACACACACACACACACACACACACACACACACACACACACACACACACACACACACACACACACACAATATTAAAGGGGTCTTAATCTATACAAACCTCATGTTCCCGATGAAACTTCGCCATTATGTACTGATGAAGTGCGCAGATTCACTAGACAAACGTGATAGACAGTTCAAGATTTCGCTGGAGTAAGGCAGAGTGCCAAGGTAGTGGAAAAGAGCAAATATCGCACCTGTATTTAATAGTTGAGACCGGAAAGAGGCACTGAACTGCATACCAGTCTCCTTGACGAAAGTGGAGTGTAAGTTACTGAGAAAAATATTCAGAGAACAAATGGTTCAATTTTCACAGACGAGAAACGACCCGAGACACAGCATGGTTTCAGGGAAAGGAGTTCATGTGTGACTTAACCACATAGATTTCTACAAGACGAAAGGGGAAGGGTGGGTGGAATGTCTTTACCTGGACTACTGAAAAGCATTTGACTTTGTGCCGCAAAGGAGACTGATAAGAAGGTGGATCATTAGGAAGGAATAAAGGGAGTGACTCCTCCGATGAACATGATTACCTAAGTGGAATGGCTAAAAGGACACATGGCGAAGGCGTCTTCTTAAAATGGACGGCCACCATTGGAGTGCCTCAAAGTCTTGTTCTGAAACCCATATTCTTTTTGATCTGTGAAGATTACTTGCCAGAAGGTGTGGACTTCTTTATGAATAAGTTTGCAGATGATGCAAAGGTCATGAAGGAGGTGAAGAGCGAAGAGGACCCATACAACACCAAAGTATGATGTACGGTTGATGAAAGTCAGCCCAAGTGAATGTGAAACGACAAGGATGGGACACAGTGAAAGAAAACCTCAATATGGATGATCATGTATCAGGAAATAGCTACTAGAAAGATGAGAGATAGATAGATAGATAGATAGATAGAGAGAGAGAGAGAGAGAGAGAGAGAGAGAGAGAGAGAGAGAGAGAGAGTCAACTATGGGTGCAAATCAACGCTGTTGAGTTTTGTTTACCTCGGGAACCTCCGCTCATTCAGCTGAAGCCTTTTGTGTCGTCATCCTTAATACACCATACAAACAGCGTCTGATACAGGCATTCATTCATCTTATCAGTGAGGCTTGTGTCTTCGTAGCGGATATCATCACTGTAGATTACAATTCCATTGGTTATTTTTCCACCCCGAGTGGTATCCAGTGTGTGTGTGTGTGTGTGTGTGTGTGTGTGTGTGTGTGTATGTCGCCTGTTGGTCATTTGTCACCGAGAAGCTGGGCGGGTAACAAGCGAGCATCGTCAGAAGGTTCTGAATAATTCACAAGTACTTTCTCCCAGCGGAGGTGAGGGATTACCGTACGTGATCCCACCCGTGGTATAGGACGGACTGTTATTTTGTGTGTTGAGGGAAAGGTGTCTTACACTCGTGTTGTCCCCGTCTCTTGACCTTGTATACATGTACCATGTTATCAGCACTACTACTACTACTACTACTGCTACCACTACTACTGCTACTACTGCTACCACTACTACTACCACTACCACTACTACTACTACTACTGCTACTGCTACCACTACTACTACTACTACAACTACACACACACACACACACACACACACACACACACACACACACACACCTCCGTGGTGTAGCGGTAAGCGCTACTGACCGTCGCGCATGCGTGGGCCGCCTGGGAAATATCCCGCGTGGGTTCGAATCTTGGTCGCGGGAGGTGGTCCACAGCCCACCCAGCTGTTCATCCTTCCTTAGGAGATGGTTGATGAAGTGGGTACCTGATATAGGTTAGGGTGTGTGTGTGTGTGTGTGTGTGTGTGTGTGTCACGGTAAACACGAATATCACAATGGATGGAGTCTCAAGCTATATGGATAACTATTTACCAATTTCCTCACCTTTAGTGTAATTGCTATAACCAATTCTCTTACCAATTTGATCATTCTTGATTACCAGTTTCGTTATCATCATTATCATCACTCGTTAAGATACTACTTTCTTCACCACCACCACTATTCTGATCACCATCTATTACCATGTATTTCTGTCTTCTATCATCTCTCAATACAGTTATCAATTTCTTCGTTTTAATCATGCATCACTATTATCAGATTTTCTCTCACCAACGACACCAAGTTGTTCACAAATATTACCTCAATCTTTGACCCCCATTTACCACTTTCTTCACTACAATGAGTTACATCACTATCGTCACTCTCTCTTCAGTATCTCTACCAGCACTGTCTCACCATCTTTTCTACCACCATCTCAGTAAACCTCATCACCATCAACACTATATTTTTCCACATCCATCACAACTGCATACCACCAAGACCATCACTATCATCCATCTACTTCACAAGCATCACTATCATCCATCTACTTCACAAGCATCACTATCATCCATCTCCCTCACTAGCATCACTATCATCCATCTATTTCACAAGCATCACTATCACCCATCTCCCTCACTAGCATCACTATCATCAATCTCCCTCACTAGCATCACTATCATCCATCTACTTCACAAGCATCACTATCATCCATCTCCCTCACTAGCATCACTATCATCCATCTCCCTCACTAGCATCACTATCATTCATCTCCCTTAGCACCATCACTATCAGCCATCTCCTCAAGCATCACTATCATCCATTTCCCTCAGTAGCATCACTATCATCCATCTCCCTCAGCACCATCACTATCATCCTTCTCCCTCACCAGCATCACCATCATCCATCTCCCTCACCTACAACACCATCAACATGATCACCTTCCACCTCACCAGCAAATCACCATCACTATGAATCACCATCACCATGATCACCATCACCATTTGAATGATCGAGGACTCTGTATGGCCCAAGTATGTGTAGTACCTGTGCTGAACACAAGTAACTGTGGTATGAACACTGACTGAACTCCATACACCTAACCACACTACAACGCCATCTGTTGGTGAGATTCTAATCCACTTGACACCGGGGGAACGGATGATGGCATATCTCTCTTGTTTGTCTGCTTCCTTGTAGTTCTATATCTGATCTTGTTTGTCTTTTTCCTTGTTGTTGTATTTCTCTTGTTTGTCTGCTTCCTTGATGTTGTATGTCTCTTGTTTGTCTGCTTCCTTGATTTTGTATGTCTCTTGTTTGTCTGCTTCCTTGATGTTGTATGTCTCTTGTTTGTCTGCTTCCATGATGTTGTATGTCTCTTTTTTGTCTGCTCCCTTGATGTAGTATCTCTCTCGTTTGTCTGCTTCCCTGATGTTGTATCTCTCTTGTTTGTCTGCTTCCCTGATGTTGTATCTCTCTTGTTTGTCTGCTTCCATTCGCTCTTCATCCTCATGAATTTGTTATCTTATCTCCCTCCGTAAGTTTTATCTTCTACCATCACTCAGGGACTTAGCTAGGAGTAAAAGAGGATCTTTATCATTTCATCCTTTGCTGCCTTGTGACATGTTCCTAACTCCTTCTAATCTCCTATAACTTCCTTCTAACTCCTCCTTCCCTTAGTTTTCCGCCTTCTTCTTCCCTTAAAGGCTCCCTTTCACCCCCCCTAGTGCTTCCCTTCCCTCTCCTCCAAGCCACGCACCCGACCCCCTCCCCTTCCCTCGCCACCCACACATTCCCGACATACTCGGTCCCGCGCTGTCCATTGACGTGTCAGGCAGGACGCTTGGGGACCACCAAGGCGGGGCACCGGCTAGATTTAGTGCGAGTCTCGTTATTTTTCGTGTAGCATTAGTAGCTGAGTTGAGGTCTTGGCAGGTTATCATCCTTGCGGGAGTTGGCAGGTAAGGAAGGGGATGTTCCTCGGGTCAAAACATCCCTTCAGGAGATGGTAGGCCTCGAGTGGGATGGTCACGGGGTCATATCCTCCCTTCAGGAGGTGGTGGGATATGAAGGGATGTTCTTCAGATTAAAACATCCTCTCATGAGGTGGCATACAGGCTACAAAGGAGATGTTTCATGGGTTAAAACGTCCCTTCAGGAGGTGGTAGGCCTCGAGTGGGGTGTTCCTTGGGTTATTTCCTCCCTTTAGGAGGTGGTAGGCTTCGAGGAGGACGTTCCTTGACGGGACTCGGCGAGTAACAGCTTTCTTCTGTTTATGGTTTCAGATTCGCCTTCAAGAAGCAAACCCTTATAGCGCTCTTGCTGGATCACGTATCGTATAACTCTGTCCACTATATTCCTACAGCCTCAGCGCAGATCGTGGATGTCTGTCAGTCAGTACACCTTGTAGTGTCATTGGCTGGTGCCACATCACCACTGTCAGTATGCTCCCACACTTTGCCACCCGTTTAGAGCACTCCTTTTGTTAAGGCCAAGAACATACCAAAACGAGCACTGAACGCACTTCACATCTTAAGTAACACTTGCTTTTCCCTTTTTTTTTTCCTTGTTGTCTTGAGTGACTTCGGTCATTTCAGCTCTGTATTCCCCCGGCGTGAATGAGAGTCGTGGATTACGTCGTATCTCACGGTGCCAATGTAGGCCTTGCATCACAGGACCACGGCGGGCAGCCAACAACAGTTCTGCTCGTGCAACAAGAAATCACATTTACGCGGTTGTGGTCGAAGCGATTCGGGGAAAAAGTACCTATCATGACTATCCACAGTATTGAGGAGTCATGGTGAGAACACTCACTCAACCATTGCGTTTCATCATTACCCTAAGACTCTTGCTTGCTTCCTCTGTGGTGGTGTTGCTAAAGAAGCTTTATTTCAAGCTCTGGCCGGTGTAGGGTGCATTCGAGAGTGGACTGGAGATTGCTCTACGGGCCTTTTTTTTTTTTTATTTCAGTTAAGCCCCGATATGAACTGCTTTTGTCTGATCGGGGCTTTGCTCCACTTGGCTGTTACCAGACCATACACTTCAAGCTCCGTCCAAGAACATGTCACACACAGAAGGAATATAATACTCCTTACATTTCCTCGACGTGTGTGCACAAGAGAGAGAGAGAGAGAGAGAGAGAGAGAGAGAGAGAGAGAGAGAGAGAGAGAGAGAGAGAGAGAGAGAGAGAGAGAGACACTGGTAGAGAGTTAGTCTTTGAGAGATGGAGGAGAGTAGTGGCCGGGAACTAGTGGGACTTGTCATACGAATGGAAGCCAGTGTAGCAGTGACTGGCCAACTCTCCTCTTTTTATCCCACCCTGATTCCGCGCATCTCGCGCATCCAGTGAGGTATAACAAACCATAAGTTATTCCAATAATATTTCGTCTAAAACCGTTTTAGAATATGTAAATGTCAAAGAAAGATTTATACATGCAAATCACGGGAATGGTACAGACCTCCACTTTAAAAAGTAACTTTTCCTCATGTGAATCTAAGCAATATTTTGGATTCGACAGTATTGCTTAAGAGTTGCCGCACGATAATGTGTGTGTGTCTGGTCACCTGCGGGGCATCAAAGGCACTACGGTAATTTCTCATCCATTCCACATTCCTATCATTCCAATGCTCTTCTAAAAACTGCACTAATTGAAACACTGAAACAATCCACTGTTTGATATGTTCTCTTGATACATATAGAATCATTTACCAGCGGTACAACGTTTGATGGCGACACTCCAAGATCTGGACACGTAAAAACAAACAGTTTTTCTTCTCTTTGTCTCGTGCAACATCCATAATCCTGATCCAATCACACTGTTAAATGCCCTCGCGCCAGTTTCATATATACACTGTTCGTGTACAGAGGTGAACGCTCGCTGTATGTGTTGTCTACGCATCGCTGTTCCTTGTGATTCGTCCCACCTGGCGAAGATCTATCAAAGAGAGAGCTCCATTCTTATTCTTTTTCTCATTCATCATCAGATCTCTCTCTCTCTCTCTCTCTCTCTCTCTCTCTCTCTCTCTCTCTCTCTCTCTCTCTCTCTCTCGGGCAGCCGCCACAGGTCCAATAGCGAACGCCAAAGAGCGAATGAGGGGCCGTGTCAGTCTCTGGCCAGACACACCTGTTTTATGTTGATGGAACAGCTTCGTCGAGCAGAGGCAACGGTGTGGAAGCACTGGGTCATATATATATATATTCTTTTCTTTTTCTTTCAAACTATTCGCCATTTCCCGCATTAGCGAGGTAGCGTTAAGAACAGAGGACTGGGCCTTTGAGGGAATACCCTCACCTGGCCCAATTCTCTGTTCCTTCTTTCGGAAAATTAAAAAAAAAACGAAAGGGGAGGATTTCCAGCCCCCCGCTCCCTCCCCTTTTAGTCGCCTTCTACGACACGCAGGGAATACGTGGGAAGTATTCTTTCTCCCCTGTCCCCAGGGAATATATATATATATATATATATATATATATATATATATATATATATATATATATATATATATATATATATATATATATATTTCTTTTTTATCATTTCCGACAAATTGTCTTATCTTTTACATGACCAACAATTTGTGTTGTCTTTTATGTCATGAGCGTTTTGTGTTGTGTGGTTATTTTTACATTACCGACAATTTTGTGTTTTGTGTGCAATCTTTTTATATTACCAACAATTTGTGTTGCTTGTTACATGACTAATATTTTGCGTAGTGTTATCTTCTAAGTTACTGGCAATTTGTGTTGCCTGTTACGTTACCAGAACTTAGTGTTGCGTGTTATCTTCTAAGTTACTAGCAGTTTGTGTATCCTGTTACGTTACCAGAGGTTACTGTTGTGTCTTATCTTCTACATTACCAATGCTTTGTGTTGCGTTTAAATTTTTTCATTACCAACAATTTGTGTTGTTAAATACCTCTAGTTAGAAAGTTGTTTTGTGCTTTCGGTATTAGACAAATCTGACATGCTGGGGCTGGAATGTCCTCTTGACCACCAATAACTTCACACTTTAAAGGAAGGTAGAAATTTAAAGATAATTTAAGAAAGTATTCGTATTCAAGAACCCCAAAGAAAATCTTTGTTATCGAATTCTAGAAATGTAAAGATAATCTAAGAAAATATTTGTATATAAGACTCTCAAAGAAAACCTTCATCATCGAAATTTCCGAATATTGTATCCGGGTTGTGTTAGATTTCGGGTGGAGCTACAAGCGCGTGTTGTAACTACAGTGGTACACTGCATTTAACTCCTATCTTGTACCACTGGTGTGTTTATGCTGCCTGCGTAGCGCTCGAGCCCATCTCTCCTCACTTCCCCGTTAACAGGAGGCACCACACGGGTCTGACAGGCGCTGTACAGTGATCATAAGCAGGAGCTACAAGCGCGTGTTGTAACTACAGTGGTACACTCGGGTTAACCACTGCATTTAACTCCTATCTTATACCACTGGTGTGTTTATACTGCCTCCTTTTGCTCGTTCGAGCCCATCTCTCCTCACTTCCCTCGTTAACAGGAGGCACCACACGGGTCTGGCAGGCACTGTACAAAGATCATAAGCAGTTGTGATTTAACGTAGGGATAAAGCCAACGGAACTACGTAACTACACCAATTTCGTAAGCATCTGTCACGTCACTACACAGCCCGTGCCTACCCATGGACAAAATCAACTACACCTGTCGTTATCGAAGGCCCAGGTGTGCATCGGTAGGTAAAACACCCGTCATTACCTACACACACACACACACACACAACATACCTATCACACAGATAACATTCCTGAAGGAAATAAGCTCCATATTTACGTATTACAACACCTACACTAATAACCCCATGCTTGTCCCCACAACCTCATTAGGGTCAAGAACCAAATCTTTATTAGAAAAAAAGGAGAATTTTTCAGTGAAGTCTATTTATCTCCACGAGGCTTTTTCACATCTGCACTGGGAGTCTTGCCTTCTTCGGCTAATGTTCTTGATAGAACTCCTCCCTGCATAGAGAAAACATTCGTCTTGGCTTATAAGACTCGCACAGCTCCATTGGTCACCCTTACACCCGCGCTAATAGTCTCTTAACCGTTCTTGAAGCCTTGCTAACAACCTCGAAATGATTCGGTGTACTTTTACTGACCATTGTTAACGTATGTGTTAACAAAGTCTGTATAGATAGCTTGCTTCATCCAATCATCTCTAATACAGTCACTTGCCGAAACAACCAACGTAACCTACCTCTACAACTACCAGCATCAACCCACCTCAACAACCACCACCAGCACAACCCACCTCAACAGACCCACCACCATCACAGCCCACCTCAACACCCACCACAGCACACGGCCACATCCACCTCTTGCCCCAAACCACCAGCAGTAACTGCCTTACAAGTAGCATGGGCGATCATGTTAATTTAATCCCTTTGTGTGGCTCGTGATGTCTAAATATTATACATCCCGGATGATTCATGGAGGGTTAGGAGGGGGGGTGATGCTGGGAGGAGGTGTGGGGAGAGAAGGAGGCGGAGGAGGAGGAGTCTTAGATGGGGGGAGGAGGAGGAGGAGGAGGAGGGATGGAAGCTTAGGTATAGGCAAGGGAGGTGGGAAGCGGGTTGGGGGGCGCCCAGAACGCCTCGCCCAGACCACCAACGAGAGAAGGACTCCCGCCACTGGAGGGGTGATTTAGACCTTTTGTCTGCTCTTCACAGATCTCCCTCCCTCCCTCCCTTACCTCCCCAGCGAATAATATATGTACGTGGGGAGATAGCAGGGGAGGGAGTGAGGGAGGGGACAGGGAGAGGAACGGACCACCGCCGTGGAGGGTTGGCGCTCCTGGTGGAGGGAGGGGAAGGTCTCACCCCCCGAGCGGACATCTTCCTGACGTCCAGTGAACGCTGGATGATAACATAAACCAACGACACCCACGCCAGGATGGCAGGGTGCCTGCCTGCCTGCCTGCAGAGGACCGGTCCACAGCTCCTGTAGAAGGAGGAAGAGGAGGAGGAACAACAGAAGCAGTAGCAGTAGCGGTAGCAGCAGCAGTAGGAGCAAGAGAAGAGCATCTTGTCGCGTTCAGAGCCATTGTAGCCGCCCGAAGACCACCATCGTCGTCCTCGCTGTGGTCCTCCCACACACATGTATCATGTATCCTCAGTCGTCCCCGCTGTGGTCCTTCCAGACACGTGTATTATGTGTCCTCAATCGTCCTCGCTGCGGTCCTCCCAGACACGTGTATCATGTATCACCATCGTCCTCGCTGTGCTCCTCCCACACACGTGTATCATGTGTCCTCAATCGTCCTCGCTGTGGTCCTCCCACACACGTGCATCATGTATCCTCAATTGTCCTCGCTGAGGTCCTCCAGACACGTATCATGTATCATCAATGCCCTCGCTCATGTCCCCCCCTCAACATGTGTCTCGGTGTATCATTATCTTGACTGAGGAACACTGAATTCACGTGTCATACACATCATCAAAGTTGATATGAACAAGGTGATGATAACAACAATACAAAATGTATGATGATTTATATGATAATTACAGTAATCATATCTTCCACCATATCCTGGTAACCAAATATATCCAGGAAACTTCACTAACAAATGACACTAACAAATGAACATCATATAATTTTCTTCCCCAAAAGCTGAGGATGCCGTACACGTGCTGTGATATTTCCTCATCTCTTTTTGAGCAGCTGGCTGTTCTGTTATCTCTTGAGAGTCTCATTCATAAGAGTATTAGATCCCGTTTGCATATCTAGGGTGACTTTCTGCGACCTCTCTATTGGCCAGAGGGGAATCAAAAGCCATTTACCACATTAACCCTCCTAACATCACCTCTCTTCAACCATCCATTTTCCCCACCTGTCCTGAATGTTGTCCATCGCTCTCTCTTCTACAGATAAATCTATCGGTCACTGTTCTCTTTAAGTTATGTGCATGTGTTCCAGCTGCTGAAGTCTGGACCAAGCAACGCGCGACTGGCTTCTGTCTCCCATAGTTTCTTTTTTGTTGAGTCCAGGTACATGAGGACTGGTTGTTTATAATGCCTCCTTGTTTTTCTCTGGTGCAGCGAAGTTGTGGAGTTCTCTCAATTCATTTGTCCTTCCATCTTCCTACGACGTGTGTACCCACTTAAAGAGTATATGTCTGTCGCCACAGAGATGAACTCAGATTAATTCTCCACCGTATTCTGTTAAACTCATCATCATTTACAGACATGATTTTGCCCGTGCTGTGTCGACCACCAGTGTCGAAGTCTTCCAGTCATAGATTAGAAATCCTCGTTGAGAGCGAACCATACATGGAAGAAGGGATTACAGTGAAAAGAACACATATATGAGAGAGAGAGAGAGAGAGAGAGAGAGAGAGAGAGAGAGAGAGAGAGAGAGAGAGAGAGAGAGAGGAATATATATGAAGTCGCTACCTTAGCTTTTTAACCAGAGAGAGAGAGAGGCGAGCAGTCTTGATACTAAGGGTGTAAGATGGTTCTGGGCATCACTCACTTCAACACTCATCAAGTCAGGAGGGTAATACTTCCCTGGGCGGCTGCTGTCTACCGATCAAAACGCAAGATGATGTTAATTCAAGAATATAAGAAAGTATGTATGATAATGATGATAATAATAATCATAATGAAAATAGTAATAATGATAATCGTAATCGTTTATACCTGACTGTCTTTTCTTTTAATAAGGCTGCAGCAATACTAGTAGTACTAGTGTATTGATACCAATGATAATCGTGATAAATGTATTACAAATAATTAGATCATTATCATCATCAAGGGCAACTGCACCCACATTATCATTTCAACCATGATCTCATCAGCGTTCGATCTCACAAAGGCTGAAGGTGTATTACGATTCGAATCTGCATTCACAAGTGTGCTTGAAGTTCCACAACTCTTTCCAATGGTTTTGTTGCGATATGCTCAATTAACAGTGTGGGGGTAAAAAAAACCCTAAAAAAAATGTAGGCATTACTTCTCGTGAAACAAGAGCCGGATTTCTATCTTACAGATTTTCTTAGAGGAAATTAAACGCTCAAGAGCAGAAGGCTGACGTTTATATGCCATATTTTGAGCTCTGTGTGGGATGATATGAACCCAAGGTGACACGTATGAGGGGAGAGACGTTTTTATTATCTAGAATGCTTCTCGTAACGAAACGTTTCGTTGATTATTTCATTCATAGCGTTTTTTTCTGTTTTTGTCACTAGTTTATATAAAGCAAAGCAAAAAAGAAAAAAAAAATATATATATATATATATATATATATATATATATATATATATATATATATATATATATATATATATATATATGTCGCAGTCACCCGAGAGATTGAAGATTAAATCGCTCTTAAGCTCATTTCTAACTTCAAAGATATTTCGATTCCAATTTTCTTCCCATTTTCCACCGGCGTTGTCTTATAGAAAAAGGGATTTAAACGTTGCCTCAGGGATTGACTGAAGGATATCTCATCGTGCTCAGAAAATTGCTTCGTAAACACTGAAGCATTATCCTGCGATACTGAAAACCACTGTTATATATATATATATATATATATATATATATATATATATATATATATATATATATATATATATATATATATACAATTACAAAAGAACACATGATTCCCGAATATGCTGATAGCCACAGGGAAGATGAAACACAAAGATCCGAGCGCTTTCGTATTCCTGAAGATGTGAATCATTTGCGAAAGCGCTCGAATGTTCGTGTTTCATCTTCTTTCTGGATATATATATATATATATATATATATATATATATATATATATATATATATATATATATCCTCACCTCTCCATTTTTTATTTTTCAATTTTCCAAAAGAAGGAACAGAGAAGGGGGCCAGGTGAGGATATTCCCTTAAAGGCCCAGTCCTCTGTTCTTAACGCTACCTCGCCAACGCGGGAAATGGCAAATAGTATGAAAAAAAAAATATGTAATTGTCCCAGCCCTTCTCTGTCCATCCCATTATCCTAGCGTTTCTCTCCCCATTCCATTGTCCCACCTCTTTTCTCCCCATCCCATTATCCCAACCCTTCTTTCCCCATCCCATTGTCCCTGCTCTTCTCTCTTCATCCCATTGTCCTAGTCCATCTCTAACCATCCCATTGTCTCAGTCCATCTCTGCCCATCCCATTGTTCCGTCCTAACCTGTCCATCCCTTTGCCCCAGTTCATATCAGCCCATCCCTTTTCTCCCAGACCTCTCCTATCCTACCCATTATTGTCCCAGTGACTATTTCTAAACCCATTTTCCCGATGATCATAATTCAAACCCATTTTTTTTCTATATTCTTTATTTCTTTTCCGCTCCTCTTCTCTCCCGCTCTCCCTACCCCACGTCTCCCCTTCCCTTCCCCTCCCCCGACCCTCCTCTCCCTTCTCCCCTCCTCCTCCTCCTCCTGAACGCGGTGATCCATCAAGTGTGAGTGAGTTATCTGGCCGTGCCCGACACCTCCACCCACCTCAATCCCGTTCGCCCCACCTTCCCTCCCATCCCACCTTCGCCCACCTCCACCCGCCTCGCCTCCAACCACCCAACTTCCACCCACCGCACCTCCATCCACTCTACCTTCACCTATTGCACCTGCTCCTTCCCCTATTTCCAACCACCGTATGTCCACCTACCTCATCTCCACGCAATCCAGTTCCACATACCCCGCCCCATCATTATCATTATCATAAATGTTAATTATAATTGTTATTATTATAATTGCTGTCATTATTATCACTGTTATTATTATCATTATTATTGTTATTATTACTATTATTATTGTTATTATTATTATTATTATTATTATTATTATTATCATTATTATCATTACTTTAGTATTATCATCATTACTTTAGTATTATCATTCTTTATCATTATTATCGTTACCATTTTTATCATTATTATGATTGATATCATTAACATTATCATACAGTGAGGAGATTTTACCAGGAGAATAAGGCGTGTCTTCATGCAAAAAGGGAGGAGGGTGAATGAACACCATGTCTACATCAGGGGTGTGATATGTCACCATGGCTCTCCACTCTGTTCATGGACTGTGTGGTGAGGGAGGTCAATACGAGGGTCTTGAGGAGAGAGGAAGGTGCACAGTATGCTGGGAGCACGGACGACTTGGGAGATGAGTCAGATGCTGTTTGCAGATGACACAGCTCTGGTGGCCGACTCCGGGGGTGAAACCACCAGGGATTATGTGAGCGAAGGAAGTCGAGAGTTAATGAGAGGAGAAGTCGGGTAAAGAGGCATAGCAGAAAAGTGACGGAGGATGGTTTGAGTCATTGTTTTCGAATGGGGAGGAAAGACTTGAAGGAAGTAAGGTGCCTTACGTAACTTGGAGTGGGCATGGCAGCAGCTAGAATCTTGGGGTTTGAGGTGTTTCATAGGGTGGGTAGATGGTAAGCTTATGTACCCTTGTTGCTTTAAGGGACGAGTTGAAAGAGAGGTCAGTGTCTGTTTGGGAAAAGATTGGTGTGTTTGAAGGTATAGTTGTCCCGATGGTGTAGTTTGGATGTGAGTGTCTGGGCAGAGTGTGTTGAAATGTTTAGGAAATATGGAGAGGATGAGTGAAGAAAAACTGTCCAAATGGATGATGATGTACGCTCCAGAAGTGGATGGAGAAAGGAGAAAGGAGAGACCGAGAAGGAGATGGAGGGATAAGATGAAAAAGTGGCTCTGGGTTACTGGAACAAATGAGCAGCGTTGCTTGAGAAAGAACAAATTGGACCTATTTGGCATATGGGGGGAGGACAAGTGCAGTCAGTAGGTCAAGCCTGAGCATATGACACGATCAAGGTAAATCTTGGCATAGTCTATAGGGCTTGGGCGTAAATGATAAGCTCTGGTTTCAATCTAACACATCTAACACATTTACATGACAGCTGGACAGTGGAGGTGTGCAGATGATGCCGTTGGTCATTTGTTTACGATGTAGTGCCGCTGAGGCTTGGAAAAATAATTAGGCACAGTTATTATTATTATTATTATTATTATTATTATTATTATTATTTTGTGGTTATGTCACCAGTTTTCTTCCAGTGTTCTCTTCCCGTCCACCATATCTTATCTTCTTTTCGTCATGTTCCTCAGTTATTCAGATCTCGTTCCTCTTTCCCCATCGTGAGCGCCCTCCCAGTGGCAGCAGCCAGTGCGCCCCGTCCGGCGCCCGGAGGTCACCATATCCCCGCCAGTCGGCAAAAAGGCTAGCATCCAGCCTTCGTGACCAAGGGAGCATCGAAAACGGACCCCCGGATCCCTCAGCACAGCAGGACCAACCCGAAGGACACTCATGTCCCTGGGATCGTTTATAGACGTCCTGGGCAGCAGGAACTCTCATCAGAGCTACAAAAATTGGTCCAAAAAATGTATCATTCGGTGGTATGGATGAAGTGATTCTCCTTTTTTTTCTTATCGTCATTCAGTATTGGAATGGTGGAATGTTGGTGGGTGGGAGCGGGGAGTGTGCCCTGGGGTTGGGGCGGACGAAGGAAAGGGTTGGGGATAGAGAGCTGGAGGTTAAGGATAAGGTAACAGGCTACATGGGAGGGCCAGGAGGATATAGGGCGTTGAGTAACTGCCTCGACTAGGATTCGAACCATTGTGGACTCGACTCCCGAACGGCCCTTGAACGCTTCTCAACTGAAGCATTCACCGTTGTCATCTCTTTCCTTTCTTGCTCTCATGCGTACCACAAGAAGAGAACATCTTAATCAGTTCCTCTCGCTACTTTAATAAGGTTCGTCTCTCTCCCACTCCATCATCAATAGTTTGGTTGATTTCCCCGCAGTATGGTCTTAAAGCTTCAGGTCTTTTCCATTCGCTTGCGACAGCATTCGTACATATTAGGGCCGCTACGTACCCTCACGTTCCTCAATCTCTTTTGACTGTGCGGGTCAAAATGTTGGCCTATGCAGTGTCTGTTGGTGGCAGAGAAATACTTTCTGTCACCGACAGGTATATCGCATAGGCCAACATACATGGCGTGTGCAGGTAAGATTATGCAGTTGATTTTCCCATCCATACGTTCGAGTTTATAACTGTAAGAGTTTGGCCCCGCACAGTTATAACTAACTGGAAGACTGAGCATGTGTAGTAGTTCTTACCTTTCGTGTTACTTAAGTATTACATTAAATGCCTGGCTTCTCTCTTCTTCCGGTGGTGCTGGATATGCTCTCTTGCCTCCTTTTCTCCTTTCTTTTTTTTTCTGTCGTCTCTACACCTTCCTGTTGTTTGTCTTTTCTAATGAGTGGCAGGGCTTCTAAGCCTGTTTTGAATACCTCTTAGATAACCATCTTCATTTTTCTCATTCACTTTGGCAAGCTTAAAGACCTCTTGCTCTTTTTTTTTACATCTAAATGCTGGAAGATGAAATCTATTTTCAGTAATCCCAATGCCATTACAAAGTGATCGTAACAATATTGCATAATCTAACTTACGCTTGTGACTGACCCGTTAGTTTTCCGGCAATACTTGCTGCCAGGCGTACGACGTAATTACTACCGGTCGTCCACTTATATCTTGATCCTATTTACAAGTTCGTTTTCTTTCTTTATCTCCGAAAGTGCATTGACCATGTCTATACCCTCTTCCTTCAGTACCCTTCTTCGTTTAGTTGGAATATGGTGGTGGTACTTTGTCTCTCCTGCAACTCCAGCTTGATCCTAAACGTCTTGGCTTCGCCCCTTTTGCGTGAACCTGTGTTTTGCCTTGATTTGTGTGTATGCGTATGCGGGCGGACGTATGTATGTGTGTGTGTACGTGTATACGTGTATATATGTAGCTATGTGTGCGTGTGGCAAAGGCAGAGGAAAATTGTTACAAGTTGATGAATGTAATGATTCTCGTTCGACCCTCAGTATCGGAGATCTACAGCACAGGACAACAGAGCGCTCGTGAAAAAAAAAAGAAACCCCACACAGTGAATGTTGGCGTGCTTCAGGGTAGCACTCTAGGTCCTCATTTATGGAACGTCTCCTTAAAGTGACCCAGACCTTGATCTTCGAGGCTCCACCTGGGTTGATAGGTACGCCCTTACACCTTTGTCTGGAGAGGAGGTAGCGATGCCTCTCTGCTAATCATCAGTATCTCCGCCTTGCATACGTAAGAACCTGGTGTTGCCCTGTGGCAAGGTACATTTGATACCGGGAGGGACGTGGGCGATCACGAGACAGGACGGTGTGAAATCTGAACCCGGGTTGTTGTTGTTGAGTGGGGGCGCAACAAGTGACCATGTGGACATTGTGGGAGTGAAATTGTACTCCCTCATGACAATGAAGGGGTACGTGCAGGGCTTAGCAAAATAACAACGGCACGAGAAACATCGGCTGGTTTCAGAGTAGGGAGCAAAAAAAAAAGGGAAAGAAATAATGGTCGTCTTGGCCAGAGTTGTAGAAACGCCTTACGACACACGAGGACGTTTGCCTCCGAAGCATATTTCACTCTCTTGTATGGCGCGTTCCCCATTTATATCTCACTCTTACGAGAGAAAAGAGTAGTTAGGGCTCGAGCACAGTGGCTCTCCTGCAAATCCCCGATGCCAACAACTGGCAGAGCCCAACCGTGTCAGTTAAAGTCTGCAACATTGTCGGGACGTCTTGGGGTCTGACAGTCATGGACAAAGGTAATGTTCCTTAGGCTCTCTCTCTCTCTCCCACATCTCGCCGTGGCTGTGGCCTGTAGAAGCAGCTCTTCAGCGCAAGATGTACAGCAAACAACAACTGCAACCTGACTGTTCCTTCCTCCCTCCCAACCCACCCACACACACACACACACACACACACACACACACACACCTTCTCGAGGACATCTCCCGAGGCGTTGCTTTTTTGTTTTTTTTTGTATCCTGTGCCATACTCGGGTGCAGGAACATGTTTACGCCAGAGATGACCATCAGAGAAATCGGGTTCTCCTACCAAATGAAGATATTAACTCACACTGGACGTAAGACTAATCCTCCTCTCCTGAGTCTTGTTTGTCCTGCAGTTTAATGAGTGGAATGCACCAGCAGCAAGGGGAAATAGTTAAGAAAGAATTGGGGCTTTAGGAGATATGATAATGCTGGGGGGTAGCGGCGGCTTAGCGTGCTGATTGTGACGCACCTTCGGGCCGCCCGCGGTCGAGCCCACATCTGTTCAGATCCTGGCGGCGGCGATCGGTCTGCAGTCAGCCCAGCTGTTCACCCATCCCTAGGGAGTTGGTCAATGAAATGGGTACCTGGCTTGGGCTAGGGTATGCATATATATATATATATATATATATATATATATATATATATATATATATATATATATATATGCATATATATCATATAATACCCTCCAACAGCCAGGACTCAAACCAAGAACTTTTTGCTGGTAGTCGGGAACGATAACTGCTCGGCTATGATCGCCCCTGATAGGGAAATGGCAATTCGATTACAAGTAAGCGAATACCCTTCGTCTCGCATCCATGAGCAACGGGGGTCTAAGCCGGTTACATCCCATCAGGCTCACATTACCAGCAATTAGCATTTCACAGAACTTTACAAACGTGTAGGTATATAACTTCCAGTGCATCCTTGAAACCCCACCACATTCCGCCTTATTCTGATGACGAAGAGTTGTCTCCTCCGCGCACTAGTTCCACTTATCACAAGGGGATCATCCTTCCATGTATGGAATTCTGCTCTTAATTCTAAAGGCAGTTGGAGGTCCAAAAGTATTCCTACTTATCAGCTACTTATGTCTAACTTCAAAGCTTTGCCCTTACGCAAGACTCGCTGGTTCCCTCTCCTTCTTTTGTAGATATTATTCCTGCATCTTAGCTCGAGTGCTGGTTGGTTGCCAGCGATAGACCGCGTAACATTCGATGAAACCGCTGTGTCAAGTTTTTGTTTGTTTTCGTTGCCCCTTTTGCTCTTACACTTCATCAGTAGCCTAGCTAAACGAGCACTTCCTTTCGTGATTACGGTCTTGGCATAAAACAAAGGCCATACAACATTGCCCGCCAGGAGCCCAAATCTAACCAACATTCCGAAGCAACAGCTGGGACAAGCTGACATCATCTCGCACAATTAAAACGCCAAGCCGTAGGGTCTGCCACTGCCTGTATCACTTCATACGTTCTAAATACATCACTCACTTCGCGCCAACAACAGCTGACACCATCTACCATCATCAGTCAACCCAGCCCACAGCAGCTGACACCAACTAAGCATCAATAATCCCAACCAACAACGGATTACCCAAGGTGACTCCAGGCATCCCACAGAAAACGACCAGCCAACAACAGCAGCCACCATCGTCCACCGTCATCCATCACCATCCAGTATCGTCATCCATCACCAGCCAGCGTTATCATCCACCACCAACCAACATCATCATCATCCACCGCCAACCAACATCATCATCATCCACCACCAGCCAACATCATCATCATCCACCACCAGCCAACATCATCATCATCCACCACCAACCAACATCATCATCATCCACCGCCAACCAACATCATCATCATCCACCGCCAGCCAACATCATCATCATCATCCACCAACCAACATCCTCATCCACCACCAGCCAGTAGTATCATCATCCACCACCAGCCAACATCATCATCATCATCCACCAACCAACATCATCATCATCCACCGCCAACCAACATCATCATCATCCACCGCCAACCAACATCATCATCATCCACCACCAGCCAACATCATCATCATCCACCACCAGCCAACATCATCATCATCCACCACCAGCCAACATCATCATCATCCACCACCAGCCAACATCATCATCATCCACCACCAGCCAACATCATCATCATCCACCACATCATCCACCAACCAACATCCTCATCCACCACCAGCCAGTAGTATCATCCGTCACCAGCCAACATCATCCGTCACCAAAAGACCAACAGACATCAGCAAACATCAGTGGGAGGCACGGCATTTCCTCCTGTGTGTGTGTGTGTATGAAACGGTGACACTAAACTGTTTTCTTAATTTTTTTTTTTTTAATCTTTTTATTTTCGGGCATCCAGGAGTCGGTGGTTAAGGCAGAGATGAAAATGATTTTGTGGGTGCATTTGCTGGCGTGAAGATGGGAGGTGTGTGTGTGTGTCTGGCAGTAATTCAGGGGACCCCAGATCTCTGGGGAGGAGGAACTTTCTGCCCTCAGGGAGGTTGAGTAATATCATGAGTGAAGGATAGTCTCTCTTACTCTCTCTCTCTCTCTCTCTCTCTCTCTCTCTCTCTCTCTCTCTCTCTCTATATATATATATATATATATATATATATATATATATATATATATATATATATCATAGATAAAGGAATATAAGCGAACTTAAGATACGTAATCCTTTGGATAACAACATAAAAGAAAGATTACGACATCCCCTCCAGCCCAGAGCTTTACGTCTGTTGGACTCCGTGTTTTGCGTCTGACACCAAGACACTCCGCACAGACACCCCTTACTATCCATCCGACACCTTACCATCCGACTGACGCAGTGATTACACCCCCCCAATCTGACAACGCTCCCTGCGAACAACACCATGTATGACGGCCAACACAACCTCCTCCTCCTCATCTTCCTCCTCCTCCTCACCACCGCACCGCTCTGTATCCATTTGTGGCGTTGTTGTTCATCTGAGCGTTGAGCCATCTCTCTGCGGCCGTAGATCGTCCACCTGACACCATATTGTCCCACCGTACTGTCTAGTCCAAATAGGCATTCCCCATTTGGGACCAATTTCGTCCTGCGTCCGACAGACGTCGAGTCCCTCCTCCTCCTCCTCTCTCTCTTCGACGGCGTCCGTTCCATAAAGTCGCGCTGACTGACGCTAAGCTCGTGGCTTCATGCGGCTCCGTCCGACGCTATGTGCGTGCTCTCTCCGACCGACGCCGTACCGTCCCGTCCCGTCCGTCCGTCCGTTCAAGCGGGTGCGACGCCCGTCCGATGGAGTGCTGGATCCGTCCGAAGCTCTGCGGGAATAGCGTAGTATGTAAGCGCTCGCAGGAGGCGCTGACCCACAATGCCCGGGGACGCCACATACTTAGCCGGGTTATATATCACATTAGGGCCTTTGTGGGGCCACTCTCAGGCCACACGCCTCTCTCTCTCTCTCTCTCTCTCTCTCTCTCTCTCTCTCTCTCTCTCTCTCTCTCTCTCTCTCTCTCCCTCTCTCTCTCTCTCTCTCTCTCTCTCATATATGCTGTCACTTCGTCTGTCTGTCCGTCTGTATTTCAGTCTGTCTGTTTGTCTGTGTCTCATATGCTTTCTCTCCATCTATTCGTCTGTCTGTCTGTCTGTCTGTCTGTCTGTCTGTCTCTCTCTCTCTCTCTCTCTCTCTCTCTCTCTCTCTCTCTCTCTCTCTCTCTCTCTCTCTCTCTCTCTCTCTCTCTCTCTCTCCTCCCCGTAGGTATTCATAGGTACGTATGGATAGATGTTATACATACACGTGCACTTTTACCACACCAGATCTTGTAATAGACACAATTCTAATTACTTTTTCCTCGCGTCCTTCACTTCTACTGACGAAGATCTCCCTCTGTCCTCAGTAGCAACGAAGTATTGTGCTGAAAATGCTCCGTCACTGACTGATTTCCAAGCAGTTCTGACTGATCAGTAAAGACATGTTGACTGATTTCCAAAGAGTTCTTGGCTCATTTTCAAAGTGAATTGTTGACTGATTTCCAAAGAGCTCTTGACTTAGTTTCAAAGTGAATTGTTGACTGATTTCCAAAGAGTTCTTGACTTATTTTCAAAGCGAACAGTTGACTGATTTTCAGACTGAATCGTTGACTGATTTTCAGACTGAATCGTTGACTGATTCCCATAGAGGTGCTGGATGATTTCCATAGAGTTTTTCACTGATTTTCAAGGAGTGGTTTTCTGATTATCCATGATCTGTTGACTGATTTCCAGTCATTTGTTGACTGATTTCCAAGGAGTGACTTTCTGATATTCCAAGATCTATTGACTGAATTCCAAAGCTGATTGATGACTGATTTCCTACGAGTGACTTTTTTGATTTTCCAAGATTTTTTGACTGATTTTTCCAAAGTTAACTGTTGACTGATTTCCCAGGATTGGTTTCCTGATTTACCAAGATTTTTTGACTGATTTTTCCAAAGTTAACTGTTGACTGATTTCCCAGGATTGGTTTCCTGATTTACCAAGATTTTTTGACTGATTTTTCCAAAGTTAACTGTTGACTGATTTCCCAGGATTGGTTTCCTGATTTACCAAGATTTTTTGACTGATTTTTTCAAAGTTAACTGTTGACTGATTTCCCAGGATTGGGTTCCTGATTTTCCAAGATTTGTTGACTGATTTCCAAAGTGACTTTTACTGCTTTCCAAGGAGTTGTTAACTGAATCTGAAAGTCTTGTTATCTGGAATAGAGAGTTCTTTACTGATTTCCAATAAGTTGTTGACTTATTTCCGAAGTGTTTTGTTCACCTTTCTTCCTTAATGTGTAAAGTGTTCTTTTTGCTCCCTGTATCTATATCAGGTGTTCATTCATTCCCTTCCTTCTTTTATCGTGATTAACAAGTTTTCATCCCCTCCCTTCATTTATCGTGATTATCAAGTCTTGTTTCTCTTCTTTCCTTTATATGTCAGTCTTCTTTCACTTCCTCTGTTTATGTATCGCTTGTTCATTCTCTTCCTTCTTCTGTCTGTCAAGTTTCTCCTCCTCCTGTCTATCAAGGGTTCTCTCTCTTTCTTCCTCCCTTAATATGTCAATCTTTTTTCGCTTCCTTCCTTTATGTATCAAGAGTTCTTTCTCTTCTTTCTTTAATGTGTCGAGTGCGTATTTTTCGTCCTTACTTCATGACTTCATGTATCAGTTTCAGCATTCTTGTTCATCTTACGTATCTCGTATGTGTTAGCTGTATCACATAATCTTTTCCCTTTATGCATCGGAGTTTTTCCTTTTCTTTCTCATACGTATCTGTGTTCTTTCTCTTCCTTCTTTCATGTATCGGTGTTCTTTCTCTTCCCTCTTTCATGTATCGGTGTTCTTTCTCTTCCTTCTTTCAAGAGACAGTGTTCTTCTTTCTCCTCCTCCTCTCTTGCATTGGATTCTTCATTCTCTCTTACGAATCAGTCGTTCTCCCTTTTCTTTCGTTATCTAAGTCTTCCTTTTCATCCATCTTCTGTCCTGCTTCACACCTATGCCTTCTTCTCTTTCTGTTACATATCTGTTTCTTCTTCCTTTTCCTTACGTTTCAACTGTTTCCATGCTTCCTTCTTTGATTCCTCTCATTTCGCATCAGGTAATTTATATTTTGTCTTGCATTTTCCTCGCTGCAACGAAGCCGTACTTTGTTTTGAGCTTCCCTCAGCCTCATGTTGGTGCCCTTGGGGCTTGAAGAAGGTTGGCTGGCTGGCTAGACAGGGCGAGATGGGCT
Organism: Panulirus ornatus; assembly: GCF_036320965.1. Lineage (NCBI taxonomy): Eukaryota > Metazoa > Arthropoda > Malacostraca > Decapoda > Palinuridae > Panulirus > Panulirus ornatus. Next base: position 80,131,140 of record NC_092227.1, on the reverse strand, counting down.
GGGTTGGTCTGACTGACACACACACACACACACACACACACACACACACACACACACACACACACACACATGGGCCTCTCTCTCTCTCTCTCTCTCTCTCTCTCTCTCTCTCTCTCTCTCTCTCTGCCTCAACAAGACAACAACAATGGCAGGTTCCCTCCGGGCGCCCTGGCCAACCCTCCTGCGGTCTTCGTCACCGATTGTGCGTCCTGTGACAGTTAAATCTCCTGCCCCTTTGGCTTAAGGGAGGGACTGTTATCCTGCGGAAGGCAGAATTCTCTCCCTTTCCTTCGCGCCTCCTTCGGATGTTTCGCACCTGACGCAGACGTATATATATATATATACATTCTCTCTCTCTCTCTCTCTCTATCTATCTCTCTCTCTCTCTCTCTCTCTCTCTCTCTCTCTCTCTCTCTCTCTCTCTCTCTCTCTCTCTCATCTAGCCCCATGAATTAATACTTCCTTCCGTCGTGACCTATTTCCCAGGTCTTTGTAAGCTGGTCCTCAGAAGCGTTATGTTTTCTTACGTCTTTCTTTGGTGAGTGCGGTTGTGTGTGTGTGTGTGTGTGTGTGTGACTACATCTTCATTGTCAGACGCTGATGGATTGTTACCGAAGCTGGTTTTTATGTTGCCCTGGGGATAGTTCTCAAGCTGACTGGTTCGCTGAGGATCTTAACGCTGCGACACAAGATGCTCATTTGACTTACGCCTCGTTTACATTTGTAGGCGATATTCAGAGGCGCTCAATTGATCTTTGCTATATTTACTTGATCTTTGCTATGGTTACAGTCTTACATATTAGTTTCATGACACTCATTTGACTTGTACCTTGTTTACATTGTTTGGCAGTAATTTGAGGGTCTCATTTGACCATTGCTGTGTTTACGGTCTTAGATATTAGTCTTATGACACTCATTTGACTATCGTCTTGTTTACAGTCTTGGCAATATTTCAAGATATTTATTTGATCTTTGAGTTGTTTACTGGCGGTGATTTAAGGTATTTATTTGATATTTGATTTGTTTATAGTCATAGGTTGTGATCCAAAACACCTCATTTGACTTTTGTCTTGTTTACAGTCTTTACTCGGCAGCCCACGTCACTCATTTGACCTCTGACTATTCTAACGATTCACCATTATTTTTTTGTCCCGCCACAAATCACAGATATTCACTATTTTCGTTGGCAAATGATCATATATTTTCCTTTGCTTGATGGTATGTTAGATCTCATCACATCCCACTTGTCCCTGTTATGCTTGATATAAATAGAATAGAAAGAGGAAAGTATTACAAGATAGAATAATGAAAGTATGATAAGATTGTTGAAAGCATGTCAAGACAGAATGGTGCAAGATCATGGTAAGATATATGAAGGTAGATTAAGAAGGAGAAGTGATGATAATGACATGGCTGATTATGTGATACTAGATTAAGAAAGGAAGATAAAGTGACGTTAAGGCAGAAGAGTTGATAACAGCAATAGTGAAGTGTTGAGAGGAAAGGCAGTTTGTATTAAGCTATGTGAAATCATGTCAGCTTTGATGTAATGATAAAATTAGACTGGAATCGACATTGGTAATGGTATATGTATTTACATTATCTATCTATCTATCTATCTTTTATCTATTTATCTATTAATCAATCATCTATCTATCTATCTATCTATCTATCTATCTATCTATCTATCTATCTATCTATATATATATATATATATATATATATATATATATATATATATATATATACATATACATATATATTCGTATGACCTTTGACTGCGAGCTTAGCACCGTATTAATGGCCATAATTGCTGGTTAGTTTTCTCACACCTTCGCTAACGACCTAGTTATAAGCACTTGCCCCAGAAGAGGGCGGCAACGGTCGTTTCAATACCCCTCTCTAGCTCCACCTCCTCGATCACGCCGGTAAAGGGTTAATTAACAGTAAATTAGAATCTGTGGAACATTAGCGTCGAGTTACGGCAATCAATGGCGCCCCGGCACGAGAGAGAGAGAGAGAGAGAGAGAGAGAGAGAGAGAGAGAGAGAGAGAGAGAGAGAGAGAGAGAGAGTCAGGACTCTATGGACGCTAACCATTATAGATAGATTGCTATAGATTTATGACCGTGATAGATTGAGTCCTATAGACAAAGACCATATCAGCCAGTCACGTCGCTCTAGACTAGCGGATTAATATAGACACTAATCCAGATAGATAGATCGCTATATTTAGCGTATCTCTCTTCTACAATATATGGTTATTTTCAGGCGTGCCCGCTCGAGTTAGCAGTATAGAATAGCGGCTCTGGCTAACTTAGCGATCATCAGTGAGACTTATTCTAACTATCTGATAAAATCCGAGCCACTCTGAGAGTGTGAGGCAAGTGTGTAAGGGAGAAAGTATGTGAAGTTGAAGGAAGTGTGTGAAAGGTATTAGGGTGATGGAAGTGTGGGAAGGTGAAGGAAGTGTGTAAGGATGAAGGAAGTGTACTAAGGTAAATGAAGTGTGTGTAGACGAAGAAAGTATATGAAGATAAAGGAAGCATGTGAAGTTGAAGGAAGCATGTGAGGATGAAGGAAGAGTGCGAAGAGGAAGGAAGTGAGTGAAGATGAATAAGTATATGAAGGTGAAGGAAGGATGTAAAGGCGAAAGAATCATGTGAAGACGAAGGAACTATCTGAAGGTAAAGGAAGTATGTGAAGGAAACTGAAGGAAGTATGTGAAGGCAGAGGAAGTGCGAACCCGAGGGAAATACGTTAACCTGAAGGAAAAATATGAATCCATAGGAAGGATTTGAAGCCAAAGAACATGTGTGGTCTCAGAAGTGATGCACGAACTGCATAGAAAACGATAAGGAACAGGGAGCTCTTATGCACCACTCGAGAACACGGATCTCTTAAGCACCACTTAAGAACGGGTAGCTTTTAGGAACCACTTAAGAACAGGGAGCTCTTAAGCACCGCTCAAGAACAGGGAGCTCAAGAACACGCACAAGCACTTCCTAAGATCACAGCCAGTTCACTGGTCCGTCTTGAGATCATAGCCATTCCACTGACCATTTTAAAATCACAACCATTCCCAGACCCATCTTGAGGGCACAGCCATTCTCTGGTCCCTCTCAAGACCACAACCTTTCCCTTTTCTGTCTTAGAAATCTCATGTGATCCTCATGTAGCGTGTTTCGTTGATGGCCGGCTCACTAAACTGAGACTTGACACTCGCAATCATCTTACTATCTTCATATCCGTCCATGAATTCACGTATCCTCCTCTCCTTGATGTCCCTCCGTCCTTGATATCCATACTTCGCCTGTCCGTGGCGTCTGTCCGTTCTTAGCGTCCTCAATCTTTCCGTGGAGTCTGTCCGTTCGTAGTGTCCTCGGTCTATCCCTGGCGTCTGTCCATCTCTAGTGTCACCAATTTATCTGTGGCGTCGACAACTCTTGTGTTAAGCTCGACTTTAACATTCTTCCCAACACGTTCAGCGAGCCCTCACCTTTTCCATGGTTACGAGTTGCGTGTTGTAGATTTCACGCCTATGCTTTTTTCTTTCTCTATCAGTCAGCCTGTACGAGTTCGAGAGGAATCAGAAAGATACCGGGAAGTAATCTAATACTTTTATGAAGATTAGAAAAGGAAATCATGGTTCATAGGCCCGCGAGAAGCTAATAATGTGATCTCTAAGTCTTCGAAACACATAACTCAATATTTTTCAGTTCTTCATTATATTGAAAAGGTCAGCATGGGTTTAAGTACCCGATGCTGCATCGGACAGAGCCAAAGGCATACCAGATACTGCATAACGTATAGACAGACCCACATAATTCGCGATAGAGCAACATATTGATAAACCCAAAGGAATACACAGTACTGCATCGTACTGGCAGACCCAAAGGAAGAATGGAAGAAATTGAGTAATAATCAATCGAACTCGTTCGACTATCATGTATTTTAACAAATTTTTTTTGAAATACATCGAAAAATTAGAGAGACAAAAAAAAAAGTACATTTGTGACATGAATGGAGACACACGTACATCCAAACACTGATATCGCTATTCAGTAATACATTTTTCTTTCTCAGTGCAGATTACCAAAGTCATTGACACAGACTGTCGCAGAAACATCTCTTCAGTATTGTTCCCCTTGAAGAGGAGCCTCCATTAACACACATTCATCATCATCGCCACCTTGAAAACAATCTTCTATTCTTTCTTCCTCTCTTCCTTGCATTCTTCGCCCCATCAAGTGTGACGTCTGGGCCTCGGAGGATCACAGGTTCCACCTGTACATCATGCAGGAGGGACGTCCATTGTCACACTTCGTTATCCTTTCAGGACTTGTACTCAAGTATGAGAGGGATAAAACCCACGTCTGGCACACCTTCCCTAATATAGAGACAAATTACACCACGCATCACTCGACCGCCATTAGAAATGTGTCTTATGGTCCGAGGGAATCAAGGGTTCGGCGACTCGGTGGTTGAAATCAAAAGTGTCGGGTTCTGTGTTTGGACGAATGTTTGACTAAAGTTTGGCAAAGGGAAAGAGAATTTGCTACGTCGTCCTTAAATGCCTCTACATTTCCAGGCTGCTGCCTGGAGCTCTGTTCCCATTCTCTCTCTCTCTCTCTCTCTCTCCAGAACTATGACCCACATTGCTATTCTCTCACTTCCCTTGTCATCATAGCCTCTCCTCCCTCGCCTATCCACTCATCAACTGTGTACCCTTGTCTTCTCACAGTCTCTTCCAGTAAGAATAGCTATGTCCTCCTTACTAACCTTCCTTCTTCCTCCATTCCCTGCCTTGCCCCAGGCTCTTCAGTCGGCCCGGCCTGGCCCGCCCGCACACTCACCCCAGCCTCTTCACTCCCCAATTACCTTCACGCACCCCAACCCATCTTCTCCCCCGACAACCTCCCCTCGGACCACCCCAGCGGCGGGGGCATGATGGACTGGCTGCCCAAAGTCGTGATCGCTACACCAGCTATTTGCTCACTTTCTACCTAGGCGTTGAAATTCCCTCCCACAGTCTCGCGTTTTATGGGTCGGTCCTCGGCGGTAATCTCTGATCTTCTTGCCTCCGCTTTCGCACCTCCGGTTGTCAGGGTGTGTTCAGGTCAGGGATGTAGAGTCAAGGTTCATTCAAGGGTTGCAGATGGGACTGTTTGGGCTAAGGGTCATATGGAGGTGGAGTCAGGGGGAGGGAGAGGGCTGTTAGGGTCAAGGGTCATGTGGTGAAGGGGTTAGGGATAAAGAGGGAGGGGGGGGGCTGTTTGGATTAAGAATCATATGCTTCAGGGTTAGGGGTAGGGAGAGGGCTGTTGGGGTCAAGGGTCATGTGGTGTCTGGGTCAGGGAAAGTAAGGGGTTGTTAGGGTCAAAGATCTTGTGCTTCAGGGTTCCTGGGTGGCGAGAGGGCAGTTAGGATTAACGGTCATATCCTTCGGGGTGTTGGGGCAAAGAATGTGGAAAAGGGGGTTAGGGTCAAGGGTCAGTATTGGTAAGCTGCTAGGGCCACGCTTAGGATGTTACTGGGTCACGGGTAGGATGCTACATGTGTCCCAGGTAGGATGCTACATGTGTCCCAGGTAGGATGCTACTTGTGTCCCATGTAGGATGCTACTCGTGTCCCAGGTAGGATGCTACTCGTGTCCCAGGTAGGATGCTACTTGTGTCCCAGGTAGGATGCTACTCGTGTCCCAGGTAGGATGCTACTTGTGTCCCAGGTAGGATGCTACTTGTGTCCTAGGTAGGATGCTACTTGTGTCCTAGGTAGGATGCTACTTGTGTCCTAGGTAGGATGCTACTTGTGTCCTAGGTAGGATGCTACTTGTGTCCTTGGTAGGATGCTACATGTGTCCCAGGTAGGATGCTACTTGTGTCCTAGGTAGGATGCTACATGTGTCCCAGGTAGGATGCTACATGTGTCCCAGGTAGGATGCTACTTGTGTCCTTGGTAGGATGCTACATGTGTTCCAGGTAGGATGCTACTTGTGTTCCAGGTAGGACGCTACTTGTGTCCTAGGTAGGATGCTGCTTGTGTCCTAGGTAGGATGCTACTTGTGTCCCATGTTGGACGCTACATGTGTCCCAGGTAGGATGCTACCTGTGTCCCAGGTAGGATGCTACTTGTGTCCCAGGTAGGATGCTACATGTGTCCCAGGTAGGACGCTACATGTGTCCCAGGTAGGATGCTACATGTGTCCCAGGTAGAATGCTACATGTGTTCCAGGTAGGATGCTACTTGTGTCCCAGGTAGGACGCTACATGTGTCCCAGGTAGGATGCTACATGTGTCGCTGGTAGGATGCTACTTGTGTCCCAGGTAGGATGCTACATGTGTCCCAGGTAGGATGCTACATGTGTCCCAGGTAGGACGCTACATGTGTCCCAGGTAGGATGCTACATGTGTCCCAGGTAGGATGCTACATGTGTTCCAGGTAGGACGCTACATGTATCCCAGGTAGGATGCTACATGTGTCCCAGGTAGGATGCTACATGTGTCCCAAGTAGGATGCTACTTGTGTCCCTAGTAGGATGCTACATGTGTCCCTGGTAGGATGCTACTTGTGTCCCAGGTAGGATGCTAAATCAACTAGATAATTAGGCAGAGGTTGAAGAGGATATCAGATCTACTACCGCCGGCCTCCATTTTGAGGGTTCAATCACCGATCATTTGCCCAAATAGCCTAAATTTCGGTGACATTTATCATCGGTCGAACCCAGTAGTTTGTAAACGCATCTAATGTCTCTATAGCAGAAGCAGACCACATCCGTGAGGTCCTCTGCTCACAGAAAACTACCATTAGAGATGAAGATTTGTCCTCACTTCCTCCGGGCAATGTCAAGAAAGACATCTCGTCAGTTAAAGGCATTTGGTAAATGTTTACCGTTTCCAAATGCGTCATCGCATTAGCTATTTTCTCGACTTGCCCAACAAAAGTAAAATGTTTAAGATATCTTAAAAAAAAATTGATAAATGAATTGGGTGAGGGAAATGATTATGGCAATACTGAATTTTTAGAAAGTTTAGAGCAAGTCCAGTGCTATGATAGCCTTTGTTTGGTTCCAGTTACAGTTACGATCTATAAATCAAACACCGACAGCTGCAGTCTCTCACTGCTTTGCTTTAAGAGACATCATGAATTTTTGTGTTCGTTTTTGTTATAAATGGCTTTTGAATATTTTCTGTATCGCTTGGTTATCACATATAATTCTTTTAATCAAATGGTTTTCGTGTTTTCTATTTGATTTCAGTTTTTTCATCCTTTGTGCATACGCTGTTTAACTCAACGATCAGCCTCTGGGGATGAATATTGTTAATGAACTCAGAAGTAAGTGAAAACTTGTCTGGAAAACTTCAGAATCTATGAAAGCCTGACTAACTTCCTTTAGCTGCCGATACTTTACTTATTTGGAAAGAAAATACAACTTTTGTGGTCTCCTGTTTCAAAAAAGTTGCTGGGAGGTTTGATCGCTGCGAAAGTTCGCTCCCGGCACACAGCTTCAACCCACCAGGAAACATGTACGTTTGATTAGTATCATAGTAGGTGAAACAGATCCAGAAATCAACAGGAAATTAAAGGCTGTGCTGCTGAATCCTTACCCTAAAAGATTTACCCATTTGGCTAATGTACATTTTATTACAGATTTTACATTGAACAGACTCGACTCCTGGTTTTTCGTTAGATAAAGGGCTGTTCTCTGTAAATTGCGTATGGTGTTTTCTTATTTGAAAACAACATTCATGTTCTTTCAAAATACTAATAAGAGGAGAAAATTTCATGAGAAAGTGTAAGACCAAAATATTTTTGTTGTTGCATTTATCTTTCCTCTCATTACAATGGTAGGTTTTCCTTGCTTTTTGTATGCATTTGTCAATAACCATCAAAGGGTAACTAAGTTATCTTGCGATGTCATATGTAATAATCAATATCTTCATTTAAGAATTCAAGGTGGCAGAAAGATTCCTAATGCCTTGAAAAACATAGTTGTAAAAAAGTTGAAATTTTTGACATAAGCTGATGACTCGAGAAATGACAAATGAATTCATCAACTTGGGAAGGTTTCCTATAAGCTTTGAACCTAAGACCACTAACTGATCTTATTATCAAAGTGTTTAAAAAGGGTAATGAATTTCTGACTTCTCTTCCATTTTGACTGACATAGAAAGAACCAAGTGATTATTTTTTTCCAAAAAAATTTCCACCTTTACGGCCTCCCACTGGATGGGACAACAGCTCAAGAACTTTGATGATGCTGTGTGAGTGTCTGTATGAGGTTAGTGCAGGACGCCGGAGGATTAAGCGTCCAGTGCCCTTAGTCTGGAAGCTTCTGCTTCGTGGGGCAAGAGCGGGTCTTTGTTATTCTGTCGAATTAATACTTGTAATGTTGGAGTGACTGGTGTGGTCCAGGACACAGACGAGAAAGTGTAACTCGTACATGCCTGAGGATTGTGATTTCGGGTGGGCGTATGTTGGGTGGAGTGCAGTTTATGACTGGGTAGGTAAAGCGGTTATTTAGTGCCTGTCAAGTCATTACGGTGGATATGTGCTTTTTTTTTTTTGTCTGTCGTTTTTGTTGAGAGAGGGAGAGGGGGTAAGGGGATCTGTAAGTATAGGTTGCTAAAATGTGAAGCTTGGGGTAAGCATTTTGTTTCTGCTTTGGAGTTGGTGATGGGGTGGTTTGGGAAGGCGAGGTGTTGAATCAGTACCTTGTAATGTTGGAGAGCTTGGTCCGGGGCGCAGGGAAGAAAGTGTTACTCGTACATGCCTGAAGAGTGTGATTTCTGATGGGCGTATGTCGGGTGGAGTACATTTGCTGTGGCCAAAGAGAAAAAAAGAAAAAACAAAGAAATGAGTGCTTAGCTGTCAGGACGTAAACTCGTAATGGGAATGTGTTTGTTTCGTTGTGCAGATGCTTATTGTCCGTGATTGTTAAACATCTGGTAAATGTTTAGTGGCTCTTTCTTGTATGGTCTGCAGGTTTAATAAGTTTGAATTTGACAGATTGGGTGATCAGGCAGGTGAAGCGTAGTTTAAGGTGAAGCGGATGAATTATCTGTAAAGAGAACATTGTTGTCGAGTCGACAGGATACAAGGGCAACACTGAGATAGCATAAGTCCACTGGGATATAGATGGTGGTGGCGGTGACATTTGCTTAACTCTCTTGTATATAGTGCAACATTCTGCTTACATACCACACCAAGTCACTGGCATACCCCTCAACACATGTACCCTTAGTTGGACCGCTTACACCACGCACAGAACGGGTCTGATAACCACTTTGCTCTATACACTCCTCTGCCATCTTTCTCTCTTTCCTTTTTTCTTAAGGTGACCTCTAAAAATGAAATGTTCAGAGGATATGGTCCCCACCATGAGTTGCTAAGATTCTCCAGCCTCGTGCTGGCTCTGGTGATAATGAGAGGGTAGACTCAGACCGCAGCAGTACTGGCTCCACCCATGTTTCTGAGTGTTCCCTCAGACCTGCTTCATTCTCTCTTCATTTTACCGGCTATATATATATTTTTCTTCTTCTGCTGAGAGGCAAAACTTATCTACTCACTTTTCGTAATCTCTTATTTCCCGCAGAGACCCATGTAATGATACCTTAGCCACCTCATGGGTAGGTTAAGATTATGGTTATAACATGAACTCTTTTGTTGCACGCCTCTTGGACCCTCGAGTCTCCTAACCCTGATGGCATTTGGCTCAAAGTCTATTTGGTACAAATGAGTGGATCCGAGTGATAGTAAACGCAGGACGGAGTTGCAACCTCCCTAAATACCTTCCATTCCTCAACCACTCCCTTTGCTTCATTTGCTCTCACCTTTTGGTACGATATACTTGATCTCTCTTGGTTCTTTCTTCACACAAGTCTCTTTTTCTAGCTCACTTATCCTCACCACTCTCTTCTCTCCGATATTGCTTCGTCTTTTCCGGATACACCTACAAATATTCACCCTGGCCTCTAGAAGAGAGAGAGTGATCAGACGTCCCATTAACAGCTCTTTCAACACAATTACTTCTAAAAGTCTCTTTTTTTAACACGCCTGTCAATTAATTTGTAATCCAGCAATGCCCACTGACCGTCTCTCCTACTCACATACGTATACTTGTGTGTGTGCCTCTTTTCAAACCAGGTATTTCTAATCACCAGTTCCTTTTCAGCAGAGAATTCTGCAAGCTGTTCACCATTTCCATTTATAATACTGAATACCTTATGTTCCCCAGTTATACCTTCAGCTGCCACATCACTCACCTTCGGATTTATATCTCCCATCACGAATACCTGGTCTCTTTATATCAAAACTGCTGACACTTTCACTCAGCTGTTCCCAAAACACTTGCCTCTCATAAGCCTTCTCATGACAAGGTGCAGAAGCACCATCCACTTTAGTTTTCACCCACATCAATCTAGAATTTATTTCGTCAATCTTTCACACACTCGCACTATTCCTTTAGGAGTAGTGGCACCCCTTCCTTAGCTCTTGTCCTCTCACCACACCCTAATTTACTCTTGATATATATATATATATATATATATATATATATATATATATATATATATATATATATATATATATATATATATATATATATATGTGTGTGTGTGTAATGCATGTATACTAGGAGTAAAGTCGGGGTTGGCGAGAGGATAGGAGCTAAGGAAGGGGTAGGACTATCCTTGAAGTAGGAGTTGTGGGAGTGTGCGAGTGTGAGGAAGTAAATTCTTGATGGATGTGGGTAAAGATGTGAAAAAGGATCATGAGAGGCTAGTGTTTTGGCAACAGCTGAATGAGTGTGTCAGCAATTTTGATATAAGAGATCTTGTGTTATTGATTATTGATATGAATGTGAAGGTAGTTGAGGGTATAGTTGGAAGGACATGGGGTATTCCGTATGGATGGAAAAGGCAAAAGGTTTTAGGAGTTGTGTGCTGAAAAAGAACTGGTGATTGGGAATACCTGGTTGAAAAAGAGAGAGAGAGAGACACACACACACACACACACACGATGAACGGGCAGGTAGGCAACCTCATAAATTGGATCATTCCATCAACTGTGACTAAAGTCAGGATTAGCCAAAAACCAGCCAGAGATCAGCGCCTCCACCAGGATAATAAAGGCCCGGTGTTCCCCAAGTCTCCACTCTGTTTACCTCTGTTTACGATCACACAACACTTTTAATAGTTTTTTGACAATTTTCCCCCAATATTTTCTCAGCTCGTACTCTTTCATACGATGTTGGCGGAGGAGTCAAAGACCATGTGGTCCAGGGGAGGACCAATGGGGGTCCTGGAAGAGGCGTCAGAGACCAGGGGTCCTGTGGAGGACGAGGGATTGTTGGTGGCGTCAGAGACACTGAAGTCCTGACGGACGTCAGTCAGGAACATGGAAATCGGTGAAGACGCTGGGGTTCTTTGGGAGAGGTGTCAGGAGGTGTCAGATACCAGGACCTCGGGAAAGATATGAGATACTTGTGAAGCTGTCAGAGACAAGGGTCCCAGGGAAGACAAATGGAGTCTTGGTAGGCATGTCAGAGACCAGAGTCGCACAAAGACATCCCCCAGGTATCTAGAACAATTTACTTCCCCTAGGTTTTCTCCGGTCAAACTCACACCCCGTGTGACTTGTTTCCTTGCACTGCTAATTCTATCAACCCTCCCTTTTATTCACATTTTCTCTCAGTTTTCTCGTTTCACACATACTCTCTTAAACTCAGAATCCAACCTCTTCAATTTCTCACTTGAATCTTCTACCAGCGCCGCGTCGTCAGCAAACAGTAACTGACCCATCTCCCACCAGACCCTCCTTCCTACTACCCTTGACACAGTGCACACCCGCCCCTCTCCCTGAAAGCGCTTGCATTCACTTCTCTCTCTACTTGAACCGCAAACAGATTAAACATCCAAGGTGACATCGCACATCCCTCCCGCAGAACCCATCTTCACACACAACAACTCGCTATCCTCTCTGCGTACTCGAACACAATCCTTCATCTCGTGGTAAATCTCTCTCTCTCTCTCTCTCTCTCTCTCTCTCTCTCTCTCTCTCTCTCTCTCTCTCTCTCTCTCTCTCTCTCTCTCTCACACACACACACATTCACAATGTATAAGCAGATAAATCACAATGAAACACATGGTTCAGGTATATTTTCGAATCTTAGTATTTTTTCCATGAGGCTATGTGGTTACCTGTACATATATATATATATGTGTGTGTGTGTGTGTGTGTGTGTGCTTGTGTGTGTATGTATATACACACACACACTTTAATAGTTTCATATCGTTTTAAAGTTTTCACAAGATCTGAACATCGGCAAATGACGCAACACTTTTGCTATTCATATTTACGATTAGATAAACTCGTTTTTATCACCACCTTCGATTAACATCGAGTTAATGATTGCACTAAGATACTGATAGGACTTTTTTTTTTCCCCCCAACTCTGGAAATCGACTCGCCAGATTTACAACGCAAAGACCAAATATGGACTAATTCAATTACTTGGGGAGGTGACTGCGTCCATTGCTCTTGATACGACTGCTGCTCTTCTCTGTTACGGAGGTGGTCTTGGCGAAGAGTGATTCAAAAGGAATCAGCATTTGGCGACGGTCCATCTCCGTTAATTGCCTCAAAGATGAATTCGTTCTGAAATGTAAATGATAAAGGATTATGTCTGGAATGGTTTAACATCGATCTGTACGTCTGACTGAACTCTACAACCTACATCAGCCTGTCTTAGAAATTACTTGGAGATTCTGTACAAAATTTGGATAGATGGAAGATTGGGGGTAAGAGGAAGCTTAAAACTTCCTTTTAAAATGGTCTTTGTTATAGATTATGGACCTCCGTGGTGTAGCGGTTAGCGTTGCTGACCATGACGCGTTCAAGGACCACCCAGGATCGAGCCCGCATGGGCTTGATTCCCAGACGTGGTAATCTGTCCACACCTAACCCAGGTGTTCATCCTTCCTTCGGGGCCGGTCGATAAATGGGCAGCTGGCTCAGGCTCGTGTGTGTGTGTGTGTGTGTGTGTGTGTGTACATACATATGCAGGGGTATCGACATGGTACAAGTTGTATTTTAACATGAGGGTTAAAAGTAATTCTCTTCCCCGTAACACACAAACAGTAATCACAAATAATGATCAGACAGACAGACCGAAAGGCAGACACTCAGATAAACATAGACACACACACACGCAAAGAAGATTCAGAGTCCTAACCCTTCAAGTGAGGGGAAGGTGGAGTGTGAACAGATGAACCCATGTACGACACATCTCTCCAGCATAGCCACTCACTGTGGAGGATGACCACTGAATATGACAGTGAAGGGTGAGAAGAACAGAGATCTAAACTTAAATTTGAAATATGTTGTCGAAGTCAGTGGAATGGTATTTCAAATACTAGCTTATATACAGTGTTTTTAACCAGAAGATATTGTAAAAAAGGGAACCTCAAGATGGAGTCGTCTAAGCCTACAGTACATCTTTTTCAATTCTAATGAACATAAAGCCAAGTATTTTTTTTTTAAATCTGTTATAGTTTTGAATCATAGCTTTAAAGAAAGATGTAAACTACATAAACCTAAAATCCAACCTTCCACACATATGGAGGAAAGAAAAGGTATTGGCCATTGTGATACTATTGCCAGAGGTCCATAACGGAAAAAAGATGAGAAGACAAGACAGTGATAACAGAGATAAGACAGTGATAACAGAGAGGTGGTAAGATTCCTATCATCAATCTAGGCGAATATATATCATCAAAATCATCACGTCCTTGCAATCTGGTCGCTCACCTCCGCCTCTCGTCGGTCATTTTGCAGAGAGAGAGCGAGAGAGAGAGGGAGGGAAAAAAAACCCATGTAAATGTGTTCTGTACATGTGGCTACCTCTTTATACACGGATGTAGAGGTGTTCTGCCCCGAGTTTAACATAGTGTGTGACAATGTGTATTGCAGCCTGACGTGATGAGCACCGATTAATGCCAACCAAACGGTCTACTATCTTGTTCTCAATGAGACATTCGAAGGAATCGGGTCATGTGGTCTTTATATTCGTGGTTGTGCCTCGAAATCGTAATGGGAAATCAGATATCTTTTTCGTTTTCTTTGAAGTTAAGGAAGGGAACATTATCATATGCATCAAAATGACCTCTATCATCATCTAGCGAAGATGATTTCCGCACTTTCAGACGAACCCGTCTTGAGGGCATCCGTTCGAATCATTGGACCGCACATTGTCCTTTGCTTCGGAGCTTCGAAAAGCCAGTTGGAGATATGTCATTTTCCTCTTACTGGTGGTGTATTTATGAATTTCACAGCGCGCTCCTCCTCGAGCGAACAGTGTTCGAGGCTTCATCTTCTTCTGGGAAATCGGGGGCGGACTGGAACTGAAACAATTGAAAATGAAGCGGCTGGACACCTCTGTAGATAATGGAAAACGAATCAATTTCGAACTTCATGGGTAATTGAAGGTGAGGTAGCGACAGCCCTGCTGGAAATTGGATTGTTATTAACCATACACCTAATCAGGGCTGGATATCAGACAATTGACACATTTGTGAAGGAGTGTAACGAAGACACCACCGCGCAGGTGTTGGAGGGGCTTTGTGGACTAGATGAGGCAACCTGTGAAAGAATGTAGATGAAATTGATACCCCGTGTTGATGAGCGTTTATGAAACGGCGCTTCTGTAGGAGGGAGTGAAGGCAAGCACAACACACAGCTGTATTCATCGCGTCCAAAATGTGTTTTTTTTTTTTTTCTCGCATCTTCTTTGTACATGTATTTTCTGTAGTCTGGTGTTGAAGTGTGTGTGTGTGTGTGTGTGTGTGTGTGTGTTACGGGGAGAGAGAGTTTTACACTCGTGTTGCACAGGTCTTCTAATCTTGTACATGTGTATCATGTCTTTACTCCTATGCAATTGTACACACACACACACACACACACACACACACACACACACACACACACACGGGCCTCCGTGCTATAGTGATAAGCATCACTGATCATGAGTTAGCCCAGACCCACCCAGGGTCGGACCCGCATGGGTTCAAATCCAGGGGCAAGGCAGTCGGCCCACACCTAACCCAGGTGTTCGGGCGTCGATAAGTGGATATTTCATTTAGGTTAGGGTTAGTGTGTGTGTGCGCACAAATGAGTGAAGACATGGTACATATATGCCAGGTTAAGAGACCGGGGGCAACACGAGTGTAAAACTCTTTCCCTGTAACACACAAAGAGTAATTATAAATAGTAAACACACACACACACACACACACACACACACACACACACACACACACACGCACACACCCAGCCTAAGCAGTTTTTGGCAACATATCCAAACAAACACAAACTAAAATTTCACGTAACTGGGGATTTTTGTTTTGTTTTGCTTTTATGCGTCATACATCGTGTAATAACAGATAGACAAATGAAATGTATCTAAATAAAAAGATGAATACTTGAGACCTCTCACAGTGGGCAGGAGGGGGATGGGGAGGGGAACTGTTGGGTACGGGGTAATGGGTAAGGGGAGGGGAGAGAACAGGGAGACGTCGGTAGGTTGGGTAGGTAGGTAGGTAGGTGAGGAGGGAGGGAGGGAGGGAGGTTATATCTGGCGGTATCTGGGCATATCTTGCTAGATCAGACACGCACCCCACTTAGCTCTGGCTCGCGTGTGGCCCTCTCGTCCGACATAATTAAAGATCGAGGACCAGTAAGATGAAAATTTATTGCGGTAATTACGTGTATTATCATTCACTCAACCCTCGACAAGTTTTCAATTTATCAGACTGTTTCACACCTTTGGGGAGGCAGCTCGCACGCAGGTACGGGAACCGCCAATTGGGGTACGTCGTGAGGGAGGGGCGACCAATCGAAACGCGCTGGGAAATTGAGGGTCCTCGCCGATTGGTGGGTCGGGGGGCCGCCAGACGTGTAATTTGTGGTTTCCGCGTGGGTTGTGGGCGTGGCCGGAGGGAGAGGACTCGGCACCTAGTAAATATTGCGTGAGATGGAGCCTCCCAGCGGCGGCATGAAAGGCGCCGCTGGGATGACACCCAGCTCAGCTCAGCTCACCTCAGCTCAGCTCCGAACAGCACCACCAGCGCCGCCCGACGCCGCCGCCCTCCCGAAGCCCTCCTCTTTCTCCTTCTCCTTCCCTCTTCAGGAACCGAAGAACTCTAACTCACCACCGTTGCCTTTCAACCCCAGCACCACCACCACCTTACTGCGCCCCAGCACCACTACCCCTTTCCCCCCCAGCAACACTACCCACCCTTTAGCAACACTACCTTCCACCTCAACACTTGCTGTCCTCCTCCACCCAGTGCTGCCCTCCACCTCAACACTGCTGCTGTAGCCTCAACACTAGCGCTTCCTATCTACAGCAGCACCTTCGCCCTGCCCCATCTCAGCACCGGCACACTGCTCCACCCTAGCACAGTAATCCTTCTCCACCTAAGTACCCCGGCCTTCCACCCCAGCACCACGGCCCTCCACCCCAGCACTATGCCCTTTTTCCACTCCAGGACAACTGCCCTCGACCTCAAACACCGCCCCTCATCCCAGCAGCAACAACACCCTGTTCTATTCCAGCACCGTCAGCACTTTCCTCCATCCCAGCACCGTCAGCACTTTCCTCCATCCATGCACCAAAGTCTCACTTCACTCCAGCACGAACACTCTCCTCCATCCACCCCAGCACCACTGCAACCCACCTGAACACCACCGCTCTGGCCTGCACTTCAAGCCCTGCTTCTAGTCACCTGTGGCCTGTACTCCTTAGCCTGCCTTTGGCCTCCTCTGGCTCACATCTCCAGCCCTGCCTTTGGCCACCCCTGACCCACACCTCCAGCCCTGTCTCTGACCAGCTACGCTAAACAAGCCATCCACGCCGACCATCCTAGATGGTAGCATACAGTAACTGATACGTCAAAGACATACCCTAAACCGTTTAAGTAATTCATGTAGATCTAACGAACAGAACAAGAGCAATTTATTTGATTAACAAGGACAGAATGGAAATTTGTTTGACACAGATGAGGACATACGTGGGGAGTGTATTTCTACACTCGAAGACTCGGAGGTGCCACTGCAGCCAGACAAAGGAGGGAAAGATATCCTTAAAGTATTGAAATAAATCCAGTGGAAATGAGGAAGTTCATGAAGAAAGGTCGACCCTTGAAAATATCATGGTCCAGATCGCATCTCACTATTTGTACTTCGAGTGCACGAAGACTATGGTTAAAACCCATCGCTGATGCTATTTAGAATCTCTTGATGAGAGAAATGTTGCTGTAGAATGGTAGAGAGAGAGAGAATGAAGTGCCAGTATTAGGTGACGGAGGTGAAGTAACCATGAATTAGAAGCCAATATCCTTGACGAGCCTAACGCACAAGATACTGAAGAAAATAATCAGTAAGAAGAGTATCTGATGGGTATAGGTTAGGTTAGGTGGGAGAGCTCATCGATTCAGAGCTGTGAGGAGCCTATGAGCTTTATCTAATTCATTGAATCATCGATATATACTTGCCCGAGGAGCCCTTTCTTGAGAGAGTCATGGTGTTACTCCAGGACTTCATCTATTTTTTTTTTTCAGGAGCCCCTGATGCTCTAAGGATACGATACTTCCAGTAGCAGGAAATGATGGATTCCTCTGGAATGAGAAGCTCTTCGATGAAACTGTAAACCCTTTTCGCTAACAGACGATGATATAGCCTCGCTGAAGGTGACTTTACACTCACTGTGTAACCACAGGCAGGCGGAGTCCGGTAACGTGGGCTTTATGATATGACCGAGTAAGAAACATGGATGGGTTAGTGGATAATATATTCTCAGGCTGCTAGAAGGCCTTTGACACTGCCCCCAACACACGACTGATGAAGAAGCTGAACATCCAAGCTGGAGTCAGAGAAGGAGGGCTGCTCGAACTGATATGTAGAGTTTATAGGGAGTAGAGACTATATGTCATGCCAGGCGAGGGTAACGAGCGAGGTCCCTCAGGGCTCAGTGCTGGGGCCATCACTGTTTCTGATCCACATAAGTCATTTGCCAAACGAGGTTGTTTCTTAAGTCGAAATGTTTGCCGATAATGCAGAATGTATATGAAGTGCGAAGCAACGGAGACCGTAAAGTATTGCAGAGAGACCTGAATATGATGCAGCAATGTTTGCACTAACGGATTATGATTATCGAACCTTAGAAAATGTAATCTTGAAGATAATGAGGGGTTCACAAAGACCAGCGTGAACATTCACCAAACGGATCACCATAGGAGATGGAGTAATACACGAAAGCGCTCAGGATTCTCGTGTTTCCTTTTCCTAGCGATGTTTCTGCTCCTTTCACTCTGGCAGAATGCGCCAGACCTTGGGAAGTGCATGAATTCTGTTCCTAAATGCCCTCAGCGATATGAGTGGCATTTTGTCATACATATACCACAAGTATATATGGTGGATGAGCGTGTAATATAAGACAATCCCAAGGACTATGTATGCTGCAGCAACCCAAATATTGAACCTCGTCTTGATATCTATCTGTAAGAGTCGCAGAGTGAGTAACTACAAAGTGAAAAATATTTTCATTCAAAATACAAATCCTTCTCAAGACCTCCAATATAGTTTACACTATTGACTGTTCTCAGGAAGGCTGTGAACTTCATTGTAATGGCTATATCAGAATCGGTTCAGGTCAGAATCTTGAGACGATTTAAACCCTCCAGCCATAAAAGAGGAACTCGGTAAAAGTCTTAAGGTAGCCACCTTCACTTGTAAGGTCTGACCCCCTCCCTGCCCACTAGAGTCTTCCTCCGGTGTATGGAGCTATAGAAAAGGCAAGAAAGGCAATAGATAACGCAGTATCCAAAACGAGCTACGTAGAACTAGTTTCGTTATAGGTGAAGTTTCAACCTATCATGTTTGCTGGGGAAGCATACGGAAAGTACAGTGGAGTGAATGGGCATAACCTCTGAGCGCAGTCACTAGCGTCTCTTTACGTCGAAAACGCTAGAAAGGGACCGTCTTGGCTTGATCATGGGTAGAGTCTCCTCGTGGTTCGAGAGCTAGGACGATGTGTTGATAACACCTAATGGAAATAACCCACAAGACAAACTGGACGAGGTTGATAACGGGATACAGTTACCTATTGATAATGAGGATAATGGGAAGCTTCCTTTCCCAGACGTGGTGATCTGGAGAACTGATCTGGGCCCAAGAGTCTCGGTGTATAGGAAGCCTATCAACTGGGACGACTCCACTCGCTTACTTTTGAGCCCAGAGTGTAAGACAAAGACATTTGTTATTAACGGATTCATTCTCAGGGTCTTAAGGATACTGCACAGAGAAGAGCACCTGGATGAGGAAATGAATTCTGTTATGATAGAAATGTTTTCTTTATAAGCTGAGATGCCCTAAGGGTCAGCTTATTAAGCTACAAAGCAAAGCTAGGAGAAATAGGGAGAGGAAAAGGCGGCGGAGTACCGAATGAATAGAAGACAATAGCGAAGCGAATAATTTGGAAAGAAACAGGTTCGTAGTGGTGCCTAACTCACAAAAGGCACACATCATGGACAATTTCTTGAAAGGAGACAGGATGAACATTGTTGCATCATCTGGAAGAAAAACCGGGGATCTTACAAGACGGAAACAAAGTGGGCAAGACAACACCTGCAACATAGCAAGTGTGGTTTACTAAATCCCGTTCAGTGGATGCCAAGGAGTCTATTTTCGGTGAAACAGTGCGTGGGTTGGAGAGAAAAATGACGGAACACAAAAGAGTGTCGAATACTTTCGTGGTACACGTGGAAGAGAAGGGACATTCACCCAAGTGGGATGGAGGCCTGATGTTGTATCAGGGGCTAGAGAGGAGAGTGAGGAAAGGCTTTAGAAGCAGTGCCAATTGGTCAGAGATAACGGGTCATATTTGCGTTGTGTGAATGGTCGAGATGGAGAAGGGCGGGCCTAGCAGACCAATCAAACCAATTGGAGAACGAGAACCAACCGGGTAGGGGGCCAACCAAGTTAGGAACGTTGTGCGTATCTAAGCTCGAGAGTTCATTTTGGTTACCAAAGGCCCTTGCCTTGGATGACTCGACCCTTTGATGGTCACATCTCTTACTTGGCCTTCTCGCCTGATCCTCACCTGCCGAGGTCATCCGCCGTACATGTCTGTGAAACCTTCTTATGCTACCTATCTCTGTATCCCTAATGATGAGAATACTCACGAAAGCGCTCGGATCATCATGCTTAATTTTCCTTGTGGCTACCTGCTTATAACATAAACACAGAAGCAGGACACAAACTAAATGCCTTCCGAAAACACTGACTCTCACCAGAATGAGACAAGAAACAAGGAACCCTCGACATCTTCTACAAACAGTTGATCCGGTGCAATATAAACCATGAATGTTTATGCACCCTCTCGAAAGCAAGTATAACAAAGCTGCAATCCAAACAAAATATAATGTACTCAAAACTATTATTGGCTGCCCAGCAACCACAGACATTCGACAGCTTCGCAATAAAACAAAAGATCCTCCCAGTACCTCAGCACGCTCGTCGTCCAATTCTGTGCAACTGTGCTATAGACCCCTTCCACTCATACCTTTCTATAACCATCCACCAACCCCCTTGCATCAGACTTCATTAACCTTAACTCACAGATCCTCTAACCCCAACAAATATGTCATTAAAAAGACATATATATACACACTGAAATAACACCCGACAAATGATGATCTTCTAATTCAGATTTGAACTCCAACCCACCAGCCATATACACACCACAAACCACACTCCCAGACACACACGAGTCACACGTCTTTTCCGCTTACGCGCAGGATATCACCAGTGGCTAAAACATTACAGATGTCGTTTCATCACATCCGAAAGAGCCTTCATGCCCACGATGCAGCTACCATAAAGAATACACCGAGTACTTACTACTCAATTGCCCTCCACTTACTGTACATAGACGCACACACAAAACATCACAGCATTTTATGACCTGTGGTCTGCGAACGGCGGAGGTGGCCGGCTTCTTAAGCGCTGCAGAAGCCTCATAACAGAAGGGTCTTCTGAGGCCGAGAGCAAGTATGATTATAGTTGATGACTATAATCAAACCGAGGCATAGATGAAGTTTATGTGTATATATATATATATATATATATATATATATATATATATATATATGTATATATATATATATATAGACATGCAATATGCTTGTTTCCCTTGTCAGACACATCTATCATTTCATTTCCGTGCGTTGAATCTCCACATTCTTCCTCCCTTCTCCAAACAGAGATAACGATCGCTCTACAGGGGGAAATAACAGAAGCCAAACAGTGAATCAGGAAATAGAATCCCAAATAATGGGTGTGGGAGAGAGGAAGAAGAAAAAAAGGAATAATGGCAGAACCACCCAACCTTTCATCGGATATGCCCCATGGTGGTGTACATCTCGCCTACACATTTTCAAACCCGTCAAGAAAATGATAAAAAAGGATGCACGAAAAATGTAGCACGAAATTGAGGGAGAGGGATGGATGGGGGTAACCCACACACACACACACACACACACACTGCATATCAGTTATTGGTATGATTCTCGCACACAAAGGTAGAGGCGGGTTGGTTGGTTTACCCGTTGTGATATCATTAAGCTGGAGTTGACTTCTGTTTTTTTTCTGTTATTTGTGTGTCAGTTTTTTCTTGCTTGCTTTTGTGATTGAATGGTGAATGCTTTTGTATTACAGTGCCTGTATTTGCTTGTATATAGAGATTTATGTGTTCTTCCTTGTATGTACTTCATGTGGGTGTACACGGCGTGTATAGATGTGTGTGTGTGTGTGTGTGTGTGTGTGTGTGTGTGTGTGTGTGTGTGTCATTACTTTTCGTTTCTTATTAGCGTTTTATGGAGGGTGAGTTTTATAGTTGTGTTGCTCAGTCTCTTAACCTTGTATACTTGCACCATGTCATTGCGCCTGTATACACACACACACACACACACGCCAGCCTCAGCCGGCTGCGTGCATATGAGTGTATGTGTGTGTGTGTGTGTGTGTGTGTGTGTGTGTGTGTGTGTGTGTGTGTGGCAATCAATTCATCTATTTGAGAACCAAGCGTGTAGAGGCTGTTTGCCTGCCCGCCTGCTTGCTTGCTTGCCTGCCTGCGGTTCTGTGACTGCCAGAGCGGCGTCGTGCTCCTCCACTCCCACGTCCGTTGTTTTTATGCGCCGAGATGAGAGCGCATCCCAGGTAGATAAGCTGTGGCATGATCCGTCCACATGACCGGCCATTATACCTGTGGCCTCTTGGTAGAGGAGGAGGTGGGGGATAGATGGTGGCGGGTGGGTGGCAGGGAAGGAGGGAGGGAGGAGGAAGGGGTGGAGAGGGAGAGATAGAGAGAGAGAGAGAGAGAGAGAGAGAGAGAGAGAGAGAGAGAGAGAGAGAGAGAGAGAGAGAGAGAGAGAGAGTACACGGTGACAACTTACATATATGTATACTTGCATGGACACGCACGCTCCCACACATACATGCTGACATACGTAAATGCATTCGTACACGCATACGTATCCCATACAGACGTGGGTAGGATGTTTGTTTCAGCCAGTCAACCGGTTGCAGCCTACACACACACACACACACACACACACACACACACACACACACACACACACACACATCAGCCGATCGCCAAATCTTGCTACAAGCTCCTTACCCACAGAACCCGCAACACGTCGCTTTTGACAGTGGATGGATACCTCGCTTGGCATCCCTGAGGTGAAATGGTCAGTACGGATGACAGAGAAACTTAAGCAGAATAAGTAAGCTTTAGCTCCAGCACGGTAGCTTACCCTAGCTCCTTCCCCGAGACATCTGAGAAATTAGGCTCACCTAACCTGCCCTCGGTGGGTTACACCTGGCATTACATGGTACTGGTGCAGGAGCGACACTGTTGCCCTCTACTTTGATAGATGAGATCATCCTAAATATATGAAATTATGGAACTTATCTTTTTTTTTCCAGTAGAAGAGTGACCAAGGCATACATACAGTCATAGACAAAGCGATTCAAAGATCTTATAAACGTATGACCAGTAGGGCTAGATAGGTTTTGATAAGTATCCGGGAAATATGATGACGCTCACCAACATTGATAAGTATAAGTTGTTGCTGGAGGAAGCGGAGGATGGGGGAGAAAGCCTTCTCACTTTTCTATCTTGACCTCAACTGTAAAAAGATTAGAAGCTTGCAGACAACCTCGTCATAGATGGACAGTCTTTTTGTTATTTGTAATATATATGTTGTCCTGGGTACTACAGCAATCCACAAACCTTCCCTTCACTGTTCCTTCAAGACCCTCCTTGATAAGGCATTTCATAAGCATTCAGTCAAGTTGATAAAGAAAAAACGAAATCTTCCCAAGACCTCATAACCGAAGACCTCTTTGCCAGACTCCTCCACACAGCTCTTCGCTACAGACTTTCCAATCGCTTCCATTAGGGTATTCTCCTCAGCGCTTCCTTGTAAGATCCCACAAACCCTCCCAACAACAGATCTCAACACTCCTTCCCAAGACCCCTAGTGCTTGGGAGCAGGCGCAAGGCCACCCCCAACAGCCTTCCCTGTCCTCAGCAACACCTAGCAAGACCTCCATGTTCTCTAGCGTCCTTCCCGCTTAGGGTTCTCCTTAGTGCTTCTTAATGTGTGCCACCTACAACCCCCCTCTCTGCCAACTGTCTTCATAACACCCCTTACCATGGCTTTTATCGAACTTTCCTGAAGAAGTCCCCGCCAGTTCTCTCTCTCTCTCTCTCTCTCTCTCTCTCTCTCTCTCTCTCTCTCTCTCTCTCTCTCTCTCTCTCTCTCTCTCTCTCTCTCCCCGAAGGCTATCTCTAGTCCCCCTTTGCCATGGTCTTCCTCACTCCTTCTCAGCAAGACTCTCCTGCAGCCTTCTCTCTCTATGGTTTCCTATCAGCTTCCCTATCAAACTCCTCCATAGTCCTTCTTTAAAAGGCCACTTACAGCCCACGCTATCAAGATTCTACAAAACCTTCCCTGCCAAGAACCGTCTACAGGGCGGCCAAACAAGGACGCAACATCCTCTGTCAAGGTCCTTCTCATTGCCTCCTAGCAAGGACGCAACCTCTTCTGCGAAGACCCTCTCCAATGCATCCTAGCCAGGATATAACCTCTTCAGCTAAGACTGCCATTTCAAAGTATCCTATCCAGGACACAGTCTTCTCCCCCATGACATTCCGCCCAGCAAGGACATAACCTCTCCTACCGACGCCTTCCTCAGCGCTCCCTAATCAGACCACCAAACACCGTTCCCTACTAAGAAACCCTCACAACCTCCCATCCGTGACCCTCCTCATCGCCTACCATCAGAACCCCTGCAGCTCTGCCTACGTAGGATCTAGACAAACCTTCCTGCCAGAGACCCTTACAACCCTCACATTCTTTCAGCTCCTTCCTTCTGTTCCACCCCCAAGTCCTTTCCCCTCCGCCGGTCCCCTGTTCTCTCCTATCAGCTCCTCCTCCTTTCTTTCCTCCCCGTCCCCTCCCTCCATCTACTCATCCATCAGCAAGAGGCAGTGCGTCAGGGGAAGGAGCCAAACACCATAACTACATTACAATCCCACGTCAGTTCCGGGCGCTATCTTGGCCCATCACCAGGCAGGTGTGAGGCTCGGCCCCGCAGGAAACACTACGATGACACGATAGTGGCTAGCACGATGGGAGGAGGAGGAGGAAGAGGGAGTAGTGGAGAAGGGACCGGAGGAGTGGGAGATGATGTACGGAGTGAGTGAGGAAGGGAAAAGGGAGTGATGGTAAGGGAGATGAGCGTGGTGACGGAGGTGTGAGGGCCTAAAACTCCCTTCCCATCTACCCCTCCCTTTAAGTCTTTTTTTTTATTCCCTTAGGCAAGACGGTGTGACTTTGGGGCATGACGTCTTACCGTTAAAGGTCATCTCTATGTGCTCCAAGGTCGTGCAAGGGTTGCTCCATCGCGCTCAAGGATGGCACCGTCGTGTTGAGGTTGCTCTGTCGTCCTCAAAGGTCGTATACCGTCGCTTTAAGGGTGCATCCGTCGTGCTCAAAGGTCATATACCGTCGTGCTCAAGGGTCTTAACGCAGAACTCAAGGGAATGCAAAGATCAGAGACAGTATTAAGGACAGAATGACTGGAAGTACAGTTAGTTTTCAACGTACAGCGAATGATCATAACGTACAAACCACACAATGCACACGGACGGGATAGGAATGATAGGACGTGATAGAAGTAAATTAACACATAGATGGACTATTTGATATGGTTTATAGGACGAAAATATGGGAAGAGGAAAGTCCATATAAACTTGTGTAAGAACCTACGGTATGTGACGTTGCTCTGATATGGTCAGCTACTGAGGAAGTATTTGTCGACCGATAGATGGCTAACTTCTATGTAATCTTATACAATGCCCTCTACTACTTAATACCTTTGGTCTTATATGGTATCGAGAGACTTTCTTCTGTACAGCACATGAGAAGGGAAAACAAGGAAATAATGATAAGACTAATTTATGGTTAACTATAGTAGTTATCAACGAACATTCGGGGATGAATTGTATTATTCGACGTGGCAATAGATAACTAACTTCGTTGAATATTAGACGTCTAAGTAAAGACTTTGGAGCATTACCCGTATGGACTTTGTGCACCCATTGCATCTGTTACACCCAGTGGTTGCTTCTCGAGGCTAGAATGAGGCACTTTTACCTTCATCGTCTCAAATTCTCTTCTACGAACTCTGTAGGATCAGAACTTGCATCTCAGACCGTAATTCGACTTGAGAGCTTATGTCCCAGGTGGGGTAGAACGGGTAGATGATCACGCATTGAAGCCAACACTCTGTCCGTTCGAGATCTGCAGTGAGTGGATCGAGTACCTGTGTGTAGACTCTCGGATGCCTTCGTGTACCCAGTACTTGTAGAGATACCCACAACGTGCTGCCTCGGTGTATGCCCCCATACTTGATCCTATGAATCTGAAAGCTTCGGAAGACATAACGAAGCTATTCAGTAATGGGAATGGATACAACGATTGAAAGTTAATGAGATAACTTGTAACAAATGAGTTGTAACATCCGTGGTCTCTGCAGCGACAACACACTGTGCAATCTGTCTACTACAGTGAATGAAAGTCTCTTTGCAGTGAGAATCGACTGGAGTCATATCATTGGAAGATGGTAGAGAAATGATGGTACAGAAATCAGATGTGGCAGTGAAAACCAAGAAGGAAGAGAAACATTTGGCGATTTGTGTTGCCCATGAATCAGGTAGCGAAAGTTATTAATTTTCTGAAATAGGGAGGGAAGACTACGGTAATTAAGTACATGTCCTCGGTGAGGATAAACACACACACACACACACACACACACACACACACACACACAGCAACAACAACCACTTATTTTCTTTCGTCGTTTTCATTCTTTGGAGAAAACAACACCTGTAATATTGCCGCCAGGGTCGCCTCAAACGTCGTCTTAATTTTCCCCTCACGATAAAATTTTGTCGAAGTTCAGTTTTCTTTATTTTCATATTCTCGCAAGGTTGTATACGAGAACCTCGACCTGAGCATAACCTCTTCCCTTATGTGTTGTGGATCACGCTGGTGTAGCGGGTGGAGATGCTGGTACTTCAAAGGCCGCCCGTCGTCGAGCCCGCATAGGTTCGAATCCTGATCGCGACAGCCGATCAGCAGTCAACCCAGCTGTTCATCATCGCTTCGGGTGGCTGGTCGATAATTTGGGCACCTGGCTCAAGATAGGGAATATATATATATATATACATATATATATATATATATATATATATATATATATATATATATAACGTAAATGAGATGGTGTTGATTAGGGCATTTAGTTACCCATGCCGTATCAGCTAACTTAGAAAATCAGTCTAACTTTCATACTTTTTCATGTTGAGAGCTTCGACCCTGGTCTATATCCTTCGTCGAGGGTCTGAAGAAACAGATAAGTGAAAAGAAGAATAGATATAATCTAAGAGTTTAGAGTTGTGTTGGAAAATGAAAATGCTCTTTAAAAAGAAAGGAGGAAGGGGAGGCCATGCTCCTTCGTGAAACATGAGAAGGCATAAGAGTTTCTGTACTTGCATCATTCGTGCTTGCTGTGCTTGTAGTAAACAAAGAACGCCTCATCTCTCGTTAAAAGGAAATCAGACTCGAACAGACGATGGATTCCTCTCGAAACACCCACGTCTGGGACGCCTCGTTGATCTCTAGCATGAACAAGACCCGTCCCTCACTGGATGGATCCCAGTGCTGTCACAAAGGGCAAAAAACCCCCTCCCCCTGTAGAGCGAGCACCACCCGTGCCTCTTGAGAGCGCGGAAGAACCCCCCCCTGTCATGATTCCCTTGGAACCAACACCTCCTGCGTCTGTCCGCCTCTCCCGAACGCCACCGTGGTAGGTGCGCCGCGGGCGTAGGGGAATGATGGGATAAGGATCGTCTGGACGAATTGATGGCCTGTTTCCCACACTGGTCCCGCCCTGCTGGAGACCTCCTCGGTCTTATCGCCTCCATCGGTCAAGGGGGAGGTTAAAGGTCAGGCAAGTGGTGGCCGTCGTCGTCCAGGGGCAGATAGGGTGAAAAGGTTGGGTTGATGGCGGCGCCGGAAGTAGGGAGGGCAAATAGGTTGTTATTATTGTTCAGTCTTATATTTGCTTTCAAAGGCTTTTGTCCGCATAGCACTTGCGTTATGCTCTCAGGGGATCGCCTGAGGCACTGGTCGTCAGCTACGGTGGGGAAGGTGCCACGACCAGCCCCGTCATGTCTGATCATCAGCTACAGGGAAGGTGCAACGACCAGCCTTCACGTCTGATCGTCAGCTACAGGGAAGGTGCAACGACCAGCCTTCACGTCTGATCGTCAGCTACAGGAGAGGTGCAACGACCAGCCTTCACGTCTGATCGTCAGCTACAGGAGAGGTGTAACGACCAGCCGTCACACCCGATCGTCAGCTACAGGGAAGGTGTAACGACCAGCCTTCACGTCTGATCGTCAGCTACAGGGGAGGTGCAACGACCAGCCGTCACATGAGATCGTCAGCTACAGGGGAGGAGCAACGACTAGCCTTCACGTCTGATCGTCAGCTACAGGGGAGGTGTAACGACCAGCTGTCACACCTGATCGTCAGCTACATGGATGGTCCGGCAACCAGCCACGATATCCGACCTTGGGCTACGGGGGAGTCATAGCGACCACCCATTACCTCCCAGGGACATGAGAACAAAAGTCGAACCCCAAAAACGACATTATTGCTTTATTGAGGTGGTAAATCTTGGTGTTGGGTTATGGTCGGTGTGTGTGTGTTTGTGTGTGTGTGTGTGTGTGTGTGTGTGTGTGTGTGTGTGTGTGTGACTGTCCTGTGCACGAGAGTGAGGTCACCCACCTGACCTGCCCTGGCCTGGCCTTGCTCCTCGCCGGCCGGAAATTGTTCAGAGAGAGAGAGAGAGAGAGAGAGAGAGAGAGAGAGAGAGAGAGAGAGAGAGAGAGAGAGAGAGAGAGAGGCAGACCCCATTGGCTCGTGCTCGGGTTATCTATTTTAACTTGAATCTTACGTATGTGTTGTGAGGAAGCAGGTAAGAACAGAAGAGTAAGATGGCTGTTTCTCCACCCTCCTCTCCCTCCGGCAACAGCATCCAGAAGGAAAAAAAGAATGATGATAAAAAAAAAAAGGAAACATGCATTGATGAAGTAAGCCTGCAAGGACTTTGACAGGATAGAATGAAAGGGAAATTCCTCTTGTAGAATCTTAATGCACTATCCTCTGTAGCAGTTTGATATATTCGTAGGATCTGGAATGAGAGAGAGAAAAAAAGCAATATGAATATAGTTTTTTTTCCCATTTGCTCATTCGATAGATGCCCGAACTGATAAAGTGAAAAATAACTTAAAATGTCTTTTGAAAATGATTACTGTCTTCGTATTTCCAGCGTTTAACGGTGACCTGTATCAGCGTCCAGTATGTCTGGTCGCAAAGGAACTTTTTTCGCCTTCTATTTCATCTTTTATCTCTTGTTTTACTTTAATTGTGCATGTAGCTAGCTGTATTCTCCAGTGCCTCAAAAGAGATCTTCGCGACTTGCTTTGTTGAAACTTATTCAGAATTTTTGGGAACTTGTGTTAGGTCCCCTTGAAGACTGTGCGTTTTAAGAGATAAGAGATCTAATCTTCATACGCCAGATTTCTCAAAGATTGAATAAGTTTTGTCGCCCTTTTGTATTTGTTCCAGTTTTTCCTCACCTTTCTTTTTTTTTTGTAGTTTGGAGGCAAAACCTGGGCTACATATTCAAGATGTGGACTTTCCAGAGCATGTAAAGGGTCAGAGGTTTGTCTGGTGTTTTCTAGTCTTCTGTTCCTAAAGTATGAAACCGAGCAACCGTTTCCTTCTTCACTTGTTGCTAGACACTGTATAGTATACTTTATATTGTCACTAACCGCCACCCCAATATCCCTTCTGTTCGTTTACTATAGTCAACGGAGGTTCAGATATTTGATAGTCGTATTTTGTATATCTATCTCCAAAGTGCATAACTTGGCATTTGTCTACACTAAGTTTCATCAGCCATTTGTCTGACTACGCTACTCTGTTAAGTTTTCTTTTGATTATCTAACAGTCGTGCCCATTTATAGCTCTAACTAAGATTGTATCATCTTCAGATTTAGAAATCATAGATACGAAACCCAATTCTACGTCATTAATGTGTAATATGAAGAAAATTTCCTAATTCAAAGCCAAATTCTGTCATTAATCTGTATCATAAAACGAATAAGGCCAAGGACCAACCCCTGTGGCACACCACTCGTCACGTTCAGCCAGTCTGAGGCTTCGCCATCTAAAACTACACGTCGTTCTCTGTCGGTGAGCCAGTCACTACATCCATGCACATGATTCGAACCCAATACCACGTGATCTAGATTTACAGAGCAGTCTTTTTATGGGATGTCCTATCGTCCCTCTCAAAATTCCTTCTCTAGTTTTAGATTTAGAAGACTTCCCCAATGGGGGAGAGGTAGACAGGTTGAATACCTTTGAAGCGAAATTACCTTGCAGTTTCTCCTTCTTAATGACCCCTCACATCTTCCCAGTCTCCTTTGATGGTTCTATAATTCCACTGTTCTAAATGATATAGATACGCGGTATAGCCACAACGTCTGTCCTTGAAAACTCCACGGTATACAGATAGCCAGTTCTGCCTCTAGGAAGCTAAAGAGTCCCATTCAGTTGCTCCAGTTATAAGTGCGACTGATGAACCCATGTATGGAGTGCTGCCTCCACATGAGGGGGAGGAACTAAGTCTTACAGCCTAACAGACTCTTGTCCAAAGTAATACGACTTATGAACTCTCACGGTCCGACCCTCTCAGAACTTGACCTACTCGCTTTGCGCCACAGTGTTGCTTCTCTTTCCCTCTTCTGTAGATATTACCTCCGATTTTTATTTCCCCAAAACTGGTTTCTTGTGAGCCTCGTGCCACTGGCTAGACACTTAATAGTCGGCTGGCCCTTGAATCACATGGTTGCTGAATGACTTTAGCAATACAAGCGTGGGCGGTTGTGATGTTTGCTTCTTCCCTTACACGGCTACACTTTCGTTCCCTAGATGGCGAATTTAGGCCATAATTAGAGCCTTTGACATCAGAGTATGACGGTATATAGCTAGATAAGCGTGTGAGGAGCATCACTGGCAATATCAATCGTAAAGGAGGTGTGTGGCATTCACATCAGCAGTGGTTGTGCTTGTATTGACAACAGATAACAGGTTAGTAGTAGTAGTGATAGCAGTAGTAGTAGTAAGCAGTAGTAGCTGCAGTAGTAGTAGTAGTAGTACTGGATGGAGTAGGAGTAGTAAGTGGTATTAGTAAGTAGCATTACAAAGTATTATTAGCAAGTAGAATTAGTAAGTAGTACTAGAAAGTAGGAGTTGTAAGTATTAGCACTAGTAAACAATAGTATTGAGCAGTAGCAATAACTAGTACGTAGCAAGTAGTAATAGGAATTGATAGTCGTAAGAAGTAGTAGTAGTAAGTAGGAGCAAGTGGTAATGGTAGTAGTAGTTAGTGGTACAGGTAGTTGTAGTGAGTGGTATTGGTAATTGTAGTTAGTGGTAATGGTAGTAAACAGAAGCAGCAGCAATATCAGTTGATGTTATAAACTAGTAGTAGTAGTAATAGTAGTAGTAGTAGTGGTAGTATGAGTAGTAAAAGTTGTGGCAGAAGTCCTCCAAGGCAAAATGAGAGAGAGAGAGAGAGAGAGAGAGAGAGAGAGAGAGAGAGAGAGAGAGAGAGAGAGAGAGAGAGAGAGAGAGAGAGAGAATACTTACGAGTACTTACGGCGAGGTTTTGCCAGAAGGCAGGGCTAGCGCGTAGCGCTCACCGTAGTGATATATAGTGTTACAAATTGTAAGAACGAGCCGTGCGAGTAACGCGTTATCAAGTGTTACGCGTAAGAGAGAGAGAGAGAGAGAGAGAGAGAGAGAGAGAGAGAGAGAGAGAGAGAGAGAGAGAGAGAGAGACCCCTCTCCCGTTTATCACCC
The DNA here is from genome assembly GCF_036320965.1 of Panulirus ornatus. Classification (NCBI taxonomy): domain Eukaryota; kingdom Metazoa; phylum Arthropoda; class Malacostraca; order Decapoda; family Palinuridae; genus Panulirus; species Panulirus ornatus. The sequence continues at coordinate 80,099,511 of NC_092227.1, read as the reverse complement.
TCATCTCCGCTAAAACTCGAGGGAGAAAAATTCCTTTTACGAGACTTCACGCCTTTCAAAACATGACAGCGAAATCAGTCGCCAAGATCACGCCGGGCTGGGCCAAGGACCACAGATGCGTCTTAGATACACCACAAAACATTTCCTTAATTTGCATAAATCTTGTGGCATTGTCGCCAAATGGGCTCGTGATGGGGTAAGAGAGAAGACCTGATAACACCGCGAGATAAGAGGCGAGATAAGAGAAATGGACTGAGCTGGACACACACGGTAGGTGACGCGCTCAGATAACAATCTCTGAAAATTTAACGCGCCCGTCTAGCGGATGGCGAAGCTGTGTGGGAAGATGGCTCTGTGTGTCCCTTCCTAGCAGTCTAGCTGGCTAGTTGGTTCCTTCCTAGCAGTCTAGCTGGCTAGTTGGTTGGCCGGTTAGCTCATTGTCTCCCTGGCTAGTAGGCTGGCTGGCTGGCTGGCTGGTCGACCTCCTACCTGGTTGGCTGGGTGTCTGAATGACTTTTTGCTGGTTGTCTGGTCGACCCTTCTACCGTGTTGACTGGCTGGTTGGCTGTCTGGTCTACCTTCTACCTGGCTGGCTGGCTGGCTGGTCGATCTTTTGGCTAGTTGGCTGGCTGGGTGGTCGATCTTTTGGCTGGTTGGCTGGCTGGTCGATCGTCTACCTGGCTGGCTGGTTGGCTGGCTGGTCGATCGTCTACCTGGCTGGCTGGCTGGCTGGCTGGCTGGCTGGTCGATCTTTTGCTTGGCTGGTTGGCTGGTCGATCTTCTGGCTGGCTGGCTGGTCGATCGTCTATCTGGCTGGCTAGTTCGCTGGCTGGTTGGCTGGCTGGCTACCTGGCTGCTTGACTCTTATGATTTGCATGCTAAATGACCAGTTTATCTTCTTACGAGATTACTGATCTCTTGGTTGTCGGGCTGCATTACTGATTAGCCGACTACCCCACCTGATTTACGGAGTCTCTTGTGTGCTTGGATGGCTTTCTGAGTGGCTGGTGGTTGGCTCACTTGGTTCACCGAGTTCCTGCCTTCTCCGCTGGCTTACAAGACCTTTGCTCTGTCTCAGTAACAGACTAGCCTCCCCTGACCAACCCACAGAAAAAAAAACTCTCTCTCTCTTGAGTTCTTAGCTCTTCAAGCTGCCTCGTTGGCTTTACTGAACCAGCCCCGCCCGCCGCTTGCTTGACTGAGCCACGGACATGGCTGGGCGACAGTTGCTCCAGCATCTTGCAGGCACGGGGAGGGTTGGGGGTGATTTACCCACATGCGGAGCGGACGAGTGGTTAGGGAGGCGCGAGATCTGCCAGATACAGAAGTGACCAGTTTACACCAGTTTACACCTGCTGACCTGGCCATCAGTATTAGTAGGCTGGGGCCAGCAGTTGTCAGGGGTGAAGGGAGCTCTCGTGGCCCATCAGAGGTGTCGTGGAGCGGGGCAGCGACCATCTGAGATGGTGTGTGTGTGTGTGTGTGTGTGTGTGTGTGTGTGTGTGTGTGTGTGTGGTAAAATGATCATGTATAGACTCTCGCTTGTCATTGGCTGTTCTGAAGTACTGCTGTTGTTACTGTTTCGTGAGATACCCAGAAAAACTTCATTCTCAAACTTTGCTAAGAGTGTGTGTTTCATCCTGAACAGAGAAAAATACTCGTCGTTTTCTTTCATATGTTATCAGGATAAATATACACTAGCTGCAGATGTTCTTTGGCAGGTGTTCTACATGGAATTGATGGACAAACCTTTCTGTATAAGTTATTTGCTTTAACAGGGGTAAGATGGCGCCTAGACTGTCGAGTACATTTACGAATATACGTTTTCATATGGGTCTCTGTTGCTCAGTCGAACATCTATTTCATCTTGTATTACATTCTGCAGACACCTCGTCATCATCATCATCACCGCTCTTGATATAGCCTTATGTCCTCTCCTCCTCCTCCTCCTCCTTAGCTCTGCTCTCCCACCCTCAGTTCTCCCTATTTACCCCTTTTTCTCTCCCATCTTTTTTTTTTTTTCTTACCACCTTCGTTCTTCAGGCCTTCCTCGAGCTCCGACGTCTTCCACCGGCCTCCTCAACATTGGGGGAGATTACATCAACTTTCCAGACCTGTGCGTACCCTGGCGGTGGGCCTTTTAGAGAGAGAGAGAGAGAGAGAGAGAGAGAGAGAGAGAGAGAGAGAGAGAGAGAGAGAGAGAGAGAGAGAGAGAGAGAAGCCATCGCCTTAATCTCTGTAGCTATTTGTCATTTTCCAACGTCACACCTCGGTGGCCGCTATCTGGTGCACTCACTCGCTCCCTCACCTCCCTCCCTCCCTGACTGCCTGCCTGCCTGCCTGCCAGGGCCATACCTTCAAAATGGAGCGCTGGGCCCTTGTGTTCTGTCCCGGGGCAGATGTTCTGATGACCAGATAGTCCGCGGGAGACGAGGTGAGGGAGGCTGGGTGGTGAGGGTGGTGAGTGTTGGTGGTGGTGTAAGGGGTGGTGGTGGTGTAAGTGGTGGTGGTGGTGTAAGTGGTGGTGATTGTGGTGTAAGGATGGATGCAAGTGGTAGGGAGGACAGTTGTGTATGATGGGTGGATATGGTGGAGAGGTGTGTCACGTGTTTAGTAGGGAAAGGCAGTAGGAGGTGTTGGCAGGTGTGTGGCTTGGAACAGTGATGGGACTTTAGGTGTGTGCCATGTGTAGCAAAGGCGGTGTTGGGGTGTCAGATATCATATAGCTGGAGCAGTGATGGGGCGTCGTGTGTGTAGATGGGGCAGTGATGGGGCGTCAGGTGTGTAGCCGGGGCAGTTATGAAGTGTCGGGTGTGTAGCCGGGGCAGTGATAGGGTATTGGTGGTGATAGACATACTCTTACCTCAAAATCTTCAGGTGTTTGGTAATCGTCTATAAGGAAATTGGATGCTCGAGAAAGATTATGAGAAAGGTGATATACGAACGAGTGAGTATGTGTGATGCTCCTCATGAATAGATGAAGAAGAGAAATCACTAAATAAGGGAGAATGTAGTAAGTGTGACTGCAGCATAACAGAAGGTTCTCCAGGTTAATAGCATGAGAACTTAAGGTGACTGTGGCAGAATGGGATGATATGTACGTGTGAGTTCGAGTACCGTGTGAGACTGCGGAAAGAAGGAAGGACGGACAGGGAAGATGTAGATCAATGCATGTCTTCCGCCAGCTCCTAAGTTCCAATGGGAAGGAAAACTCCTCCTCCATAGCCTCTGACATTTGACCAATGACGAAATGGGTTTCAGTCTTCGATGATGTAAATGATGACCTATTGCTTATCGAAGACTGTATCTTACGTCCGTCTTATCTCTGTCCCCAGATAAGGCTTTGAGCCAGAAGGTTCTTTGAGGATCTCATGCAATTGGGTTTACAGAGCTGGGTGACCAGGGAGTGTCAGGCACTAGGGTTGATTTGCGGCTCCTGAAGGTGCACTCGAATGATAGGTTAGGATCCCTCATCTACCACCCGCAGGAGGCGTTCCCTGTAGGGTCTTGCAACCCTCTGGGTGGAAATATCTGCCCACTGGAGGTTACACCACGAGTGGAAAGTCATCCAAAGTAGCACAGTCTCGTCATAGAACTTCTCACTTCCAAAGGAGACCACATATCCCTGCTACTGGACAGAGCAGAGGTCCTGGGGTAATCTCTCTCTCTCTCTCTCTCTCTCTCTCTCTCTCTCTCTCTCTCTATATATATATATATATATATATATATATATATATATATATATATATATATAACAATCTAGATACATGGCACAAAGAATACTTCCCATGTAACAGATAAACGTACCAAAGAAGGATATTAAGTCCCCTAAACCTCAGTCATTTGTTCTGGACGGTCCTTCGCTCACGCGGAAAATAGCGAACATATATAAAAGTAAAGAAAGAATATGATGGCAGTGAATTCCTTGAAATCGGTGCGTCCAAGCGACAAGGGATTTACACTGGGGTCCGTAATTTTGGTTTTCCTGTGTGATTTCCGTAATGAAAATTACCACCGGGATCACCAGAGGATGGTGATTGTGTACCCAGAGATGTTGTTGTTAAAAGATGTGGTGAAGTGATTTTGGTTTAGTCTGTCTCGTTACACCTGCTTTGTATATATATATATATATATATATATATATATATATATATATATATATATATATATATATATATATATGTGGAGGATAGAGCAACCACTTCAACAGAAGCGCTGAAGAGGGAATGGAGATTTCAATGCCAAACAAGTAGAGAGCCCATTGTTGGTGTTTGTGAGCTTGAAGGTTAACTTGGCATTCATAGATAGATAGATAGATAGATAGATAGAGAGAGAGAGAGAGAGAGAGAGAGAGAGAGAGAGAGAGAGAGGATAAAGCATATAGAATAGACAGGTACTGTCTCTGATTAGCTAAATTGATACCGTTTACATAGTTCTATCTTTTGCACTAGATCTTCTAATTACCGTAATGGCTTATAGGATTGTAAAGCCTAATTCTCGATCCTTTATATACACTATGAAAAAACATGGGCTTTGTGGCGTAATGGTAAACGTTGTTGACCATGAGTCACATATGGACCCGAAGGAGGTCAATTTTCTCCATGGACGTCATATATACATATATATGTGTATATATATATATATATATATATATATATATATATATATCTTTCTTTTTCTTTCAAACTATTTGCCATTTCCCGCATTAGCGAGGTAGCGTTAAGAACAGAGGACTGGGCCTTTAAGGGAATACCGTCACCTGGCCCAATTCTCTGTTCCTTCTTTTGGAAAAAAAAAAAAAAAAAAAAAAAAAAAAAAATATATATATATATATATATATATACATGAGACAGCCATGATTCGGGCATTTAGTTACCTGTGCCGTCTCAAGTACCATAAGAGAAAAAAAATGGGCCCATAACTGAATCTAAAGGTACGCCATTAATTGCACTTAACGACTCGAATAGTTTTCCGTCTCGTAGTATTCGTTGTTTTGCCTTGGTCAGTCAGTCTTTCATCCAGCAGGATTCTTTGAAGCCAAGAACAATATTCTCTGTACAGCTGGATCAAAGGGCCTTTTGGAAATCCAAAATAGATTGCAGAAGTTGCTATTTTCTGTATCTCTTTTGTAGCATGACCCTATTTAGATATTCCGATTGACTTGGTAAAACAGGATGTATCACCATGGAAACCATTTTGATTATGCTTTATCAATATGTTATCATTTTAAACTTTCGTAATCTTTGTTTGAGTATGAGTTTCCATCATAACCCGAGAAGTGAGATTAGAACTAGCTGGACGACAGTTTAAGTGATATATCTTGCCACCTTTCCTAATTAACACTGGAGCCACAGTCGCCACTTCCAGTCCCTAGGCATCTACCACTCAGTTAATGATCTGAAGAAAAAACTCTGGCTGTAAGGGAAGCCATCTCGCGACTTAATCAACCCCGAGGTGAGAGGTCATTACTACTTTATACTATGTTTCTCTTTCTTGGATATTATCAGGTTTTGAGTGTCAACTACATGTCCTCATCTGTGTGTACATTTCGGATTGTAACCCGGTTCTAATATCAAGGCGCATTTCTTCTCGATTGCCTGTAATTCTTGTAGTTTGGGATTTCTATCACATTCTCATTTGTACTCGAAGTAAACATGATGATTGCAAGTTTTTGTGGGTAGTCAGGACAATGTTGTTTCCTCTAGTTCGTTCATCCATAGATTGATTAAGGATTGGGATATTCTGCTAACCAAGCCAATCTGCTTTCCTCTGGGTCCCGTCAGAGGATGAGCGCTGGATGGGTGACTTTTCGAAGTATATTGCAATGATCTAATCTCTTCGCCTCGCTATATTTGTTATTTCTTTTATACGACATAGAGAACCTGCTTTCGAGTACCTGGACAAGTTTTTGCCAGTTGGTAGGTTTAGTTCCCGAGAGAGAGAGAGAGAGAGAGAGAGAGAGAGAGAGAGAGAGAGAGAGAGAGAGAGAGACCCAAATAAACAGAAAAAGAAAAGCAGGGTAACAGAGGAAGTCGTGATGGTCATCTTATTAGTGGAAGTTGTTTATGTGCCAATGGAAGCGGAAACAATGGGATAGGTCATAGCAGCAGCAGTGGTAGTAGTAGTAGTAGTAGTAGTAATAGTAGTGGTAGTAATAGTAGTAATTGGAATGCTAATGGTGACCATAGAGGTGAGAGTAGTACAACAGTCTTGGGAAACCTTGGAAAGTTATGCAAAATACATATTTCTTTCTGATCAGACGTTTGTTTAACGATCATCTTGACAACGTGGTGGCTTGTTTCTAAGCAGAGGGTAGGATGAAACCACACACACTCACACACACACACACACACACACACACACACACACACACATACACACGGGCGCGCGCGCGCGGCAACGAAACTTAAAAAGATTAAATCCAACGATGAATATCAGAGAGATAGGACGAAAACACAAGAAATGTTTTGGGAGTGAACCACAGAGGTGAGGTGGGCGTGTAGGAACAAATGAGGCACGAGGTGGTCACAAGAATGCTATCTGATCCTCTTTTGTCAATCGCCGGGGAGGATCGCGGAGGACAGGAGACTAGCCACTTTGGGGTTCAGGCACTTATGACTGACGGCTCCTATTTGTTTACCTGACTCCGCTGATATTCTTACCCCTGATCATCCTCGCGTCAACGAGGCAAAAATCTCCCGAGGAGTCGTTTTCCCCAAGTTCATTCGACGACTAAGGTTGGATTGTACATCAGACGCGTCATACGCGCCGTTCCTATAAATAGTATTACACTTGTCCTCGTCAGAGACGAAGAAAATAAACTAACAGTTGATAAATGTCCACATGTCAAAGGGAATCAATGGAATATAAACAACCATGGAGATAGCAGAGGTGTGTGAGAGCAATTCATTATTGTTACTGTTGCCTGAATATATATATATATATATATATATATATATATATATATATATATATATATATATATATATATATATATATATATATATATATCACCTAATACCTCGCCGACACCATACTCGAAGTTGCATACAAACACGTGTCTAACAACCCAATCACTCCATTCTAGGGGAAGAGAATAGGAAAAAAAAGTATATATAGACTGAAAAAAAAAAAGAATGTCCACCCACCGTAGACTAATGTTAACACAAGCGAGTGGTAGTTTGTCTGAGCTGCCATCATCAATTAGCAGGGAGGAGGGGGTCTGGCCGAACCATTCCCACTACACCCCTGCCCTGCTTGGCTACCTCTGCCCTGCCCTGATTCACTGCTCCTCCTCCTCCTCTGCCTTGTCCTTCCTCTCCCCTGCCGTGTCTTGCCTCACTATCATACCCTTGCCTCACTCCCCCCACAGCCATATCCATCCCTTGATTCTGCCCATTCCCTTTCTTTCCCAACAGTTGCCGCCTTGCCTTAGTCTACCCCCCATGCCTCACCCCTTCCTCTGCTTTGCCTCACCCTTCCCCTTGCCTCACACCCTCTCCTCCCTTACTCTGCCTCACCCCAGCGCATCGAGGGTACGTTGATGATGCTCTCGCTTAATCTCCACACCATCAACGGTACACACTGATATCCTACATGGCATAAAAAGAATGTAGAAATTCGCCCACTATATCTATATGCTAAATCATTTAGAAAAACTATCCTAGTCATGCTTACTAAGCCTCTTTCTTTCTTTTTTATAGACTTGTTAAGCATCACGGACGTTTAATGAAGAGGGTTACATCATCAACAGATAAGCTAATTGCTAGTTCAGTGACACTTAGGCAAATGTATTTACTTCTCTCTTTTACTATCATTATTCTAGTAAGAAAAGATAGAAGTGCTTCTATTTCCACGTTAAATTAAGCTCGAGTTTCGTCGTATCTATTTTACTTTTAATAGACTTAATAGACCCACTCTAAACTCTGCAGATAATTATGTAGTCATTATTAATAAGTCATATGGGCGTTTTCCTGTAGTAATATTACAGTCATTGATCATGTGGTGCAATTGTGCTAACGAAGTCCTAAGGAGTTACAACAACGATATATATATATATATATATATATATATATATATATATATATATATATATATATATATATATATATATATATATAAACGCCACATATTCCCATATACATACTTATACATATCAGCATATACATACATATACATACACATAAGCAGACTTTATGTCCATATACATGTACATATTCATACTTGCTTGCCTTCATTTATTCCTGTTGCTACCTCGCCCCACAGGAAAACAGTATCGCTATCCCCTGCTTCAGCGAGGTAGCGCCAGGAATACAGACAAACAGGCCACATTTGTTCACACTCGGTCTCTAGCTGTCATGTGTAATGTACCGAAACCACAGCTCCCTATCCACATTCAGGTCCTACAGACCTTTCCATGACGCTTCACATGCCCTGGTTCAGTCCATTGAAAGCACGTCGACCCTGGTATACCAAATCGTTCCAATTCACTCTATTCCGTGCACGCCTCTCACTCTCCTGTATTTTCAGGCCCCGATCGCTGAAAATCTTTTTCACTCCATCCTTCCACCTCCAATTTGGTCTTCCGCTTCCCCTTGTTCCCTCCACCTCTGACACTTATATCCTCCTCGGCAGTTTTCCCCTCACTCATTCTCTCCATGTGACCAAGCCATTTAACACACCACCCTCGTCTGCTCTCTCAACCATACTCTTTTTATTTCCGCACATCTCTCTCACCCTTATATTAACTACTCGATTAAACCTCCTCACATCACATATTGTCCTCAAACATTTCATTTCCAACACGCACACACACACACACACACACACACACACACACACACACACACACACACATATATATATATATATATATATATATATATATATATATATATATATATATATATATATATACATCAACAAATCATTCCTCTTCATCATTTCAGACACCTTGCTTTTGTTCGCTTACCATATTCAAAATCACTTGTAATGGAAGGTTGGCATACTCCAATTTTACGACGGTCGACAGAGATTTGTTGTGGCTTGGTCTTCAAGGCAAAGATGCTGGTATATTTAAGGCAAGGAACCCATACTCAGATTTAGGGTTCTATGGGCTCTTGTCCTGCCAGTAATGGATAGATGAAGTGTAAGGAACCGAAGGGCAATATATAGTATGAGGTGTGTGTGTGCACGCAAAAGGGTGATACGTTTTACGCCACGGGTAAGGTGTGCATGTGAAGGGTGATGAGCATGAGGTCAAGGGTGAGGGATATGTGAACAAAGGGGCGACGAATTTAAGGTCAAGAGAGTTATAAGAGGGGTGAGTAAACAAAGGCACGATGTATATAGATGTTGTATACACATGCACATCGTCGTGGAAGTCCTTGTCAAAACTAGTTTATATATATACATATATATATATGTATATATATATATATATATACATGAAAAGCCTATGTATATAGATGTTGTATACACATGCACATCGTCGTGGAAGTCCTTGTCAAAACTAGTTTATATATATATATATATATATATATATATATATATATATATATATATATATATATATATATATATATATATATATATATATATATACATGAAAAGCCTATGTGTGTTTTTTCCATTCGCTCGTCCGCATGAGACAGCATCCCAGCCACCATCTGTGCAACCTTCTAGATGCAATCATCAACGGAGGAAGATGTAGTGGTAATGTACTAATAGACTTACCACTGGAAGAACTTGATTAGACCAGGGGGTTGGAAAGCAAAGTAGAACCGAATCAGATGATGTAACCCTAACTAACAAGATGGATGAGATATGAGGGAGCATGTTGGAGACGGCGATGGTGTGGGGACGTAGGGGTAGGGAGGTGGTTGTCGACGTGATGGCGGTGGTACTGTGGAAAGAGGAGGTGGAGGAGGAACAGGAGGAGGAGGAGAGAACAGTGTATGAGCGTATCGCTTGGCGCCACAGCAGAAGGAGGCGTCGAGGGAAAGGACCTCGCTTTCTACTGGCTGACGAAGTGGTGTAATCCCGGTACGACGGCCAGGCTCTTGGTTTGGAAACCTGAGAATCGCTGAAGGACGCATATCTGTGTGTGTGTGTGTGTGTGTGTGTGTGTGTGTGTGAGAGAGAGAGAGAGAGAGAGAGAGAGAGAGAGAGAGAGAGAGAGAGAGAGAGAGAGAGAGAGGCATGCCCCCATGCGTACCTTTCTTCCACAGTCTTAACCCCAGCTTGAAACCTGTATTAGATAGTGTTGAGGGTCAGCGATGATGGATAGAACAAGAAACATCTCCGATATAGCTTCCCACATCCTTCTATTCAATACTTTATAGTGAAAAGAAGAATATGAAGTTTGCAGCGTTTCCTTTTGGATCAGAATATATCCTCATTCCTGTCTGCACTTGCATGTAACGTTTGGCATACGTCCCCTCACTCTCCACTGTTCTCATTCTTCTCCCTTCTGTTAGGTTTCTTTCCTGTCCCTCTTTCTCTTTCCTCCATTACGGCTTTACTATCACATCTGGCTTCCCACCCAAGTCCTCGCTCTGCTTTTCCTCCCCGTGTGTGTGTGTAGATACACACACACCAGCCCCTCAATCTCTCTCTCTCTCTCTCTCTCTCTCTCTCTCTCTCTCTCTCTCTCTCTCTCTCTCTCTCTCTCTCCCTCTCTCCCTCTCTCTCTCCCAGGGAACGGCTTGGGGCGACAGGAAGGAACGCGACAAGTTCCTCCCCACAGCCTTAATTTTCCATTCAGCACCAGATCTACTGACAGAAGACAAAGCACGATCCATCATAGGCGTGGTTGATTGCGATACCGTCTCAGCTTAACTCAGCCCCGACACTAACAAAGCTTCGTTGACGACAAACAAGCTACGAGCGAGCCGTCATTGCGCTATCTGATGGTCACTTGTCACAGGGCCCAGCGCGGCAGGGGGTCCGCGCGCACGCAGCGGTGTGTGAGGGAGCCAGCATCTAAAGTCCTGAACCTATGGCGCTGCTACACCGGGCCTCGGGGACACGACGGTGTGAGATCCTGCTGGTGGTGGTGGTGGTGGTGGTGATAGTGGTGGTGGTGGCGAGGAGGAGGAGGAGGAGAGGAGAGGGTTGGGTTGGCTAGGGGGGTTGGAGAGAGGCTTCAAGGGCGGTCGCTGGCGATGGTTGACTGTGGTAGTGTGGTGTGGTGACAGTGGTTAGTGGTAGTGGTGGTGGTGGTGGTTAGGTTTATGGAGAGGATAGTCGTGGTGACAGAGAGATGAAGGGAAGCGTTGTGTATGGGTGGTGATGTGGTAGATGGGTGTTGTCATGGTGATAGTGAAGTGTGTGGCACGGGTGATGGCTGTGGTGGAGAACAGACAGCGACGACATTGGTGGTGATGGTACTTACTTTGATCTCCTTGGACACGATGGTACGACGCTTGAGCACGACGGTACGACCCTTGAACAAGACTGTATGACCCTTGAACACGATGGTATGATCCTTGACCACGACGGAACGACCCCCCCTGAGCACAACGGTGTGACCCTTGAACACGACGACATAACCCTCGAACATGATGGTACGATACTTGAACAAGATGGTATAATCCTTGCACACGACGGGATGACCCTTGAGCACGATATGTCGTGCGCAAGGGTTTTACCGTCGTGTTCTCTGGGTTTAACACAAGATACGTAGATTGAATTATCGATAAAGCATTGTAGGTCTAGTGAAGCGGCAACCACGCGCGCGCGCGCGCACACACACACACACACACACACACACACACACAGACACACACACACACACACACACACACACACACATCTGTACCAATGATAGAGACTTGGAGTTTTATTCTTTATCATCTTTCGAGAGTCGCGAGGTTGTGCTGGGGGTGAATGTCCTTCCTGATCATATACAACCAAAAAAAAAAAAAAAGAGAGAATAGCGGGAGTATGATAGATAAGGAATTTGGTCCTGGAGAGAGAGAAAAATAAGAGAGTTCGCCAAATGAGTTTAGATTTCATAATCTATCACCAGGAGACCTAATGAGGACTGAGGGCAATTACTCTACTGTAAAAGGGGGTATGAGACATTAGTCTTCCATTATATATATATATATATATATATATATATATATATATATATATATATATATATATATATATATATATTTACATATGTACATTTTTTTTTTTTGCTTTGTCGCTGTCTCCCGCGTTTGCGAGGTAGCGCAAGGAAACAGACGAAAGAAATGGCCCAACCCCCCCCCCCCCCCCATACACATGTATATACATACGTCCACACACGCAAATATACATACCTACACAGCTTTCCATGGTTTACCCCAGAAGCTTCACATGCCTTGATTCAATCCAATATATAATTGGACTAAGGAGAATTGGCTCTTCTAGATCAAAGTGGAGATGGTTCTAATGCATAGTATCGAAATCTGCCGTAAGGTACATCATTAACTAATTCAGAACGTAGGAGAGACAATCGTTATTCTGAAACCTGTGATGTTGGGGACATCTAGACCTGGAAAACTGTGAATAATTTCCTGTAATTTGTCGTGAGGGAAGAGAAAATTCAGGAGTTACAGAAAGGGAGGAGGGAGCCTATAGGGACATGGAATGAAATTTGGGGATGGTGAGAGAGGTATATGGAAAGTGAAGGAGGGTAGATGAGTACGAGAGGAGGAAGATGAATGATAAGGGTAAGTGATGCATACAGGAGGATGAGCGAGAGGAGAAGAAAGTTTCATGGTGGGGAAAGTGATTGAAGACAGGAAGATGAACGAGAGAAGGAAGTTTGATGGTGGGGAAAGTGATTGAAGACAGGAAGATGAACGAGAGAAGGAAGTTTGATGGTGGGGAAAGTGATTGAAGACAGGAAGATGAACGAGAGAAGGAAGCTTGATGGTGGGGAAAGTGATGAGGATAGGAATATGAACGGGAAGAGGAGGAAGATGAATGGTAGGGGGAAATGAGGACAAGAAGATGAATACATGGCATAGGGAATAAAGGATTAAATAAGGGAAAAACACAGAGAAAGAAAGAACAATGATAGAGGTGAAAGGTGGAGGAGGGGAAGGTGAGAGTGGAGGGAGGGGGAGAGGGGTGAGTGCGGGAGAAGGGAGGGAGTAGAGGGGTGGGTGGTGGGTGGATGGGGGAGAAGATGTAATACCTCCCTTGTTAGGGCAGGTGTGGCGGGTGTGGGTGACGGGCCACAGTGATCACACCCACATCTCTGCTTCTGATACCATCTCGGGGTTGGAGGAGGGGCGAGGGGGGTGACAGCACACACACACACACACACACACACACACACACACATATACATATACACGCACGCACGTGTGACGCCCCGCCGTCAGCGTGCACTCACGTGTGGCACACAACACCACTACGTCACCCAGAGACAACCTTCCGATGACGCGGGGGTGAAAAATATAAGCATTTGACACTCTTCCTGCGCTCCAGGGAACGCCAACACACGCATCTCTAAGGAACGCCCTGACGAAGGAGTGGCGGTAGAGGTGTAGCGATAGCTGGTGCTCTCCTAATGCAGGAGTGGAGAACAAAGGGCTAGCGATAGACGGTATATCCTGACGAAGGAGTGGAGGTATGGGGCTAACGATAGGAGGAACGCCCTGACGAAGGAGTGGCGGTAGAGTGTGTAGCGATAGCTGGTGCTCCCCTTAATACAAGAGTGTAGAACAAAGGGCTAGCGATGAACCGTATTTCCCAACGGAGTGGAGATTTAGGGCTAGCGATAGGAGGTACCACCTGATGCAGGAGTGGAGACAAAGGGTGTAGTGATAGACTGTATTCCCCCGACGCAGGAGCTGACACAAAGGGCTGGCGATAATCGGGACTCCCTGTCGCAGGAATCGACACTCTCTAAGGCAGGAGTGGAGGAGACACAGGGCTAGCAATAAAAGGTATTCCCTGACGAAGAGCTTAAGACACAGGGCTAGAAATAGACGGTGTTCCCTGATGAAGGGCTGGAGAAGACACAGGGCTAAGGACAGACGATATCTCCATGTTGCAGGAATGAATATAAGACCCAGAAGCAGCGACAATATATATATATATATATATATATATATATATATATATACCAGGTTTAGCTCCGCACTTGGTCATACCCGGACCCCATGCAGCAGCGGGAGGAGGAAGAGCAGCTGCTCTGCCTGTCTGCTGCTGGTCGATGAGACCCCTCCGTAGGGCAAGGTGCCCTACGTACACTCCCGTCCTCAGGAGACTCTCAGGCAACATGTGTGAGTGGATCATTACTATGCAAATGAGACGGCTTGATGGAGGGTAATAGAACCAGATTTCTCAGTTTCGGTTTTTCTGAGAACGCTTGAAGTAGAAGAAGGACAAGAAAGAAAAAGAGAGAACTCCGGTGGTACACCTGGAATATGATGCCAGGGGTTTGAGGGAATGAACGCGCTGGAATGCTTGTCCTGCTCAAGCAACAGTAGAGTATTGTTGCCACCCAGTGCTACTACCCATTTCTTCACACAGCGTTTCGGGGGGGAAGCAACAACATGTAAAGACGCGAGCGAACGTAGACCCCTCAAAGCTTACGATGAGATAGTGTGATGACTGTTATCATCTCTTATTTACGGTGAATATTTTTGTATGCAACATCGGGATCACTAGGGGCTGTTGAGCCTCTGAGGTCTCGTTGCTGCGCTCCACGGGAGAGCAGGGTAAGGTAGGTTCCTATGGAAAGGGAAGGACCTCGACGACACTGTTGTACTCCTCTTACGTTCGGTGTGACGATGATACAGCTTCGTTGTGAGTGACTCTACGCCCTCGGTGTCAACTTGCTGCAGGAGGAGCACAGAAATACCTGCATTTCTTCATACGTATACACAGAGAGGTGACTCATCCCGACGCAAATGAACGAGAGACTAAGTTAGAGGAATACTTGCTTAACAACCTCTGTCGTGGATGAATCCATTAAGGACTTAGGAGCAGCGGGAGGGACGTGGAGGTGTGGATGATGGCGGGCACGTCTTGAGGGGTGAGCCAGCCGGAGAGGGAGATAACGAAGGCGGAGGGAGGAGGCTGGCTGGCTGGCTGGCTGGTCACAGCTCACTCGAGGGTAGTAGGACTTTGCGGCTCGACTGGGTCACTTCTCCTCCTACCTGAGGTCGTGCTCCTCGCCCACCCCCTGCAGACAAGGGGAGAGAGATGGATAGATAAATAGATAGATAGATAGATAGATAGATAGATAGAGAGAGAGAGAGAGAGAGAGAGAGAGAGAGAGAGAGAGAGAGAGAGAGAGAGAGAGAGAGAGAGAGAGAGAGAGACGAACGCAACACACACCCATCGAAAAACAAATCACGTTAGCACACCTGGAAAAAGAAACACAAACAAGCACACACACACACACACACACACACACACACACACACACACACACACAATCGGCACGGGTCCGCGCTAAGTCTGGTCCACCGGGTTCGAATCTTGGGTGTAACTTTCGGTCGTACTGTCAATCCCAGCTGTTCGTCCTTTTCTCGTGGCTGGTCGATAAATGGGTTAGAACTAGTTTAGGCTGTGTGTGTGTGTGTGTGTGTGTGTGTGTGTGGGTGTGTGTAAAGACATAGTCCATGTATGGAAGGTTAAGAGACGAGGCAACACGAGTGTAAAGCTCTCTCCTCATAACAAACAAATAGTCATCACAGTTAGCAATCTCACACACACACACACACACGCATGCACGCAAAGAATTAAGAACTTATGAATATACTTAGTATATATGGGACGAATAGTATTGATTACATTATACTTATTGTCTAAGTTACATTTGACGTATTGGCTTAGTTACATTTGACTTATAGTAGGAGTTACTTTAGGAGGTTAAAAAACTGAGAGACAAGGAAGAATTCTAGGCTTGTCATGGGTGACAGACGAAGGCGAGAAAGAGAGATAGAATATACTTAATGGCAAAAAAAACAAAAAAAGAAAAGCAGGTGAAATCAAATAAGGCTAATGGACAGAGCAGCCCCGCTATAGTCGCAGAGAACTCGAAAGAATGTTGAGTGTTGGAAATGTCAGACTGAGAGTAATGTACAGTTTAATGCAGATGGACTAGTAGTAAATGGAAAATAGAATTGGAATTCAAGGACCGTATAAGGGAAAATGCACCTGATATTGTTGGGGCTTTGGACATAAAACTGAATAGAGACGTAAGATCTCGAACAGAGAATTGGAATTCAAGGACTGTATAAGGGAAAATGGACCTGCTATTGTTGTGGCTTTGGACATAAAACTGAATAGAGACGTAAGATCTCGACCAGAGAATTGGAATTCAAGGACTGTATAAGGGAAAATGCACCTGATATTGTTGTGGCTTTGGACACAAAACTGAATAGAGACGTAAGATCTCGAACAGTTCTATCAGAAGGGATAGAAGGTGGCTAGAAGTGAAAGAAAAGTCAGAGGTAGAATGTCGGGAAAGAGGTTTATATAGCAAATGTATCAAACAGCGAAGGAGCTCCGAGAAGTGCTGTGACGAAGATACAGGCGACACTCCATCCAGCCATTATGTGTGAGGTATATGAGAGCAAGACGAAGTATAGCGGGATAAGAAAGGAAGAACAAAGAAGCTTTGAAAAGAATATTGTGTACAAGTTCAGAAGTGTTTGCACGGCGGGAAACGCAATAGCCCCAACACCAGTGAGTAGGTGTAGGGAAGAAGGTACCGGAAAGCTTTAGAATAACTGAAAAAGAAGATATGAGTAACATACTGTGATGGGTCTTGACCCCTATAGGTCACATGGTCCTGTTGGAGTTTAAGACGAGATACTCTTGATAAACCGCTTGAAATGTTGTTTGTAAATGGTAATGTAAATGATTATGTTGCTTGTAAATGGTAAAGTGCCAAGAGAGTGGATGATGGGAAACTTCATCCTTATCTATGAGTCGTTAGAAATCAGACAGGAAGGAAACGAGTGTAGTCTGTAAGGTATTGAAAAAGATGATCAAGTAGCAAATGGACGACTGCCTGCAGAGGAGAAAATATCCAATTAAGAGACTAGGTAGTTTTAAGGAAAGGAGGTCATGTGAAACAAAGCTCTTACTCTTCTACGAGAGAATGAGTTCTCTCTTCGACAAAACAAAAGGCTGGGTGGACTCTATGTACCTGGATTCCTGGAAAGCATTTGACACTACACTACATAGCTGGCTGGTCCAGAAGTTGCGAGCTTCAGATAGGAAAAAAGGAGTGACTACCCCACTGGCTAAATGATTATCTTCCTAGAAGAAATAAAAGAACTAGTGGCCTGCCTCAGGGTTCTGTTCTGGAACCACCGTTTTGTTTAAAGTAAGTGATTTGTAAATGACTTGATAAAAGGATTGGATTCCTACCTGACTATGTTTGTGAATAATGCCAAGATCAAGAGGGTGGTGAAAAATGACGAGGATTGCATCATCCTACAAGGGGACCTTGACAATCTCCAAAGTTCGTTCGATATATGTTTGATAAAATTAATTCAAGCAAAGGTAAAGTAATGATGATGGATGACAGTGAAGGAAGGCATCAATATGGATGCTATCTAGCAGGAGATAAGCTGCAGGAATCTGTTTCTGAAAGGTAGCTGGGAAGAGACGTCGTCCTCAACCTGTCGCCAGAGTCCTTTACTAGGAAATTGATGGAGGACACTAACCAGCCGCTGAAAATATTAGTATAACATTCAAGTATATGGGTAAAGAACTATTCAACAGGCTGTTCATATCCTACATTCGTCCCAAATTCAAACATGCCTCTCAGATTTGGCTACTACATTTTGAGAAGCACAGAGAATTAGTAAAAAAAGTTGCAGAGGAGAGTAACAAAAGTGGTACCAGAGTTAAGAGAGCTGAGTTTAGGGTAAGGTTTTGAGGTTTCAGAGTTTTTCACTGTGAAAGAAAAGAAGTGTTAGAGGCGAGCTGGAACAGCCTTTAAGTTTTCGTAATTGTTTGATGATGTCGACTGTGTACAGATCTTCAAGAGATGCTGTGGTAGAATAACTAGTGGTCTCAACATATGAAGTTTAGAGACGGGTTAGAAAAGATGTGAAGAAGTGCTTTTATAGTATATTTGCAGCGGATGAAAGGAATAAGGTGAATGATGAATTTGTAAATGTGGACAGCATACACAGGTTAATATGTTATATGAAAAAAAAGAAGGTTCTGGAGATAGGAACCCCCATGAGTGTAAAACTCCCTCCTCTTGCCATAAACTATAAAACTAGGAAATCAGACACACACACACACACACACACACACACACACACACACACACACACACACACACACACACACACTGGGCTGTATAACTAACCAGCTTAGGATGTCACTTCTCTCACTCGTCTATTAAACGAGATTATCTCTTGTTCCTTCATACTGGCTGTCTCTTACTGGTTGCTTCTCGCTGGAAAAAACGACTAACAAGTGTGATATATATATATATATATATATATATATATATATATATATATATATATATATATATATATATATATATATATATATATATATATGTTACACCCCTAGGGTAAGATGAATTAGCCTTCAAAATTGATTCTTGAGGGACGATATCACACTTAAGATTCTTATCGTCCTGCTTGAGAGTCTCGCTGCCATGCTGTGCTCAAGAGATTAAACAGTCTAGTTGCAAACGCTTACGCCTTAGGCCGCCTATGCCAAGTAGGCATTAGACAAGTTGCCCAAGTCTTTGCCATCTATTCCTGAATGGGGTCCACACATGCATTGGGCCATCCGGATCAAGTAGGCCACGTTCGACAGCAAACCAATGTGGCCCATGATTCATAACTGTGGTGTATGTTATTGCATAGTGTTCCTTGTTTGGTCTGTTTCTCGCGTATAGCATCAAAACTGCCTGTATGCTACGTCATTGGCCCTAAACAAAGAAAACGTGCCGGTACAGGGCTAACGAAAACGTAGATTCATCTATTCTTTGCTCACACTTTCTATACCTTTCCTCACAGTATCCATACCTTCCTTCACAGTATCCACACCTTCCCTCACAGTATCTATACCTCTCCTCACACTTTCCTTGGCCACTGAGAGTTCAGGGCCGCGTGACGTCATTAGTCGGCATGCGTGGCCGGGTCCGTATTTCGGAGTCAGAGTCGGTTGACTTGGTATATACATAGGCTTAAGGAACAAATGATCCTTAAATCCCTACAGTACGATCTTAGGGCTCCAGAAGTCCCGAAGGGTGGTCTTGATTTCTTGAAGCCCCAAATTGCGAACTTACGGTCCTTGAAACCCCGAAGTGAGACTTTGGGGTCCTTGAAGCCCCGAAGTGCGGTCTCCGGGTCCTTAAAACACCAAAGTGCGGTTTTGGGAGCCTTAAAGCTCCAAGGGGCAGTCTTTGGTGTCTTTAAATCCCCAAAGTGCGAATTTGGGGTTCTTGAAGCCCCCATAGTGCGGTCTTCGGGTACCTGAAGTCAGAAGACCCACTCTGCTGAGGGGGTGAACGAAGCTTGAGGAACTTGGAGTGGTTGCAGACCTACTGTGCAGTCTTTGGAGATGTTAGTGCCTGGAGACCTTAGTGTTTGGAGACCTGTGGAGTGCTGGGAGACTTAGAGTGCTTGGAGATATATTAGTGTCTGCAGACCTACAGTGCTCAGAGGCCTATTCGGAGACCTTAGTGCTTAGAGACCCACAGTGCTCAGAGACCTTAGTTCTTGGAGACCTGCAGTACTGAGAGACCTCAGTGCTTGGAGACCAAGAGTGTTTGGAGACGTTAGATCTTGGAGTTCTACTGTTTAGAGACCTTGATGACCGGAGACTTTAGTGCTTGGTGGCCTTAATGCTAGGAGACCTACGATGCTTGAAGGTCTTAGATGCTTTAAGGCCTTCATGCTTGGAGACCTTTTATGCTTGGAGACTTAACACTGTTTGAAGGTCCAAGTGGCTTGGAGACCGACATGATAGAGACATACACTGATTAAAGACCTTAGTAACACTTGGAGATCTGTAATGCATGAAAGAATTTACTGTTTAGAGACCCAAAGGGCCTGGAGAACTTTGTGTCTGGAGACCTTATCGCTTGAAGAACTATACTGCTTATAGATCTTAGTGCTTGGAGACCTACCCTGCTTTCTAAAGAACTTAAATGCTTACAGACTTTAGTGCTTGGAGATATACACCACCTGGAGAACTACACTGCTTACAGACCTTAGAGCTTGGAGACCTAGAGCGCTTAAAAACTTTTAGTGTTCTGAATTTGTAGTTTATGAAGGCGTTCACTGCGTACCGAGTTTCAGTACTTGGTGTAGGAGCTGCAGATGATGTGTCTTGTTTGCCAAATAGTCACACCTCACTGCCCACAGCGAACACTTCCAGCAGCGAAAACTCCCCACAGCGAACACTATGTAGCTCTGCTGCAGGATTTGCCCAAGACCATACAACGGGGTCAGATCCCACGCTGCATTGCTGAATCCCATCATAGAACGCAAATGGAACCTGTGATACGATCATGGAGTGTATTTTTTTCCCCATGTAGGTAAAATTGGTCGTAAATTATTGTCGCTCTGGGATTTTCATTTCATTACAGTCGTCTGTATCTAGATGATGATGATGATAATGATACTACTACCACTACTACTAATAATAATGATAATGGTAATTGTAATGATAATTATCGTGTTAATGATGATAATAGCTTGAATGGTGATAGTTTCCATTATTCGTACTTACCAATGAGCCAATCCACCTCTGTCTCTCTCTCTCCATCTATCTATCTGTCGTGTATATATATATATATATATATATATATATATATATATATATATATATATAATTGCCTCATTAAGAGGCACGAATAAACACATCCATTAACAACATTCCCACTAACTGATACGAAAAATGATTGTATCATTCATTATATGAATAAACCAACACAAACCAGTGGGAGAAAAATTCTAGGCGCGTGATGAGTGGGCGTGGTCTTCACAGTGTAAACAAACCTGTGGTCATGGCCCTGGCTCGTGATTGGTCGAGCCATCACATTTAGACCAATTAGCGTATAGACAATTGACTTCATGGATCTAGCTACTGATTGGTCCAGCTATCACATTTAGACCAATTAGTGGCGAGACAAATTGACGTCATGGATCTGGTTACTAATTAGCCTAGGTGTCGCGTCCAGACCACTCATTGTAAACTAGCTGATGTCACGGCTCTGGTCACCGACTGGCTATACTACCCCTTAGGTACGACCCTTGAGCGCCATGATACGACCCTTAAGCGCGATGGTACGATCTTTGAGTACGATGATACGACCCCCTGAGGGCGATGGTACGACCTTAGAGCATGGTTGTACGACTTTCGAGCACGATGGTACGACCTTTGAACACGATGGTACGACTTTTGAGCACTGTGGTACGATCTTTGAGCACAACGGTACAATCCTAAGGCACGACTGCACGAACGTTGGACGCAGTGGTACGACCCTCGAGCGCGACGATACGACCTTTAGGCACGACTGTGCGACTCTTTCTGCGCGGCGATGCGAGACTTGAGCACATTACTAAAATCCGCCCCTCCCATAAAATGCCAGGACATCATATAGTATCCAAGGATCGCACAGTCGTACCATAGGTCGTGCGTACGTGTCCAAGGGTCGCACAGTCGTACCATAGGTCGCACGTACGTGTCTAAGGATCGCACAGTCGTACCATAGGTCGTGCGTACGTGTCTAAGGATCGTACAGTCGTACCATAGGTCGTACGTACATGTGTCCAAGGATCGCACAGTCGTACCATAGGTCGTACCTATGTATCCAAGGGTCGTGCCGTCGTGCCATAGGTCGTACCTAAGTATCCAAGGGTCGCACAGTCTTACCATTGGTCGTACGTACGTGTCTAAGGATCGCACAGTCGTACCATATGTCGTACGTACGTGTCCAAGGGTCGCACAGTCGTACCATAGGTCGTACGTACGTGTGTCCATGGGTCGTGCCGTCGTGCCAAAGGTCGCACCTACGTATCCAAGGGTCGTGCCGTCGTGCCAAAGGTCGTACCTACGTATCCAAGGGTCGTGCTCTCGTGCCAAAGGTCGTACCTTCGTGTTCAAGGGTCGGTCGTTCCGTCGTGTTCAAGAGGCTTCACCAAAGTGCCAAACCAACCCAGTCCTTCCTCTATGCAAATCACTTGAGCAATTTATGAATTAAGTCGACTCCTCCTTCCTGATGGTTTGCCGAGGTGCTTTCTGACCCCGTAATCTCGTTTTTAGTCTCTTAACCGAAGACTCCCTGATGGGATTCCGTGTCTCTCAGAGGACTGAGAGATGAGTCTTATGTCTTGGAGAACTCAGTATAGGGCACTGGTGTCAGTTATTCTTCGGTTTTTCGTGCAACAGGTAAGACTTGGGTTCGACCCTCTATCTCTACCCCTCTCGTCTCCCTTATCCTCTCTCTCTCTCTCTCTCTCTCTCTCTCTCTCTCTCTCTCTCTCTCTCTCTCTCTCTCTCTCTCTCTCTCTCTCTCTCTCTTCTACCCGCCCCTCCTCTCCTTCCTGCCAAAACACTCAACTTCGGGCTATCCATCATCATCCAGGCTCTTATCCACCACGGTGCTCTCCATCCACATCCTGTACATGCTGCTCAGTTCTGGTCTCAGAAATACATAAATAATGAAGAGACTATTGAATGAATACAAAGAAGAGCCACAATACTAATTCTCCCTCTGATAACCCTACAGCATGAAGAATAGCTATTGAGGTAAACTCACTTTCTCTCTTAAGAAGCGTAGACTGCGAGGTGACTGGATGCAAGTATTCAGGCTTTGTAACAAATTTGTAAACACCTCCACAACTGACGTCCTTTCCTATAACACATTCAACAGTTCTTCAAAACACTCACTCCCTCTCAGCTCTTCACCTCTTTTCCGCATCTTAACGCATCTGCATCTGCTTCCTCCACAGCTGCTCCCAGTCATTTCACTGCTTCAAGAAAGGGAAGCAGTGAAACGCTTGGCAATCACTGTCCTATTAATCATCTGTAAACTTCTGGAGTCGAATATATTAGTAGAGATAAAATCGTAGCTTATCTTGAAACAACACAGTCTTACCAGTAATACGCAGCATGGCTTTAGATGGCACAGATGATGCCTTAACAAACCTCCCTGAGTTTTATCATGAATTATTCAATACCAACGACAAGACTAAAGAAACAGATATAATATTTCTGGACTTCCAAAAAGCATGCGACGAGGTGGTCCCCCCCCTCCAACGTAAGACTGATGCCTAAGATCAGGGCCTCGGGGATTACTGGTGGCATAGGAAACTGGTGTGGAAGCCTAGTACCGTGACAGGAGGTAAAGACTCGTAATTCCCTGGTGAATTACCGTGGTCGCCCGTTGATAGTAGGGGGTGTCGTCCTCCAGGGGTCTCTCCTGTGGCCTCGATTTTTCATCATATATCGTAATGTTATTGATGCAGGGATGAATACCTTAATGTCCAGATTTGCAGGTGACTCACAGCTCGGCAATGCCGTATTGATGGAAGAAGACAGAGATAACATTACAAGAGGATTTAGATATAAAGCTGAATGGTACTGAAAATTGTAAATGCCATTTACGTCAATATATCAGATAATGCAAGTAGGGGACCTCAACAAGGAATTCAATTATGAACTGATGTTCCACAAGATAAAGTACACGCCATACGTGAGGCATCTGTCTCCAACAACTTCAAATTCTCTCAGCATTGTAAGAAAGCTGCCAAGAAAGCAAATAGAATGTTAGGATTTTTTTCTTTTACCGAAACTTTTCATGCAAAAGCAAAGACTTGATATTGTCACTATCCCTCAGTTTAGTTAGACCCCATCTGGTATATGCAGTGCAGTTCTGGGCCCCACACTTAGTAAGGATATTCTCAAATCAGAAGCAGTGCAGCGAGGAGCAACCAAATATATTCCTTCTTGACGTAAGAGAACACATGCGGACAGACTGCGAAAAATTGGATTTGTTTCTCTCTAAGCAACAGGCGGCTCCGAGGCAAGTTCATAGAATGTTTTGAAACACATAAAGAACTCGGCAAAGTTGATACTGAAAATTTCTTAACAGTTACTCCAGTACTACCAGTGAGAGGAATTGGACTGAAACTTAAGAGGTCACCAAATTAATCAGGATAGATCGAAATATATTTTAATTTACTACATTACTGACTTGTGGAATAAGCTTCCTGAACACATGGTCCAGAGCAACACTGTTAGTATCTTCAAGATTAGGTTTGATCATCACCTAAGTTGTCTCGATATCGAATTTTTCTTTCAGTCACTCATCAGAACGTAGTGCCATATCATGCTACCTTCTCAGCTACTGATCTCGCCCTGGCCATGATGCGGTAACTTACAGCATTGATTAACCCGTGTCGCCTGCTATAGTTAAACATGAAGAAATTATTGTATCATCCTTCCACATCAGGCGTAATATAGACATGGTAAGTCGGGAGCCTGGAGCTCTGAGTTTATCCTTACTATTGTCTTTATAACAAAAATGAAGGATGTATGTTTCTCGTGGTAGGATGCATGATACGTTAACATTCATCATACCTTCTGATTTTCTTATAAAAATTTCCTTCTAGTAAATTAATCCTGCAAGGTATTTTCTTTTACCTGTTTCCCGTCCAGCGTGTTGCCGGAGGGAGTGGAGAGTGCGGAGACACCTTTTGCTTTGCTATCCCTTTCTTCTACTGCTTTTAAGAGGACTGTATATACTTCAGTAGTGTTAAGGCCTGACCACCTCTCTTGGAGCCTTGGTTCTGTATGTTCTATGTATTTCTGTCTATGTGTCACAATTCACCTCCTTCCAAAGCGTCTTATTCCCCCTGAAGTTTTATCGATAGTCTCTCATCCCCACTACCATTTGCCCTCTTCTTCAACACCTTCACTTTTCTCTTGACCTCCTGTCGCTTCCGCTTGTACGTCTCCCAATCACTTGTGCTCCCGCGCAGGTAACGCCCGCCACACAGCTCTCTTTCACAAACAACTTGACTTCTTTATCTTCCCCCTCCCACTCACCACACATGCCACACATTTCCCTCGCACATGTAAGTACAGCTTCCCTCAACACCTCTCGTTCCTCTCCAGTTAGTCAGCCTCTCCTCATTCATTCGCTCCAATATATCCAAACGATATCAGCGCACCCTGCTCACCTCTTTCAAACATTCCCGCTCATTACTGCACATATTTCACAGTCATTTCTTATTAGATGACCCTCCTAACTCATATATATATATATATATATATATATATATATATATATATATATATATATATATATATATATATATATATATATTTTTTTTTTTTTTTTTTTTTTTTTCTAACTATTCGCCATTTCCCCGCGTTAGCGAGGTAGCGTTAAGAACAGAGGACTGGACCTTTGAGGGAATATCCTCACCTGGCCCCCTTCTCTGTTCCTTCTTTTGGAAAATTAAAAAAAAAATGAGAGGGGAGGATTTCCAGCCCCCACGCTCCCTCCCCTTTTAGTCGCCTTCTACGACACGCAGGGAATACGTGGGAAGTATTCTTTCTCCCCTATCCCCAGGGATAATATATATATATATATATATATATATATATATATATATATATATATATATATATATATATATATATATATATATATATATTTATATATATATTTATTTATTTTTCTTTCATACTATTCGCCATTTCCCGCATTAGCGAGGTAGCGTTAAGAACAGAGGACTGGGCCTTAGAGGGAATATCCTCACCTGGCCCCCTTCTCTGTTCCTTCTTTTGGAAAATTAAAAAAAAAACGAGAGGGGAGGATTTCCAGCCCCCCGCTCCCTCACCTTTTAGTCGCCTTCTACAACACGCAGGGAATACGTGGGAAGTATTCTTAATCCCCTATCCCCAGGGATAATATATATATATATATATATATATATATATATATATATATATATATATATGTATGTATATAATCCCTAGGGATAGGGAAGAAAGAATACTTCACACGAATTTCCTGCTTGTCGTAGAAGGCGACTAAAAGGGGAGGGAGCGGGGGGCTGGAAATCCTCCCCCTCACGTTTTTTACTTTTCCATAAAGAAAAGGAAGAGAAAGCGGGGCCAAATGAGGATATTCCCTCTAAGGCTCAGTCCTCTGTTCTTAACGCTACCTTGCAAATGCGGGAAATGGCGAATATGTATGACAAAAAAAAAGATGGAAATATGTATGTGTGTGTGTGTGTGTGTGTGTGTGTGTGTTGAAGCAACAAATACTATTGCTTGAATTTTTTTTTTTTTTTTTTTTCAGATACAAGTTTCGTGCATCTCGCTCCTACATAGCAGGTCAGTGAGCTTTTATCTCTTCCTGTTAGGGTTGCGACAGCTTTAAGGTCTGTTGGTACGACAACATTGCTCACACTCGTTGGTGTATTTATGGAACTTCTGCTCACCAGACGTAGGCAAAGGTAAGTGACTCGAGACGGTCAGCTATTTTGACCTTTTTGAGGGGAAGTAGATTATAAATTCTCACACCCCTCACCAGCCATTGTTCCCATTAACCCTTCCAACCCTAGCCAAAAAGCTCCTTCTCTCTCTTTTTCCCATTAGAGAAGGTTTGTCACCGTGATGGAACACCAATAAACCACTGGGAAATACCAGCTAATTGCCTGGTGTTGTTTACAACTTGGCCCGTTCCAGACGCTGCAGCATTGTTTCGCAAAACTGGGGGGGGGGCGCGTCTCCCTTCGGGCCTTTGGCGGATACAAAGGAGGGGGGGGGGGGCGGGGGCGGCGTGATGCCGTGTGCCAAATGGTCAAAAATTACTATTATTGCTTAAAAAAAGATAATAAGGAAACTTCGAGTTTCTCTCATTCGACAGAAATCTCTGATTAGACTTGCCAGACATCATTGCAAAACCAGACTATAGCAGTCACCCTTATCCGTTCTCTGTCCATCACATCTCTCCTCACGCGCCTTCTACACGTCATGGATGCCACACTGGCACACTGCTCGTCTCTCACAACACTACCACCTGGGTGCCCATCTTCCCTCACTCACAGGTAGCTTAAGATTTATATCAGGGTTCTCAATGCGTGCCTCAGTCTGGTTTTCTCCTCTCTTCGCTACATTTTTACATGGATTTTGCTTGTAGCTGTGGCATGATGTGCAATGCCCAGTTGTGGACTCGTGAGAAATCTTATGGTTTCTTATTCCGTCCACCTTGTAGTTAAGTGTGTGACTGTGTAGTGTAGGGTGTGACTGTATGGTTTGGTGTATGACTGTGTGGTGTAGCGTGTGACTGTGGTGTGGTGTATGACTGTGTGGTGTAGGGTGTGACTGTATGGTTTGGTGTATGACTGTGTGGTGTAGCGTGTGACTGTGGTGTGGTGTATGACTGTGTGGTGTAGGGTGTGACTGTATGGTTTGGTGTATGACTGTGTGGTGTAGGGTGTGACTGTATGGTTTGGTGTATGACTGTGTGGTGTAGGGTGTGACTGTATGGTTTGGTGTATGACTGTGTGGTGTAGGGTGTGACTGTATGGTTTGGTGTATGACTGTGTGGTGTAGGGTGTGACTGTATGGTTTGGTGTATGACTGTGTGGTGTAGGGTGTGACTGTATGGTTTGGTGTATGACTGTGTGGTGTAGGGTGTGACTGTATGGTTTGGTGTATGACTGTGTGGTGTAGGGTGTGACTGTATGGTTTGGTGTATGACTGTGTGGTGTAGGGTGTGACTGTATGGTTTGGTGTATGACTGTGTGGTGTAGGGTGTGACTGTATGGTTTGGTGTATGACTGTGTGGTGTAGGGTGTGACTGTATGGTTTGGTGTATGACTGTGTGGTGTAGGGTGTGACTGTATGGTTTGGTGTATGACTGTGTGGTGTAGGGTGTGACTGTATGGTTTGGTGTATGACTGTGTGGTGTAGGGTGTGACTGTATGGTTTGGTGTATGACTGTGTGGTGTAGGGTGTGACTGTATGGTTTGGTGTATGACTGTGTGGTGTAGGGTGTGACTGTATGGTTTGGTGTATGACTGTGTGGTGTAGGGTGTGACTGTATGGTTTGGTGTATGACTGTGTGGTGTAGGGTGTGACTGTATGGTTTGGTGTATGACTGTGTGGTGTAGGGTGTGACTGTATGGTTTGGTGTATGACTGTGTGGTGTAGGGTGTGACTGTATGGTTTGGTGTATGACTGTGTGGTGTAGGGTGTGACTGTATGGTTTGGTGTATGACTGTGTGGTGTAGGGTGTGACTGTATGGTTTGGTGTATGACTGTGTGGTGTAGGGTGTGACTGTATGGTTTGGTGTATGACTGTGTGGTGTAGGGTGTGACTGTATGGTTTGGTGTATGACTGTGTGGTGTAGGGTGTGACTGTATGGTTTGGTGTATGACTGTGTGGTGTAGGGTGTGACTGTATGGTTTGGTGTATGACTGTGTGGTGTAGGGTGTGACTGTATGGTTTGGTGTATGACTGTGTGGTGTAGGGTGTGACTGTATGGTTTGGTGTATGACTGTGTGGTGTAGGGTGTGACTGTATGGTTTGGTGTATGACTGTGTGGTGTAGGGTGTGACTGTATGGTTTGGTGTATGACTGTGTGGTGTAGGGTGTGACTGTATGGTTTGGTGTATGACTGTGTGGTGTAGGGTGTGACTGTATGGTTTGGTGTATGACTGTGTGGTGTAGGGTGTGACTGTATGGTTTGGTGTATGACTGTGTGGTGTAGGGTGTGACTGTATGGTTTGGTGTATGACTGTGTGGTGTAGGGTGTGACTGTATGGTTTGGTGTATGACTGTGTGGTGTAGGGTGTGACTGTATGGTTTGGTGTATGACTGTGTGGTGTAGGGTGTGACTGTATGGTTTGGTGTATGACTGTGTGGTGTAGGGTGTGACTGTATGGTTTGGTGTATGACTGTGTGGTGTAGGGTGTGACTGTATGGTTTGGTGTATGACTGTGTGGTGTAGGGTGTGACTGTATGGTTTGGTGTATGACTGTGTGGTGTAGGGTGTGACTGTATGGTTTGGTGTATGACTGTGTGGTGTAGGGTGTGACTGTATGGTTTGGTGTATGACTGTGTGGTGTAGGGTGTGACTGTATGGTTTGGTGTATGACTGTGTGGTGTAGGGTGTGACTGTATGGTTTGGTGTATGACTGTGTGGTGTAGGGTGTGACTGTATGGTTTGGTGTATGACTGTGTGGTGTAGGGTGTGACTGTATGGTTTGGTGTATGACTGTGTGGTGTAGGGTGTGACTGTATGGTTTGGTGTATGACTGTGTGGTGTAGGGTGTGACTGTATGGTTTGGTGTATGACTGTGTGGTGTAGGGTGTGACTGTATGGTTTGGTGTATGACTGTGTGGTGACAAAGGGCATCTCTCAAACCATGAGTCTGGTAGAGCTCTGGGCGCAATATCTCCCAATTTACCCAAAACTTGGCAGAGAAGCACCTTGTTTGATGATCCTCTTTTCTTCTGCTTATCTCTGCCAAGTTGGCGTTTCATCTCTAATCGTCCTGAAGACAACACAGTGCAATCGAGTGGACGCATAAAAACCGACTTGCGCTGCGCTGTTTCATCCTTGAGACCCAGAATTTCTGCTCTTGTGAAAGAAAGACATCCAGAATCCATCTCGCTGAACGCACATGATTCAAATCACATTTCTTTATTTCCAGTTTGGTAAAAACCAAATGCTCTGATGTGCCATGAAGACATGGCTAGGTTTTGAGGATTTCGGGCACGCTGGAAGCGACGGTCTGGCCGGAAAAGAACAAAAAACGGGTCTTCCCGTGGCCTGCCCATGGTCTTCCCGTGGTCTACCCGTGGTCTTCCTGTGGTCTGCCCGTGGTCTGCCCGTGGTCTTCCCATGGTCTGCCCGTGGTCTTCCCAAGGTCCTCCCCAGATCATTCTCAAGACTTTCCTGTTTCCTCATCAGGTCTTCCCTAGAGCTTCCCCAGGTCTTCCTCAGATCTTTCCCCCAAGATATCTATTGATAGATAGAATGACAGATCAACACAGACATATAAGAGAAGGGAGAATTAAAGATGAGGAGATAAGAGAAGAAAGAAAGAGATGAGAGAGAGAGATGAATAAAGAATGAGAAAGAGACAGGTAAAGGAACTAAGAGGAAAGAGAGAATGAAGGAAGAATGACGGAGAGAAGAAGGAGGGGGGAATGAAATGAAACAGGGCAAAAGGAAAGAGAGAGAGAGAGAGAGAGAGAGAGAGAGAGAGAGAGAGAGAGAGAGAGAGAGAGAGAGAGAGAGAGAGAGAGGCGGCGAGAAAGTGATGCTCCTGGACTCACCTTCTTCCAAGATACCTGAAGAAATCCGTGCTTTTGTTGACCGTCTTCCAGTCAACCCGATGAACGGCATCCATATGTGGTGCTTCGCGCTCAACTCGAGCGAATATCTAAAGGCAAAGTGCCGTTGTATGTATTCTAAGCCCTGAATAGATCTTCAGTGAAAGCCTTATTGGATGAGGATATTTTTGGGGGGCTCATGTAGAGGGAGATTCGGATTGGACAGCCAATTTGATGCTCACTTGCCGGATTTCATGATCCGTCTTCTTTCGATATTCACTTACGAGATTTCATGGCCGTTTTCTTTCGTTTCCTTGTTTACCTGCAGGATTCCAGGATCGTTTTTTTGTTTTCGATTCGATATTCACTTGCAGGATTTTAAGGTCGTTTTCTCTCGATTCGACGTTCCTTTGCCGGATTTTATGATCGATTTCTTTGGATTGGACATTAACTTACCGGATTTCGGGATCGAATTCTTTCGATGCGATGTTCACTTGCCGGATTTTTACGACCGTTTTCTCTCTCTTCTCGACAGGTCCTAGGTTAAGAGCCCAGTGGAGGGTTACTTCAGGATGTTTGGTAACGAGATGACACACGTAGCGATGTCCGGACCTCCCAACCACACGCGCCCACCGTGTGCGCTCCCACACACCCCCTCCCACACACCCAAGTTAGGTGTCGTGCAACATGCTGGCGTCGACCTTCAAGATGGTGAAGAGAAAAGAGGTTCAAACTAACGTGATATTGTAGGTTAGAACGTACAAAGAGTTACTTAAATCCCACAATTACTTCACAGAGAGTTACCTAAAACCCACAATTACTTCACAGAGGATTACCCATAACCCACAATTACTTCACAGAGAGTTACTTACAATCCACAGTTAACTTAAGTGATTTATATGAAAAAAGTTAAGAGAAGGTTACGAAATTTTTTATTTTTTTTTGCCATCTCTAAGCATCTTATAGACATTGTCGTAAAAGTGACAATGTGGTTTAGAAATGAGATCTATGAGAGGGAAAAATAGAAGCTATTGCTATCTTGTTTACATTGTGGTATCCTTCTTGACATCTTAACACACTTGAGCATAACGCTGGGGGTGTCAGGTGAAAGGTCAGGTCATCATAGAAAGGGGTCATAACGACTTGCTCAAGGGTCGTATTGTCGTGAGTAAAGGTTGTACCTCTGTGACCTAAAGGTCGTACCGTCGTGATTAAGGATCTCTTGATACTTTCTCTTAACACACACACACACACACACACACACACACACACACACACACGCACACACACTGTCACCTTCACACCTTATTCATTTCCGACTTGTGAGTGTTCGACCTGACAAACGCATTCTGTATGTCATCGATTTCCTCATTCCCATAAAGAAATCATAGAGACTGGCACATAGTCTTAATCTCTTAATGAACTATAGAACAAATACAGAAGGAAATTTAGATCATACTGAAAGAAAGGCATAGAATTATAGAATTAGAATTATAGACAGACTCCCTAAATCTATAGCCACTATATCATCTCATTTTTAAGAGTGAACAGAACACATACATGATGGCCGAAAGGTCCATACACACACACACACACACACACACACACACACACACACACGAAGAGAAGTGGGGGACCAAATTGGAGGTGGAAGGATGGAGTGAAAAAGACTTTGAGCGATCGGGGCCTGAACATACTGGAGGGTGAAACGCGTGCAAGGAATATAGTGAATTGGAACGATATGGTATACCGGGGTCGACGTGCTGCCAATGGATTGAACCAAGGCATGTGAAGCGTCTAGGGTAAACCATGGAAAGTTTTGTAGGGCTTGGATGTGGAAAGGGAGCTGTGGTTTCGTTGCATTACACATGGTAGCTAGAGACTGAGTGTGAACGAATGTGGCCTTTGTTGTCCTTTCCTAGCACTACCTCGCGCGCGCGCGGTGGTAGGGGGTTACTGTTTCATGTGTGGTGGGGTGGCGATTGGAATGGATGAAGGCAGCAAATATGGATATGTACATGTGTATATATGTATATGTCTGTGTATGTATATGTATGCATACGTCGAAATGTATAGATGTATATGTGAGTGTGTGGACGTTTATGTATATATATGTGGATGGATTGGGCCATTCTTTCGTTTGTTTCCTTGCGCTACCGCACTGACGCGAGAGACAGCGACTAAGTATGATAATGAATATAAAAGATATATATATATATATATATATATATATATATATATATATATATATATATATATATATATATATATATATATGTTACTTCTTACACAATAGGGAAATATATTATCCAGTGATCTGACACACTGCGTCCATAAAAATCCCTCCCCCCGATTTAAACCCCGAATTAAAACCCTTTTAAAATGATCGGATCCTGACCCGGAGTTATTTTGCTCGCTTTTTAAATTTTCCCCCCAAAATATTGTTAAAATGTGTCTGAACAGAGTGGCAGATTTTAGGGTTTTTTTTGGTCGGGGGGGTGTGCAAAAAAAAAGGGGTTGGGGGAAAAAATGTTTTTTGGTAAACAAAGGAGGGGAAAAGAAAAAAAAAAGTTTTTGCGGAAGTAAAGCCGGCAAGGCAGCGGGTTTTGGGAAATGGAATTGCAGGGGAAATTTTAAAATTAAAAAGGGGGGGTGTCTTGAAATTGGGTTTACTGGTTGGTAAGGCTTTTTTAAAATGTATGTTAAAAATCTTTGGTGGGTCCCTTTGAGGTTTGGGGGGAAATTTCGTGCAAAAAGTCCCTTTGGGTAAAAAAGGGCAAAGGGGAAAAGGGAGTGAGTGCTAAAAATTACGAGGTATAAGTTTGTTGAGTATTCCTAAAAAATTTTATTTTGGGGGGGTTTTTAAATTGAGGGGTAAAAAGGCATGTACAAAAGAATAAAGTTTTGGGGAAGAGCATTTGCGGTTTCAGAAGGGTAGAGGGATGTGTGGAAAAAGGTGTTTGCTTTGGGAAAAATTTTATGTAAAGAAATACTTAGAAAAGCAAAGGGAAATTTGAATGAACTTTTAAAAAAGGATCTGGAAAAAGGCATTTGATAAGTTTGATAGGGGATGCTTTTTGGAAAGGTTATTAAAAATTATTTTGGTGTGGGAGGAAAAGTTGAAAAGAAAGCAGGGGAAAATTTTTTTTATCCGAGGATGGAAAAAGGCATTGTTACGTGTAAAAAAGAGGGGAAAAGTAAATTGGTTCCATAAATTTAGGGTTTGGGGCCCAGGGTGTGTGATGTCCCCCAGGGGTTTTTTAATTTTTTTAAAAGGTTGGGGTTTTTTAAAGGGAGGAAAAAATGAAAAGAGTCCTGGAAAAAAAAGGGGCCCAAGTTTGAAGTCTTTTTTGGGGATGAGAGAGTTTGGGAAGTGAGTCAATTTTTTGTTCGCTGATGATAAAAGCGCTGGGGGGCTGTTTTCCATGGGAGAAATTTGCAAAACCCTGGGACTGATTTTTTAAAGTAGGGGAAGAAGAAATTTTAGATTTAAATGTGAAAAGGAGAAAGGTTTAAATTGGGGTTACAGTAGGGGGGGAAGGGTCAATTTAAAATTGGGGGGTGAGTTTGAAGGGGGGGGAAAAAAAAACGGGAAAGGAAGTGAAGTGTTTTAAAATTAATCTGGGATTTGGAAACCCGCCCAGCGGATGGAACCATGGAAGGGGGAAGGGGAAATTATATTTTTGGGGGGGGGGCGAAAATTTTTGGGGAGCCTTGAAAAATGGTGGGGAATTCCCAGAAAATTATCTCGGAAAGCAAAAAAAAAGGGTATTTTTTTGAAAGGGGAAAAGTGGTTCCCAAAAAAAGCTGTATGGTTTCGAGGCCCCCTGGGCAAAGGATAGAGATGTGGGGCAGGAGGATGGATTTTGCTGGAAATTTAGATGGTTTTTTTGGGCAATGGTGGTGTTTAGGTTTGGTTTTTTATTCGAGTAAATAACGTAAGGGTAAGAAGATTGGGGGGAAATAAAAAAGAGCGTGGTCGAGAAGCAGAAGAGGGTGTTTTTAAAAAGGGTTTTGGGCACCCTGGAAAAAGAGTGAGGAGAGATTGAAAACCCAAAAAATATAAAGTGTTTGGAGGTGGAGGGAACGAGGGAAAAAGAGGGGGACCCAAAATTGGGGGGGGTGGAAAGGGTGGAGTGAAAAAGAATTTTTTTAGGATCGGGGGCCTGAAAAATCAGGAGGGTTTAAAAAAGGGGGCAAGGAAAAAAGAGTGAAATTTGGGGTTTATGTGGTATACAGGGGTTGCGGGCTTTTCATTTGGATTGAAAACCCCAAGGGAAAAAGAAACCGGTCTGGGTAAACCATGGAAAGCTGTGTGGTATGTATATTTGCGTGTCTGGGAAAGTGGTATGTACATGTTATGGGGGGGGGGGGGGGTTGGGGCCATTCTTTTCGTCTGTTTTCCTTGCGCTACCTCGCAAACGCGGGGAGACAGCGACAAAGTATAAAAAAAAAAAAAAAAAAAACACGAATCGCCATTGATCATCTACTTTTAAATTTTTTAATGGTTTTTTTTCCTCCTTGGGAAACAGCAAAGGTGAACGGTCGCTTTTTTTAATCCCTATGTGGGGCCGAGGGGGGGTTGGGAGGTGGTTTTTGAAAATCCCTTTCGGGAAATTTATTAAAAAGTGGGGAGATGGTTTACGTTGACAAAACCCGGTACAAAAATTTCTTAGATGTGAACAAAAACCTCCCATTTGTTATGAGGGGACCATTCTGATCTCATACATGAAATACAAGGGAGAAAGAACTCGGCATTAGGAAAGATAGAATGAAGGTCATCCACACTCAGCGTAGTAGATCAGTTATCATAAAGTGGGAGGGATCCAAAAATGAAGGTAAAGGTTCATAGAGATATAAGGGTTCAGAGTGTGTATAGAGGAAAGCTGTGGGTTCATAATGCTCAGTACACCAGGGAGGTGAAGTAGTAGCCAACACTGGATCTAATGTCTATATTGTGTGGCTATGCTGATGATTATGTCAGTGGTTGATGTGACTATACTGATGATTATGTCAGTGGTTGATGTGGCTATACTGATGATTATGTCAGTGGTTGATGTGGCTATACTGATGATTATGTCGGTGGTTGATGTGGCTATACTGATGATTATGTCAGTGGTTGATGTGGCTGTTTTGATGATGGTTAGTGGTTGATGTGGTCTGTGCTTTTGATGGTTAGTGGCTGATGTGGCTGTACTGATGATGAGGGTCAGTGTTTGATGTGGCTGTACTGATTCTGGTTTAGGTGGATATTACTGATGGTGGACAGTGTTTGATGATGATATACTGTTACTGGTTAGAGATTGGTGTGTCTATACTGCTCTTGGTCAGGGGTTGATGTGGCTATACTGCACCTGGTCAGGGGTTGATGTGGCTATACTGCTGCTGGTCAGGGGTTGATGTGGCTATACTGCACCTGGTCAGGGGTTGAGGTGGCTATACGGACAGTGGCCAGGGGTTGATGTGGCAATATGGACAGTGGCCACAGGAGTTTACCCAGATATAATTTCTTATCGTCACAAAATTACCCATATATGCCAATATAGGCAGATATCAACCATACAACAATACTTGGTATGATAACAGAGATATGAGATAACAGTTTTTGAAGCGATAACACTCGTAGTGTGTACAAGGAAGGTACATCATGCATTGAAAAGCCTGTCAATATAACTTGGTCATTGAAGAACGAACCGCCCAAAAGTCTTCGTATCAACATCATGCCAAAGAAATTGTGATCATCAAGGGCGCCTACAGTGGAGGCCCCAAGTAAAGCCCAGCTCTATTATTATTATTATTATTATTATTATTCCAGCATCCGAGTGTCGCGTTACGCGGACGGCTTGGCTCCGGGCACCCGCTATATATCGCAGGGGCTACGCCACGAGACATCTGGTGGTGACAGCCGCAATTAGTCAGCGAGTGTAAACATCATCTGCGATTAGGCACATGAGGGATCCTCCTCGTCTCATTGTCTCTGCCATCGCGAGGGCCACGCACCACGCATTAATGTTGGTCTTGCTGGTGGTGGGGGATTCTTCTTACTCGCTCCCGTCGTGTTTATTCATGCGTCTTGGTTTTAATCAGAGGGAAGGAGAGAGAGAGGGAGGGAAGGAGAGAGTTGTGGGTTTTGGCGGGGTCGTATCTGAATCGGATCTCGGGTTTGGCTTGCGCCCGGTGTTGTGCCGAGTGTGAGATGTGTCCTCGGTTCTAAAATTACAGGCTGTCTGTTACTTCAGCGGTGTGCAGGTATGTGTTGCCTGCTTGCCTTGCTGCTTGCTTGCCTTGCTTGCTTGCCTGCCTGCTTGCTTGCTTGCTTGCTGCTTGCCTGCCTGCTTGCGTGCTTGCTTGCTTGCTTGCTTGCTTGTCTGCCTGCCTGGCTGCTCCTGGTGCTTCTGTTCTCGACGCCAGTGTTGCTGAGAGTGTCGGCTTAGCCACTGTCTTTGTCGCTGCCTGTGTTGGGTATAGTTATCTTGCCAGTGGTGGCGGTGGTGCTACTTTCGTTCGTGTTGTAACTGTTGTTGTTGTTGTTGTTGTTGTTGTTGTTCCGGACATTGTTGTTGTTGTTGTTGTTGTTGTTGGTTGAATGGTGGTGGTGGTGTTGGTGACAGTGTGTGTTTGTGTTTTGCAAGTGTTACTATTTGTTTGTTACGAGAGTTTCCGTCACAACTGTTGTTACCACTGTTGTTGCTGGTGTTGTTGGTGGTGTTGTTACTACCGTTGCTGCTGTTGTTGGTGCCTGTTGTTGCTGTTGTTGGTGGTGTTGTTACTACCGTTGCTGTTGTTGCTGCTGTTGTTGGTGCCTGTTGTTACTACCGTTGCTGTTGTTGGTGCCTGTTGTTGCTGTTGTTGGTGCCTGTTGTTACTACCGTTGCTGCTGTTGCTGCTGTTGTTGGTGCCTGTTGTTGCTGTTGTTGGTGCCTGTTGCTGCTGTTGTTGGTGCCTGTTGTTACTACCGTTGCTGTTGTTGGTGCCTGTTGTTGGTGCCTGTTGTTGGTGCCTGTTGTTGCTGTTGTTGGTGGCTGTTGTTGTTCTTGCTCCCTAGTGCCGGTACTACTGTTGCTCTTGTTGATATTGTTGATGGTACTGTTGATGATGATTTTGTTGTTGTTGGTGATGGTGATGGTGGGTGATGGTGGTGATAGTGTTGGTGATGATGGTGGTGGTGGAGGTGCTACTATCAGTCTATTCCTCTACAACTGCAGCTCTTGTTGGCGATGCTAGTGCTTCTGTTTCTGTTGTTGTTGTTGTTTGTGGTATTCGTTCACCTGTTGTCGGTCCTCTAGCTGGTTCTACTGTTGCTGCTTCACTGTTACTGTTGTTACCGTTGCAGTAGGTGCTGTTGTTGCTGGTCCTCTTGTTGTTGTAATGTTGCTACAACTAGTGTTGTTGTTGACGCCAGTGAGACTTTTATATTGTATTTGTTTGTGGCTGCAAGTGTCGTTCATTTGTTCCTGCGGCTTGTGTCACTGTTGCTGTGGTCACTGTTGCTGTGGTCACTGTTGCTCTGGCCACTTTTACTGTGGTCACTGTTGCTGTGGTCACTGTACTGTGGCCACTGTTGCTATGGTTACTGTTATTGAAGTCACTGTTGCTCTGGCCACTGTTACAGTGGTCACTGTTGCTGTGGTCACTGTTACTATGGTCACTGTTGCTGTGGTCACTGTTACTGAGGTCACTGTTGCTGTGGTCACTGTTACTGTGGTCACTATTGCTCTGGCCACTTTTACTGTGGTCACTGTTGCTGTGGTCACTGTTGCTGTGGTCACTGTTACTGTGGTCACTGTTGCTGTGGTCACTGTTGCTGTGGTCACTGTTACTGTGGTCACTGTTGCTGTGGTCACTGTTGCTGTGGTCACTGTTGCTGTGGTCACTGTTGCTGTGGTCACTGTTACTGTGGTCACTGTTGCTGTGGTCACTGTTACTGTGGTCACTGTTGCTCTGGCCACTTTTACTGTGGTCACTGTTGCTGTGGTCACTGTTACTGTGGTCACTGTTGCTGTGGTCACTGTTACTGTGGTCACTGTTGCTGTGGTCACTGTTGCTGTGGTCACTGTTACTGTGGTCACTGTTGCTGTGGTCACTGTTGCTGTGGTCACTGTTGCTGTGGTCACTGTTGCTCTGGCCACTTTTACTGTGGTCACTGTTGCTGTGGTCACTGTTACTGTGGTCACTGTTGCTGTGGTCACTGTTACTGTGGTCACTGTTGCTGTGGTCACTGTTACTGTGGTCACTGTTGCTGTGGTCACTGTTGCTCTGGCCACTTTTACTGTGGTCACTGTTGCTGTGGTCACTGTTACTGTGGTCACTGTTGCTCTGGCCACTTTTACTGTGGTCACTGTTGCTGTGGTCACTGTTACTGTGGTCACTGTTGCTGTGGTCACTGTTACTGTGGTCACTGTTGCTGTGGTCACTGTTACTGTGGTCACTGTTGCTCTGGCCACTTTTACTGTGGTCACTGTTGCTGTGGTCACTGTTGCTCTGGCCACTTTTACTGTGGTCACTGTTGCTCTGGCCACTTTTACTGTGGTCACTGTTGCTGTGGTCACTGTTGCTGTGGTCACTGTTGCTCTGGCCACTTTTACTGTGGTCACTGTTGCTGTGGTCACTGTTGCTGTGGTCACTGTTGCTCTGGCCACTTTTACTGTGGTCACTGTTGCTCTGGCCACTTTTACTGTGGTCACTGTTGCTGTGGTCACTGTTACTGTGGTCACTGTTGCTGTGGTCACTGTTGCTGTGGTCACTGTTGCTGTGGTCACTGTTGCTGTGGTCACTGTTGCTGTGGTCACTGTTGCTGTGGTCACTGTTGCTGTGGTCACTGTTGCTGTGGTCACTGTTACTGTGGTCACTGTTGCTGTGGTCACTGTTGCTGTGGTCACTGTTACTGTGGTCACTGTTGCTGTGGTCACTGTTACTGTGGTCACTGTTGCTGTGGTCACTGTTGCTGTGGTCACTGTTACTGTGGTCACTGTTGCTGTGGTCACTGTTGCTCTGGCCACTTTTACTGTGGTCACTGTTGCTGTGGTCACTGTTACTGTGGTCACTGTTGCTGTGGTCACTGTTGCTGTGGTCACTGTTACTGTGGTCACTGTTGCTGTGGTCACTGTTGCTGTGGTCACTGTTGCTCTGGCCACTTTTACTGTGGTCACTGTTGCTGTGGTCACTGTTACTGTGGTCACTGTTGCTCTGGCCACTTTTACTGTGGTCACTGTTGCTGTGGTCACTGTTACTGTGGTCACTGTTGCTCTGGCCACTTTTACTGTGGTCACTGTTGCTCTGGCCACTTTTACTGTGGTCACTGTTGCTGTGGTCACTGTTGCTCTGGCCACTTTTACTGTGGTCACTGTTGCTGTGGTCACTGTTGCTGTGGTCACTGTTGCTGTGGTCACTGTTGCTGTGGTCACTGTTGCTCTGGCCACTTTTACTGTGGTCACTGTTGCTCTGGCCACTTTTACTGTGGTCACTGTTGCTCTGGCCACTTTTACTGTGGTCACTGTTGCTGTGGTCACTGTTGCTGTGGTCACTGTTGCTGTGGTCACTGTTGCTGTGGTCACTGTTACTGTGGTCACTGTTGCTCTGGCCACTTTTACTGTGGTCACTGTTGCTGTGGTCACTGTTGCTGTGGTCACTGTTACTGTGGTCACTGTTGCTCTGGCCACTTTTACTGTGGTCACTGTTGCTCTGGCCACTTTTACTGTGGTCACTGTTGCTGTGGTCACTGTTACTGTGGTCACTGTTGCTCTGGCCACTTTTACTGTGGTCACTGTTGCTGTGGTCACTGTTGCTCTGGCCACTTTTACTGTGGTCACTGTTGCTGTGGTCACTGTTGCTGTGGTCACTGTTGCTGTGGTCACTGTTGCTGTGGTCACTGTTGCTGTGGTCACTGTTGCTGTGGTCACTGTTGCTGTGGTCACTGTTGCTGTGGTCACTGTTACTGTGGTCACTGTTGCTGTGGTCACTGTTACTGTGGTCACTGTTGCTGTGGTCACTGTTGCTGTGGTCACTGTTGCTGTGGTCACTGTTGCTGTGGTCACTGTTGCTGTGGTCACTGTTGCTGTGGTCACTGTTACTGTGGTCACTGTTGCTGTGGTCACTGTTGCTGTGGTCACTGTTACTGTGGTCACTGTTGCTGTGGTCACTGTTGCTCTGGCCACTTTTACTGTGGTCACTGTTGCTGTGGTCACTGTTACTGTGGTCACTGTTGCTGTGGTCACTGTTACTGTGGTCACTGTTGCTGTGGTCACTGTTACTGTGGTCACTGTTGCTGTGGTCACTGTTGCTCTGGCCACTTTTACTGTGGTCACTGTTGCTGTGGTCACTGTTGCTCTGGCCACTTTTACTGTGGTCACTGTTGCTGTGGTCACTGTTGCTGTGGTCACTGTTACTGTGGTCACTGTTGCTGTGGTCACTGTTACTGTGGTCACTGTTGCTGTGGTCACTGTTACTGTGGTCACTGTTGCTCTGGCCACTTTTACTGTGGTCACTGTTGCTGTGGTCACTGTTGCTGTGGTCACTGTTGCTCTGGCCACTTTTACTGTGGTCACTGTTGCTGTGGTCACTGTTGCTCTGGCCACTTTTACTGTGGTCACTGTTGCTGTGGTCACTGTTACTGTGGTCACTGTTGCTGTGGTCACTGTTGCTGTGGTCACTGTTGCTGTGGTCACTGTTGCTGTGGTCACTGTTACTGTGGTCACTGTTGCTCTGGCCACTTTTACTGTGGTCACTGTTGCTGTGGTCACTGTTACTGTGGTCACTGTTGCTCTGGCCACTTTTACTGTGGTCACTGTTGCTGTGGTCACTGTTACTGTGGTCACTGTTGCTGTGGTCACTGTTACTGTGGTCACTGTTGCTGTGGTCACTGTTACTGTGGTCACTGTTGCTGTGGTCACTGTTGCTGTGGTCACTGTTGCTGTGGTCACTGTTACTGTGGTCACTGTTGCTGTGGTCACTGTTGCTCTGGCCACTTTTACTGTGGTCACTGTTGCTGTGGTCACTGTTGCTGTGGTCACTGTTGCTGTGGTCACTGTTACTGTGGTCACTGTTGCTCTGGCCACTTTTACTGTGGTCACTGTTGCTGTGGTCACTGTTGCTGTGGTCACTGTTACTGTGGTCACTGTTGCTGTGGTCACTGTTGCTGTGGTCACTGTTACTGTGGTCACTGTTGCTCTGGCCACTTTTACTGTGGTCACTGTTGCTGTGGTCACTGTTGCTGTGGTCACTGTTGCTGTGGTCACTGTTGCTGTGGTCACTGTTACTGTGGTCACTGTTGCTCTGGCCACTTTTACTGTGGTCACTGTTGCTGTGGTCACTGTTGCTCTGGCCACTTTTACTGTGGTCACTGTTGCTCTGGCCACTTTTACTGTGGTCACTGTTGCTGTGGTCACTGTTACTGTGGTCACTGTTGCTGTGGTCACTGTTGCTGTGGTCACTGTTGCTGTGGTCACTGTTGCTCTGGCCACTTTTACTGTGGTCACTGTTGCTGTGGTCACTGTTGCTGTGGTCACTGTTGCTGTGGTCACTGTTGCTGTGGTCACTGTTGCTGTGGTCACTGTTACTGTGGTCACTGTTGCTGTGGTCACTGTTGCTGTGGTCACTGTTGCTCTGGCCACTTTTACTGTGGTCACTGTTGCTGTGGTCACTGTTACTGTGGTCACTGTTGCTCTGGCCACTTTTACTGTGGTCACTGTTGCTGTGGTCACTGTTGCTGTGGTCACTGTTGCTGTGGTCACTGTTGCTGTGGTCACTGTTGCTGTGGTCACTGTTGCTGTGGTCACTGTTACTGTGGTCACTGTTGCTCTGGCCACTTTTACTGTGGTCACTGTTGCTGTGGTCACTGTTACTGTGGTCACTGTTGCTGTGGTCACTGTTGCTCTGGCCACTTTTACTGTGGTCACTGTTGCTGTGGTCACTGTTGCTGTGGTCACTGTTGCTGTGGTCACTGTTGCTGTGGTCACTGTTGCTCTGGCCACTTTTACTGTGGTCACTGTTGCTGTGGTCACTGTTACTGTGGTCACTGTTGCTCTGGCCACTTTTACTGTGGTCACTGTTGCTGTGGTCACTGTTGCTCTGGCCACTTTTACTGTGGTCACTGTTGCTGTGGTCACTGTTGCTGTGGTCACTGTTGCTCTGGCCACTTTTACTGTGGTCACTGTTGCTGTGGTCACTGTTGCTCTGGCCACTTTTACTGTGGTCACTGTTGCTGTGGTCACTGTTGCTGTGGTCACTGTTGCTGTGGTCACTGTTACTGTGGTCACTGTTGCTGTGGTCACTGTTGCTGTGGTCACTGTTGCTGTGGTCACTGTTGCTGTGGTCACTGTTGCTCTGGCCACTTTTACTGTGGTCACTGTTGCTGTGGTCACTGTTGCTGTGGTCACTGTTGCTCTGGCCACTTTTACTGTGGTCACTGTTGCTGTGGTCACTGTTACTGTGGTCACTGTTGCTGTGGTCACTGTTGCTGTGGTCACTGTTGCTGTGGTCACTGTTACTGTGGTCACTGTTGCTGTGGTCACTGTTGCTGTGGTCACTGTTGCTGTGGTCACTGTTGCTGTGGTCACTGTTGCTCTGGCCACTTTTACTGTGGTCACTGTTGCTGTGGTCACTGTTGCTGTGGTCACTGTTACTGTGGTCACTGTTGCTCTGGCCACTTTTACTGTGGCGCCTAAAGGGTGAGCTGAAAGGCTAAGCCATCATGCCCAAGGATTTCATTTACGTAGTGATACTAGGGTTTAACAATCGTGCTGAAGGGTCGTACCGTCCTTCTCATGGGTCGTACCGGCCGTGCTGAGGGCTCGTACCGTCTAGATGAAGGGTTGTAACATCGTGCTGAGGGCCTGTACCGTCGCCATCAAGACTAGTACCCTCGTGCTGAAGGATTGTGTCGTCATGCTCAAGAGGCCGAAGCGATGATCGTGTGTGTGTGTGTCCCCGACAGCTCCATGGTCACGGCTTAAATGGTCCCTCCTTCCTGGCCTTTGTCCCGAGAGATTCTTGCATCTATTAATCAAATGTAAATGGCCGTGGTACTCGAAAACTATTTCCTTTCACATATCACACGCCGAAGGGAAATAATGATCCCTCCTTTTCCATCGCTGGCCCTCAAACTCGTTTCCTACGAGTGGCAGTCATCAAATTTAAGATGTTTAACTTAAGATATATATATATATATATATATATATATATATATATATATATATATATATATATATATATATATATATATATATGTATTATCCCTGGGGATAGGGGAGAAAGAATACTTCCCACGTATTCCCTGCGTGTCGTAGAAGGCGACTAAAAGGGAAGGGAGCGGGGGGCTGGAAATCCTCCCCTCTCATTTCTTTTTTAATTTTCCAAAAGAAGGAACAGAGAAGGGGGCCAGGTGAGGATATTCCCTCAAAGGCCCAGTCCTCTGTTCTTAACGCTACCTCGCTAATGCGGGAAATGGCGAATAGTATGAAAGAAAAAGAAAGATATATATATATATATATATATATATATATATATATATATATATATATATATATATATATATATAGTTGAAGATGGTCCTGTAGTACAATTTATTGTATGAATGTTTGCAATATGTTGTAGGTATTTTGTGGTCATCATATCTTACTGAGCTGTTCTGTGAATGTATTTTTTTCTTCTAATATTGTGTCTGTTTTACTGTCCGTAATATTCATGTCATCTCAGCTCTGCTTTCCATTTTCGGATGATATGCTTTACACAGAATCCGTTTTCGATTAAATGGCTGTACGTTCATCGAGTATCTGAAATGTCAGTCATTTAACGTCATTGCTACCACCCTTCCTCCTTCCTTCCTTCCTTCAGCTTCTGTCTGGTTTCTGGTCTTCTTGAATCACCCTTGTAATAATTTCTGTTTTCTTTTTCTATTTCCGTTTTCCTTTTTTCATGTTTCATGTATCTTTTATTTTTCCCCCCATATTTTGTCATCTATTATTCATCGTCACTCTTATCATAATTGGTTATGGTCCAGCAGAGAACTTTTCCATAATACGGCCTTATATGTGTGTGTGTGTGTGTGTCATCACTTATTTGTAATTTCCTGTTTGTACTTTACAGGGTGGGAGTACGAAACCCTTAGGGTCCCCAGCTCTCAATCTTTCTCTACTGTCATACGACATTTCAAAGCTTTCGTATGCTGTCAGCATTGCCAGTTTCTTCACATAGTTTATTCCATTCACCCACAACTCCTGTGATATCAGAATAC
This sequence comes from Panulirus ornatus, assembly GCF_036320965.1. Taxonomy (NCBI): domain Eukaryota; kingdom Metazoa; phylum Arthropoda; class Malacostraca; order Decapoda; family Palinuridae; genus Panulirus; species Panulirus ornatus. Next base: position 80,054,983 of record NC_092227.1, on the reverse strand, counting down.
GTCTTTGCATCTTTCCTTACGAGATTATTGCTCAGTTTCATGTTATGGCCTCTTGTTGTTCTGTCTCTGCATCTTCCGAAGAACTGTTCATTGTGGAAGTCGTCAGAATGGTCTAAAAATTCAAAGCGTTTTGGTCATATCACTCATTCTACTTCCTTCTTCCATAGTGTTCAAATTGATGGCCTCTGACGCCTCACTCCATCTCATTTCTCTTAATTCTGGTACCTTCTCTGCTGCCCTCTTCTGGACCTTCTCCATTAGTTTTTTTTTGTGCTTTTTCGAGCATGGTGGTCAAACTTGTTCTAGCCATACATACGGTATTTCCTTTTCCGTCTACTTGAATGCTATTTTAGTATTTTCCTGCAGACAATTTGTCTCCTTCACAGTTCTCCTAAGGTAGGACTCTGGCGATGGGTTTGGTACAGTGTCGACTCCCACGTCCCTCTGACACACACAGATTCCTGCAGTATATTTCCTGCTAGATGCTATCGTATCAAGGGCTTTCTAACAGTGTCTCGTCCTCATTACTTTGCACTTACTCGAGTTCATTTTCATCGATACATCATACTGTCTTTGGATTTTGTTTAAGGTTCCTTTGTAAATTGGCGACGCAGTCCTGATCACTCTTTACTTCCTAATAACCGTGGCATCACCTGCGAATATATTTAGGCATGAATCCAATCCTTGAGGTCGTTTGCATAGATCAAAAGAGCAATGGTTCCAGACCCGAGGCCTGCGGCAGTCCATTGATGACGCCAGCCCATTGTCTTCGATGGAGCTCACTCTTTCATCGAAGTCTAAGTGGTTCGTTACCTCCTTTCTTTAGACCCATGTTCTCTGTCACATCTATTGGATTTCCGATTGTATTTATCGGTACTTTACAGACTACTTCCTCCAGACGGATCGGTCTGCAGTTCGGCTTAAATTCCCGGTCTACTTCCTTAAAAAAGAGGTACGATATTTGTACTCTTCCACTCCCTTAGCATTTTACCTTCGAGAAAGATATGTTGAACAACATCTCAAGCGGCCTGCCGAGAATATTTACGTACATCTTCATAATGTCGGGAGAAACTGTATCAGGACCATGAGCTTCATATGAGTTCTTTAGGCTCTATTTGTATCTTTTTTTAGTGTCTGTTTTTTTTGAGATCTCCCCATTCTCGTCCCGCTAGTGTTAGTACTATAGTGTCTTCCACTGTGAAAATAATTTAGAACTTGTCATTCAGTTCCTCCTATATCTCTAAATCATCCTTTACATATCGTCCCCCTGAATCCCTTAACCTTATTTGTTGCTCCGGATGAATTTGTGGGAGACTTTGGATCGTCTCTTACCTCGTCCACGATATTCTTACCAGTCTTTATTTTTTTTTCCTTTCTTATTCTGCTGTACTTTGTTTCTTGTTCCCTTATACCTTTCAGATGTTGGCAGGCTTGGGTTTCGCTTGTATCTTCGTCTCAATCGCTAATACCCTTTTCTTTTTGGCTTCTCTCATTGAGCCACACCTCCTTTTTCTTTAACCGTCTCTCTGTATCTGAGGCTGAAGGTACCCACGTTCTTACTCCTTTCTTGTGAATGTACAAATTTTTCCACCACAGAGTCTTGGTTCCTGGCTAGTAAGCTCCATTACCGTAGAAATTGTTGAGGTTTTTGATCCTCCCGATCACATATCTCCTCTTTTGTGTCGGGTTTCACCGACCTCTTGTGACATCCTTACTTACTGCAGAATCAGACTCGAGGAATCATATGATCGCTTATTCCAAATGGTGTTATCCCTTGTGATATTCTCCATACTCGTGTGTCTCTTACGTGAAGGTAAGACTCGGTAATGGTGCATTCAGTCCATCTGATCTTGCCATGCTCTGTGACGTGCTGGTGTTGGAAGCTTACCCCGTATACGTTCTAAGGGCTTGTGTCTCCGTGAATCTCTTATTTTCATGTGAATCTAAAATATCCCCCTCCCCCAGTCGATCTCTTAATAATTCAAATCCTCCATTACTGGTACTTTACCATCTCTGAAAAAGGACATGCCTTATCGCATCATGTCCCATCCCTGATTGTTCCTTCACTGTTTTCATTGTATATTTGCTCCTTTTCACGGGAAATTATAAGAGAATTTAAATGTGAGTGCAACAACACTATGTAGCTGTCTGTGTTAGCTGAGACGGCATGGGCAGCTGAATGACCAGATTAAGGACATCTCATTAACGTTATATATATACTTATACCGTAGTCTAAGCCAGGGACCCCATTCATCGACCAGCCCCATAAGAGATGATGAAGTGGTGGGTTGACTGCGGACCGACTGCCGTGACCAGAATTCGAACCTCTGTGGGTTTGACCCTGAGCAATGCTAACCTCTGCAGATATTCTTCCCATTGTGTATTGTTTAGATGGGCCCCCTACCAGTCTTTCCTGAAACCAGGCTTTGTCTGTATTGATGGACCAATTGTCCTTCTGTGTGTGTGTGTGTGTGTGTGTGTGTGTGTGTGTGTAATTTCCTAGTTTGTATTCATGGCGCCCCATCCCTTGAACATTTCCTACTATCCAACAACTTTTTAAGCTTCTGTATGTTATCCGCAATTGCTCATTCCTGATTCAGTTTATTCCATTCTTCCACGACTCTTTGTATTATAGATTTATTTCTTTGTATCTTTTTTCATAGGTTTTCTTTTGGTTTATTGCATGTTAAAGTACTTTGGTTATTATATCCCCACATCTTTCAAAGAACCACACATTGACTCCATCGTCAGTCTGTTTCGAAAAACTTAAAGATTGTGATCAGGTAATCCCCTCCTCTCTCTCTTCCCTCTTCCATGCTGGGCAAATTTAAGGTCTCTTAGTCTTTCCTCGTAACTCATCGCTCGTATATATCTGGTACCAACTCTGTTGCTCTCCTCTGCACCTTATCTCTATTAGTTCCAAGTGCCTCTTTTCAGTGTGGTGACCAAACTCTGTTTAGCCTCGTGTAGGATGTAAGCATCTTGTTGAATCTTCCCTTACCTACAGAACTGAATGCATTTCTAATATCTACCAGCAGACAGTTTGTCTCCTCCACTATTCTCCTCACGTCGGACTCTGGCGACAGGTTAAGGTGACGATGCCATCTAAGTCTGTCTCTCTCACACTCAGATTTTCCTGCAGCTGTTTTTCCTGCTGGTTAATATTCACACCGAGGCCTTCCTTCAAGTGTGTCCTAGCCTCATTACTTTACAGTTACTCGGGCTTGATTTTATGAACGATGCGTCAGACCAACTTGGGTCTGAGTTCGTCCAGATCCCCTTGTTATTGTGTGTAGGTTGTGATGTTTGTGGCTGCTATTGATTGGTATTTCCCGCACGTGCACTCCAGCTCTTAATTTTGTCAAGGATCGTCAAGAAGGAGGTATCTGTGTATTTTTAGGAATAGACTTTAATATTGATTGGGAAAAAAGACATACGAGCCAATGTTGGTTGATTTTTTTCCTTTTCATGCCATTTAATTTGCCTCCAGGAAAGAAAGGGATTAATCATTTATTCTCTGTTTTCTTTCCTCTTTTCCACCTTCATTCTTCATCGACTACAAGCTTCTCGTTTATTTCTGGATCGATAGACCTAAGACCTTCGAAGTCAGTACACCGTGGTCCTAAACACTCTGTCACCTTTCCTGGGGTCCCTGGTCATTCATTGTAATTTTTGCCATTCAACTCTACAAGAAAAGCCACCGTCCCTATACTGTAAGCACGAGAGAACAGAGTTAGCTCGCGAATATTTGGGATTTCAAGTTTTCTGGACCTCTCTCTCATGTCTTCTCTCTCTCATCACTTTCGGTAGGGCATTTCCACACTCTCTTACATTCCCCATGTCATCCAAGTCGTCATTTTCTTCCGCCAGTCTCTTTCAATCATGCTCCATGTCATCATTTTTCTTCCGCCAGTCTCTGCCATGTTTAGCTGCGCCTACTTCATCGTCTTCATATATCCCAAATACTGTCCCCAGCTCACCTGGAGGACATCACTTTATAACGATCACACACTGCGACCCCAGAACAACCCGGGATATTATCGTAGGCCATCATCATGTAGACTACATCGTCCACATACCTGGCCCCGTTAAGGGCTGATCGAACCAGAGGAACTATCGTAATAAACCAAGCGACGTGACGGCCTGGCGTACCGCAATTCGAGGCTCCATTTCTGTTTCTCGTGTGTGTGTGTGTGTGTGTGTGTGTGTGTGTGTGTGTGTGTGTGTGTGTGTGAATGATTCTAACGAGCCTGGAGATACGCATATTGTGCGTCTTCTGAGAAATCTGAGTTCTTAATGATTAATAAGATGAAATTTGTTGATTAGCTGGAAGACTATAGAAAGTATTCTTTTGGCAAGATGATAAAGCTCGCCTCAATATCTGTAGGTGATTAATCTTACCTTTCATTTTGAGTGAGAGTTGATTGATTTTTCGACTTTCCTATCTAGTGGGAGTTGTGTCCACTTAACTGATACAGTTTAAATGCCATTTATTGAGTGGTGTCCATTCTAAAGTCATTAGCTCGATTATCATGATGTGAAGGGAAGGTAAACATTACGGTAACGAAGGTAATGAATTTACAGAATTCGTTGTAAGTGCCTGATATTCAATTACCATTTGAGCATGATAAAGAGCATGAGATATACAGAAGAAGGGGCATACGTGCGTGAATATGTTAGTGGTGACGAAGGTGATGAAGATGATGCTGATGATGATGATGGTGATGGTGGCATTGGCAGTGATGGTTACTGGTAATTTTGGTCGCCGGAGAATTTTCACCTCTCGCACCATAACTTCGCTAGCGTCTTCAACCCCACATCCACACCTCGGTAGCATCTTCAACCCCCCACGTCCACGCCTCGGTAGCGTCTTAAACTCCACATCCACGCACAATATAAGGACTTCTCAAGACCAACCCCCCCTCATTCCGCCTGGTACCACTGTAGACCCCCAGCACACACACACACACACACACACACACACACTTTTGTTGACGAATTGCTACTCATGTTTCACATAATGGTTGCTGTGTTACGGTTCTCAACAGACAGCCTTTAGGCATATGAACATAGCGCTGTTTCGCATCGCCCTTGTTGTTGGTGGTGATTCTAAACATCTCCCCACACCCTCAGCTGTCGGACTGGGAGGCGCGTACATAGCAACGCCTCATTCTATAAGGTGTGCTGACATCTGGTGGTGCTCTATTTGTCCATATGTGACAACACCGGGGAACCCTCCCCTCCTTCTCTTCCTCCTCCTCCTCCTCCTCCTCGTCACCTCTCTTCCTCTTCCTACCTCGTTCGTCCGACTGTATCCCCTCCACCGTCACACTTACCAACCACACCCAACACCACGGGACACCATCTCTCTCTCTCTCTCTCTCTCTCTCTCTCTCTCTCTCTCTCTCTCTCTCTCTCTCTCTCTCTCTCTCTGCTCGACAACACCGGGCCCTCCATAAAGACTACACCTTGAATCACGAGACACCCCTGGCTTACACCTGACAACACACGACCTCGTCCATTACACCCTTGTTCTTCCCGACACCCGGCCTGACCACAACCCGACGGTACTCCGCCCCATTCCAGCTTACAACGTCCCTACTCTGCCATAGTGTACCCAGCTTGCTGCTACCACCTCCTCCTCCTCCACCATTCCAGTGGTCCACTTTTACGGTACGTCAGTGAGACGTGGGTGACAAAACAAACAAGGACTTACAACGCTTTCGAGAGTAACTTATTGAGAAGTCCTACAAATACATATCTGAGACGACTTTACGGATCCTTGATTATCTGAAAGACCGCACGACTCCCTTGAGTGAGTGTGAAGGGAAGGATGAGGTGGGAGAGGGAGAAAGATACAGAGAGACAAAGAGACACAGAGAGAGAGAGAGAGACAAATGAGCATGAACAAAGGAAGATGTAGGAACGGTCCAAGTTGGCCTCGTTGAGAAGGCTGTCAACCCAGCAACTCTCAGCCCAACCCCACCGTCCCCAAAAAGGTACACTCTTGTTCGACCGAGTCTTCTCCAGTCAAACTCATCCTCTGCATTATAGAGCACTTGTCTTCAGAGCAGAAAGAGGAGAAAGAAATATAGAGGGATAGAAGGAGAGAAGAGAGAGAGAGAGAGGTAGGTAGAGAGCGGGGACAAGATGGGAAGGAACTGGAAGGATAAGAGGCTCCTTGCGTGTGTTTATCCTGTCCATTGTCCGTTTCTGCCACAACAAACTTTTGTGTCGGCTAATTTATGGCGGAACCCCGCGCGGGCCGGTCCTGCAAGGTAGCGTCATCCACCAGCAGCTCCTCTCCCGCCCTCTTTTACTCGCCTTCATCTTTCTCACCCACAGCCTCGCCTGAGTGGCTTATCATTGGCCTACGAAGCGGCGAAAAGACGGGGAGACCCCTATTGAAATCACAATTAAGTAAATTGGGGGTTCAGAAGCCGCACGAACCGCACTTGAAAAAAAAAGGGAAGCCCCCGGACGGGAATGAATTGTGGTGGGCTGGAGGCAACTCAAGAGTGGGGGTTAGAGGGAGGAAGGAGTGAGGTGGGGATGAGGGAGGGGTGTTTCGTCCGTGTACTGCTGATTGTCGTATTCACCGGGACCCGGGCACCCGCTCCCTTCAGACTGGGTATCGCGAACTGACCCTTATGGCTGGTGATTTTTCAACTACGGTGGCCCCCCCTAGCATTTTATCACATTCATAGCGTATCCCTCTGAATGAAGCTCCTTGCTACCTGTGCGTGTCTTGGATGCTAAGCACCCGGGGGACATTCTGTCACCCCCAGAGACTGGGGAGAGGAACCTGTGGTGGTTTAGGCATTGGTAATGGTAGGGGTCTGCCTCTCTCTCTCTCTCTCTCTCTCTCTCTCTCTCTCTCTCTCTCTCTCTCTCTCTCTCTCTCTCTCTCGGCCAGCGCCAGAGGGTGTCTGCCCTACGCCCTTAAGGCAGAAAGTAGCAGAGAGGGAGGAGGAGGGGAGGAAATAGATAGACGATTTTGTGTCGGTTTTAAGGACAGTGAGATGCTCTATGGAGGCCCCCCCTTACCCCAGGTGACAATGGCCCAAAGTGTTGAGGTGCTGCATCCCATGTTCTGTTGATTGTCGTATTCAGGGGCGACTCAAGCGCTGGGGCAGCCAACTGTCTCTCTTTGTGCCACCAATGTTGCCAAGGTAAAAGTCGTCCCTCAAGGGTCGCCATTGTCGGTAGTGGGTGAAGGGTGTCTCTGGCCGTGTTTAGAGGCAGGGTTTTCAACGTCTGGGGGGGCGACCTGCGCATCTTCCTGGTGACCATCCCACGACAGAGAAGTGATGAGGGTTGGTAATGTACGTTCCTTTAACACCTCGAAAATTGGAGGGTAAATGGAAACAAGAGCGGCTTGTGTGTGTGTGTGTGTGTGTGTGTGTGTGTGTGTATATATATATATATATATATATATATATATATATATATATATATATATATATATATATTTTATTATTTTTTATTTTTTTTTATTTTGCTTTGTCGCTGTCTCCCGCGTTAGCGAGGTAGCGCAAGGAAACAGACGAAAGAATGGCCCAACCCGCCCACATACCAATGTATATACATAAATGTCCACCCATGCACAATATACATACCTATACATCTCAATGTACACATATATATACACACAGAGACATATACATATATACACATGTACATAATTCATACTGTCTGCCTTTATTTGTTCTCATCGCCACCTCGCCACACATGGAATAACAACCCCCTCCCCCCTCATGTGTGCGAGGTAGCGCTAGGAAAAACACCAAAGGCCCCATTCGTTCACACTCAGTCTCTAGCTGTCATGTAATAATGCACCGAAACCACAGCTCCCTTTCCACATCCAGGCCCCACACACTTTGCATGGTTTACCCCAGACGCTTCACGTGCCCTGGTTCAATCCATTGACAGCACGTCGACCCCGGTAAACCACATCGTTCCAATTCACTCTATTCCTTGCACGCCTTTCACCCTCCTGCATGTTCAGGCCCCGATCACTCAAAATCTTTTTCACTCCATCTTTCCACCTCCAATTTGGTTTCCCACTTCTCCTCGTTCCCTCCACCTCTGACACATATATCCTCTTGGTCAATCTTTCCCCACTCATTCTCTCCATGTGACCAAACCATTTCAAAACACCCTCTTCTGCTCTCTCTCAACCACACTCTTTTTATTTCCACACATCTCTCTCACCCTTACATTACTTACTCGATCAAACCACCTCACACTACATATTGTCCTCAAACATCTCATTATATATATATATATATATATATATATATATATATATATATATATATATATATATATATATATATACATACGATCATAGGCTCTGGGCACGAAAAGAAGAGACATAGTAGTTTTGAAGGAATTGGAAATCCTGGTTGTAGCTTTTGAGAAAAGGAGATAGAGGTTGAATCCTAAACAAGAAAGAAAAAATACGAGAAGAGAGAGAAGCCAGAGGTGAGGGAACAGAGTGAGAATCTAAGGAAGCTCTTCGATCAAGATCCGATGCCGTACTCTTATCAAAAGCCTTTGGCATATCAAGGATGACAGTTAGTATGGATTTCGCAGTGCTACGGCTTCTGGTAGTGATCATCTCTCCTGTGCGACTCACCTCTGGTCCTCCTCTCTCGGGTATTTTGGTGACACTTTTGTCGTAGCTCTCGACTTCTCCAAAGTATTTGACTGGCTGTGGTATAGTACCTCTTTCCTTTCTAAACTCCTTTCCTTTGGTTTCAGTGCTTCTCTCTGCTTTCGGAGGCAGAGTGTCCTCTCTGGGCGTTCTATTGCAGTCGTCGTTGATGTAGCGACATCCCCGCCTTATCCTGTCAATAGTGGTGTTCCTAAGGGATCTATGCTATCTCCTGTTCTCTTTTTTTCTTTCTATCTGAAGAGATGATCTTCTCTCTTCTACTTCTAACCTTATTCACTCTAAAGCTTTACATATTTCAACTTACGTTCTTTCCCCTTACCTTCTTTTCCTCCTAATACCCGTTCTCTTTCTCGTACTGAACTTATATCCTTTCTCAGTTCGGACCTGTGAAACCTCTCAAAATGAGTAAGCAGTAACCTTGTAAAACTCAGTAGTGCTGAAACGCATAATTTCTTTACGCCTTTGCCTGAGAATCATTCGTGTCCCCGTGGTAGATTTCAGAGCCCCAGAATTCAACCTTGTAACGCCATAAACACGTTGGATGATATTTTAGATATGACCATAACTTGGACTCTTTCATGGAAACCCCACATAGTCAACATCACAAAGTCTGCTCCCCAAAAACTGGGAGTGTTATATGGGAAGAACATATAGCGTGAGATTCAATGGCCCATAACAAGGTTATCTGTAATAATTATCAGAGGCAGAAACAGGACAGTAAAGAGTGTTATGCAGGAACCATAATAGTTTTCTTTCGACCAGCGACTTCATATCGGCAGGGGTTTTATTTGTCCAAGTATTGTGTACTGTTGACGAAACTCTGGTGGTTCATCCTGCATCTCTCTCTGACTCTTAACTACCATGACATGAAAAAAAAAAATCTCCCGTCTCCTGGCATCACTTCTTTTCAACCTTCCCTTTCCCTACACTGCCATGTTGCTGCTCTGAGTCTCTGCCCCCTGTCTCTCTCTCTCTCTCTCTCTCTCTCTCTCTCTCTCTCTCTCTCTTATAGGGAACAGCCGGAGAAGGAGGCCTAGGTGATAAATGGACGTTGATAAGAGCGTAACCACCGAGAAATGAACAGATTCTTACGAAGGAAGTCCAACATTCGTGCTTAAACGAAGGGATGTTGTATAGGGAAAAGGCTTGCAACCAAAATACTCACCTGTCTAAAGGAAAAGTGCAATTGGGTCGAATCCCATAAAACAACGGGTATAAATTCCACAACGACAATACACCCACCTGCAACAACAACAGTCAGAAAATGAAGTGAGAAAAGACTGACTCCCACCGAAGTGCAGAGCACGCGTCCAGAAACAGTTCGAGAAGAACACTGACAGAGAAGGAGACAAACGTCATCGATCCGGGTTCAGCTCGAAACCAAGCCCAAAAAAGCTGCTTCGAGATGGATGGTCAAGTATATATATATATATATATATATATATATATATATATATATATATATATATATATATATATGACGCCTGGCACGCACCGTCCAACGGCCTTGTTGATGAGGTCGAGCGCCGATCATCGTCCTGCAGACGAAGAGAACAATAAAACATTCCTCATCAACCAGTACGTCTCGGACAGGCGATTCAAACAGCCCCTCCGCTTCAGGTTCGGGCGGGTTCGGGATCAGGCTTCACAGGTATCAAAGGAGCTGTCAGTGACAATGAGGGACGAAGAGCGAGTGAATTAAGTTCAAGGAGGTTGCCTGAGTCACAGCCTCCAATTTACAACCCTGGGCCACTCCTCAAGATCATGCAGTGGGGGTAAGGATGTTACCACAATCAATAGTATATAAAAAAAAGAAAAAAATTAGAAAACATTTGTTTGGAAAGACTGATCTTTTATTTCTCCTCGACAGAAATAATCTTTTATTTCTTCTCGATAGATTTCCTGTTTCTGGTTACTTTTTCTTCTTTGGTTTGTACGATCCGTTATCTTTTGTACTCATAGATTTCTTATATAATTTATCATGACCGATAAGCGAGTGCATTTCAATGCTTAATTAAAGCTTTAGCGTCTCCCTTTATTGTATTATGATAAAGAGATCAATGAAGGATTGAAAAAAAGAAAAAAAAAAAGAAATGAGAATCCGCTGGCAAGGCTACAGAAAACGGAGACAAATAACAACAAACACACCACCTGCAGCCAGAGTAACGATACAGCCGGGAACAAAAAAAAAAAAAATAACAAAAAACAAGTAATCAATCAGTGAAGCCGTCAGCTGTTGGCTGGTAAACAATCGCTTTTTTGTTTCTTCCTCATATTCCTCTTGTTTTGTTGCCCTTGTTACGTCACGGGATTGAGTAAAAAGGTCAAGTTTAGTGCAACTGCTTAATTGTATTGGGTTGACCTATAGATCCAAAGGTCATCCCGCTTAAAGCAGTGAAGATCTGCAATGGGTTACAGGGGATTAGATCCTTTTAAGCTCGGTCGCTCGGCTCTTTGGATGTGATCGCATCACCTTTGACGAGGCCGCCCCCCCCTCACTTAAGTGTCAGGTCAAGGGAAGGTCGCCATACCCAAGGGTCGTCCAGTCGTGTCAAAATGTCCTACTGTCGGTGCTCGAGGGGTTGATTACATCGATTGGTTTATACATATATATATATATATATATATATATATATATATATATATATATATATATATATATATATATATATATATATATATGTTTTGGAAGAGTGATGCAGTAGTCGTGAGCGTAATGTCGTATTTACTGATAACCACCAGGAAAATGAAGCACGAGAAGTTCCCAAGTGCACTTTCGTGTAATGATCACATCGTCAGGGGGAGATGCAAGAATGAGGTAGAAGACTTAGAACAGTCAGTTGATATAGAAGGCCACAGTGTAATCTAGATGGTACGACGAAAACCTCGGAGTAAGATGAAAGAAAACTATATGGGATTGCACTCCAGTACGCTTTTGTTGTCATGGTAAAAGCAACCCTTCCTTATTTTTTTTACGTGTAATTCCTACGTCTGTCCGTATTTCGATGATATATATATATATATATATATATATATATATATATATATATATATATATATATATATATATATATATATATATCAGTCGAAGTGAGTCATAGGGAGGGTGAGGGGGCGAAGGTCGTAGAAGCATTGAAGTGTGTGTGTAATAGAGAGGTCGTCATCTTGTAGGGCGAAAGCGGGTATGTTTGAAGGTGTAGTAGTCCCAACTATATTATACGAATGCGTGGCTCAGGCTACAGATGCGAATGTGTGGAGAAAAATGGCTATTTTGGAAATGAAATGTTTGAGAACAATGTGTTGTGTGAGGCGGCTTGATCGAGTAAGCAATGAAAGATAAGTGAGAGGTGTTGTCATAAAAGGAGTGTAATTGTGAGGATGTGCTGAAGTGGTTTGGACTTAATGGTGAGAAGGAGTGAGGAGAGGCTGGCAAAGAGGATATGTGTGTCAGAAGTGAAGGAGACAAGGAGAAGGGGGAGACGAAATTGGAGATGGAAGGCTGGTGTGAAAAATATTTTGAGTGATCGGGGACTAAACATGCAAGGCGGGTGATAGAGTAAATTGGAGCGACGTGGTATACAGGGGTCGACGTGCAGTCAGTGTATTAAACTAGGCCATTTGAAGCGGCCTGGATAAACCATGGAAAGGTCTGTAAGAGACTGGTAGTGGACGGAGAGCTGTGGTTTTGGTGCATTTCCTATGACAGCTACAGAATGTATAAGATCGAATGCGCCATCCTTCGTCTGTTCCTTACGCTACCTCACAAACCGGGAATCGGCGATCAAATATTCAAAAGAAGGAATATATACATAGAACGCCAGTTCTTTCAGGCGTGATGGATGCCACTAAAGGTTTGTTAATGCCACCAGTACGATAACCTCGGCCCGTTACGTTTGGCCAGTATTCGCCCTTAACAGTATGACCTTTAGGTATCGAGAGGGATGAAGACTTGGGGATTGAAACTGGATTGTTTACGGCCCTACGGCTTGCCCGATGACAGGCTGGGCCCATAGGTGATATGTTGATGTTAACACTGACGACACACACACACAGACACACACACACACACACACACACATACACACACACACACACACACACGTCCAGGTTAATATTTCAACACAGACTCCTCCTCCTCCTCCTCTCTCTCTCTCTCTCTCTCTCTCTCTCTCTCTCTCTCTCTCTCTCTCTCTCTCTCTCTCTCTCTCTCAGGCAGCGATTTGCCTCCACGAAATCCTGACTGTGGCAGTGACATTAAGGGGAAGGGGGAGGATGAACCAAGTGTCTGTGGTGTGCGAGAGTACTAATGAGGTAGCATTTTGACGGTAGTGATGGTGAGAACTGAGAAGAGAGGCTTTTGTTGGTGATGGTAGTGAAAGAGAGAGAGAGAGAGAGAGAGAGAGAGAGAGAGAGAGAGAGAGAGAGAGAGAGAGAGAGAGAGAGAGAGAGAACAGTGACACTCAGGCGGCGTTTGTGCCTGTGAGGCTATAACAGTGACCACGGCTGTGAGAGCTATGTAAGGGAGAGAAGAAGAGCTGAGTGTCTGGTGTTAGCAGCAGTGATAGTCGTGGTGGTGATAGTGAGTGAGTGGGTGGATGGTGTCGTGTGGTGGGGATAGTGAGTGAGTGGGTGGATGGTGTCGTGTGGTGGTGATAGTGAGTGGGAGTGGGTGGATGGTGTCGTGTGGTGGGGATAGTGAGTGAGTGGGTGGATGGTGTCGTGTGGTGGTGATAGTGAGTGAGTGGGTGGATGGTGTCGTGTGGTGGGGATAGTGAGTGAGTGGGTGGATGGTGTCGTGTGGTGGGGATAGTGAGTGGGTGTGGGTGGATGGTGTCGTGTGGTGGGGATAGTGAGTGGGAGTGGGTGGATGGTATCGTGTGGTGGTGATAGTGAGTGGGTGTGGGTGGATGGTGTCGTGTGGTGGAGATCAGCGTTGATTGTGATAGTGAATGAAATAGGTTATGATGAAGGCTATAGGACTGTGTTACGCTACAGTGAGGATGAGTGGTGATGATGTGTCAAAGAAGTGGACAGAATCAGTGACGGTGATGATGAATGTGGCGATGAATGAAGGGATGGTGATAGTGAAATGGGAATGGTGCGGTGATGGTGAAATGGCACTGATTACGACGGAGGTTGTGATGACTTCAGTGATGAAAGTGATGAGCAGGAGTTAAGATTGGGTGATAATGATGTGATGAATTATAGTGGGGGAAATAGTGATGGTGATAGAAGTAATAGTGATGAATCTACCAAGCAACAGTGATAGTGATGATGAGTAGAGAAGTGATGATCACGATGGTGCTTATGGTGAGTATATGGTGATGAATGTGATGGCCGTCTGTGATGATGAATGTACTGATGGTGAGTGATGATGTTCATTTTCGCGGATAGTTTAAAGGAAAATGGTGATGATAGTGATGACAGTGAGATGAAGAACGTGAGGGGCAGCTAGTGGTAACGGTGTTCAAGGTGGTGATAGTGTGGTGATGATGAACATGATAGTCAGTGATGGTGAAATCTTGTGTTGTGGGCTGTGGTGACAGTGTGGTGATGGATGGAATGGTGATACGATGATGGTGATCTGTAACCGTGTTGATGTTGAATGTGAGAGTGGTGTTAATGGTGGTGATAGAGAGTGGTGATGGGCTGACGAGTATGATGGTGATAATGATGGTGCGGTGATAGTCTAGTGGACTGATGGTAAAAGTGAAGTCAAAGTAGTAGTAGTAGTAGTAGCGGTAGCAGTAGTAGTAGTAGTAGTGGTAGTAGTAGCAGTAGTAGTTGTTGTTGTTGTTGTTGTTGTAGCAGTAATAGTTGTAGTAATAGTAGTAGTAGAAGTTGTTGTTGTTGTAGTAGTAGTAGCAGAAATAGTAGTAGTAGTAGTAATGGTGGTGGCACTGGTCAGAGTGTGATACTAAACATGGTTGTGGTACTAGTTGTGGGAGTAGTAGTTGTGGTGACAGTGTGGTGGTAGTAGTAGTAGTTGTGGTGACAGTGTGGTGGTAGTAGTAGTAGTTGTGGTGACAGTGTGGTGGTAGTAGTAGTAGTTGTGGTGACAGTGTGGTGGTAGTAGTAGTAGTTGTGGTGACAGTGAGGTGGTAGTAGTAGTAGTTGTGGTGACAGTGTGGTGAGTAGTAGTGGTGAAGGTAGGTAGTAGGTAGTTGTGGTGACAGTGAGGTGGTAGTAGTAGTAGTTGTGGTGACAGTGTGGTGGTAGTAGTAGTAGTTGTGGTGACAGTGTGGTGGTAGTAGTAGTAGTTGTGGTGACAGTGTGGTGGTAGTAGGTAGTAGTTGTGGTGACAGTTGTGGTAGTAGTAGTAGTTGTGGTGACAGTGTGGTGGTAGTAGTAGTAGTTGTGGTGACAGTGTGGTGGTAGTAGTAGTAGTTGTGGTGACAGTGAGGTGGTAGTAGTAGTAGTTGTGGTGACAGTGTGGTGGTAGTAGTAGTAGTTGTGGTGACAGTGTGGTGGTAGTACTAGTAGTTGTGGTGACAGTGTGGTGGTAGTAGTAGTAGTTGTGGTGACAGTGTGGTGGTAGTAGTAGTAGTTGTGGTGACAGTGTGGTGGTAGTACTAGTAGTTGTGGTGACAGTGTGGTGGTAGTAGTAGTAGTTGTGGTGACAGTGTGGTGGTAGTAGTAGTAGTTGTGGTGACAGTGTGGTGGTAGTAGTAGTAGTTGTGGTGACAGTGTGGTGGTAGTAGTAGTAGTTGTGGTGACAGTGTGGTGGTAGTAGTAGTAGTTGTGGTGACAGTGTGGTGGTAGTAGTGACACTTTAAGCAAGCGTTGGGGTTAGTGCCGTTCACTGTTGTGCTTGGGGGTTAAGGCTCTACCAGCCCTACTTACCCGCTGTCATTCTTTTAAGAAAAATGAAGGAGAAAAAAGAAATATATAATCTGCATAATTTAAACTAACGTAGATATTTACAGAGTATCTAATTCTTCACAACCGTCACTCTAAAAAGACAAATACATATCTCCCAGAGCAACGAAGATATGTTCCGCTGTCACCTAAATGCGCCACGACAATGCAACAGGACAGCAGAAAAACAAGTGACAATAACTGTCTCGATAGCGCGCGGGATATGTGCACAGAGAGAGAGAGAGACTGAACCTCTGATTTGTCAATAGTAGCCGCTGACGTCATCACCTTCCTTCTTCCTGATTGGCTAACTCCTCTTTGTCAAAGGCCCTCAGGCAGCTTATATTTTCATTGTGTATTTTTAACCACTGATGTGTAGCGCGCTTACAGGTGTTGGGTGTAGTAATTCTTTTCATCGTTCAGGCTTAATTAGACTTGAGGAAGACTTCATGGAAACTAAGAAATAACATCGATAAATGATAAACCATGTTAATAAATGAAATGATATGCACAGATTTATTGACAGAAATCTTATTTTGGTGCCTTAGAAATGATAGAACTTTATATAAACTGTTAAGGCTTACAGTAAGTCAGGAGAAAGAAATATATATCGAGAATAATAGGTAGCAAGATGCCGAAAAGATTCAAAATGATAATGTGTTTTCCACCTGATCTTTAGTATCATTCAGGGCTCCCGAAACCCTCGCTCTTCAGTACACTGGTGCAGAAATTCTCTCCAGGTCTGACAGCAATACGAGACGGGAGACAGTTACAAATTACACAGAAGGTATCTGTATTAGCACCAGCTCACTAGCACGGATAAAAGACCTCCTCAAACACCTTGCTCAGACCTCTAGCCACTTCGAGGTCCCACAGACCTTTGCCATGGTTTATCCCGGACGTTTCCCATACCCTGGTTCAGTCCATTGCCAGCACGTCGACCCCTGTATACCACAGCGTTCCAGTTCACTACCAGCGTGCACCTAGCCATCGCAACTGATGAAACTGAAATATACTGAAGATTAAAAGGCTGGCAACCATCTTCACAATCTCAATAATGCCATTGGCCAACGTCAGACTTGTAGGTCAGAGGGCTGAAAACAGACCCCATTCAGCACCCGGACCGAATGTACGTATCCTGTATATTGAATAAGTCCATCTGTATAAACTCGAAAACCTCTACCCTTCCCCCCCCCCCAAAGAAATTGAAATAAAAATCAATTAAAATCATACGAAATGACGCCCTGTGAATCATCCTCAGCGACCGTGTGATTGTTAGAACCGTACATAGCTAGTCAGTGCGGTATTTGTAACAACCAGGAGTAGATCGGGGTCCCTGGCAAGCAGAACGGAATCCTAAAGTGGACTCCACTCGACGTAACGGTATAAGATAAGATAAGATAAGAGGTCTTCATTGTCAAATTGTATAGCTGATACAAAATGAAATTCTTTATGGCTAGATGCACAACTCAAGGTTAGAGAGTATAAGAATTATAGAAGTAAATGCGGATAAGATATCACATAAAAGTACTGCATAGAATATCACACAAAGAATCATCTATTGCACTCAGAACCTATATCACAGAGGAGTTACAGCGTTTATAGATGGTTAAACAGTAGAATGCTTTTTGGTGCATTTGATTTCCCGAATCTATCGGTGCGCTGTATAGGCAGATACAGTCTTCTTCCTGACCTTATACATACATAGCATTGGTGTAGAGGATGGGTTGCATCTTGCATACATAACACGATACGTCTTTATTACCCACTTCAGACCTTCAGGTTTCGTGTCTCATCACCTTTGTGAGGACTTCAGTGACAATGATGAACTTAAAGATGTTGTATTCCTATACTCGGGCTGTGCATGCCAGTGAACTTCATTAAAGTAATTAGTGCAATTAATTGTACTTATTATACATGTAATCTACCTTGTACACAAGGTCTTGTATTACGAGTGCTTGTATCCCTGTAATATGTACTGAATATGTGGTGGTCTTCAATCGACCCTTCTAAATTTGTTCCTATATCATTTTATTGCCACAAGGAAATGTGTCTTTAGTATATTGATTATAGTGGGCCCTCAACCCATCTGTGGGATGGGACCCTCAACCCATCTGTGGGACGGGACCCTCAACCCATCTGTATGACGGGGCCTTCAACCCATCTGTATGACGGGGCCTTCAACCCATCTGTAGGATGGTGTCCTCAACCCATCTGTGGGACGGGGACGTCAACCCATCTGTGGGATAGTGCCCTCAGCCCATCTGTGGGATGGTGCTCTCAATCCATCTTTGGGACGGGGCCGTCAACCCATCTGTGGGACGGTACCCTCAACCCATCCCCAAGAACAAACTCATATGTTGCTATCCTATCCACTGGCCTATCCTTCATTCTCTGTATCTGTCTCCTTGTACTAAATACATAGGGTCTTCAACGGACCTGTGGAACCTGACTCGTATATCATTCTGTTGTCCATATACGCACGTTATAATTCAACGGGTGATTTATGCATGTCTATGTATTGACTACAAGGGTCCATATCTCAGAAGGCTCCTCAACCCACGCTTGTAACTTGGCCCGTATTTGTACACTTTTATACGCTCACGTTTGTCGAGGGCCTGTGATGGTTTTGCCCCCGCATGGCATGTGGGATGGTAAATAGAGTGATTAAACTGAATAATGATAAGAGAAAAGATTTCCAGCGTGAACCGAGGTCAGCGGTGAGCTTGCCTCGATCGTCAGACGTGTGGTCAAGATTTGTCGGAGGCCAAGGATCCGACCCAGGAGTTGAGCCTTGAGGCTCTTGGGAGGTGCCCTGGCCATAGTCGCACTCGACTCCTCCTGTCAGATAAGACTTCGCTCGACAGTGACTGTGGTCCCATTCAGGTCCTCCGGCTGGAAAGGGCAAATCCTATTCGTAGTCAGAGCCAAGTCCAGAGGCTGGTAGACACGGGCTCTGACAGCAGGCAGATCCAGGTCAAAGGGCAGGTAGTAACGTGTCCTGGCAGCACGCAGACCCAGGTCCTGGGGCTAGTAAAGACGCGAGCTTGGCAGCAAGCAGATCCAGGTCCAAAGGCTGGTAAAGACGTGCCCTGGCAACAAGAAGACCTAAGTCCTCAGGGTAATAAAGACGTGCCCTGGCAGCAAGAAGATCCAGGTCCTAGGGATAGTAAAGACGTGTCCTGGCAGCAAGAAGATCTAGGTCCAAAGGGCTAGTGCTGACCTATCCTGGCCTGAGTCAGACTCAGCTCATCAAACTGACTATCAATGGCACTCTTGGATAAGAAATGTTCAAGCTGGTAAGATACATCCAAAATTATGCTTTCCTTATAAAGAAATATCTAGGTAATGAAACCCTGACCATGTTCTTTATGAAGGCACAAAAATCAATGTAGAAAATGTGAATATAAAAATCAGAGTAGAAAATGCAAGATAATATAGAAAGTACATATGTAAATTAATTCATGGAGAGCACGTAGGGTCAAAGCGTCACATGAATATTTTGTCCAGAAACCAGGAAAACAGGAAGTAGATAAAAAGAGAAAGAAAAATATTTAAATATATATGGATATGACTATCTCGCCTTAGGTACGAAGCACTAAATCAAAGCTTCGTTCCCATGCGACTCGTTAATTGAAGAAGAGAAATGTTCTCAGCTGTTCACTGTACTTAGCGACAGCTCTCCAGGTAAGGCAGGTCAGGTATTTACTAATTAGCAACCGTGCAAAGGAGGGAGGGTGCTGGGGGAGGGGGGGTTGGGTAGTGTGGATGAGGCGACAGCGTTGCCGACGCGGATAAACACGACCACTTTTCTCTGTCAACAACTTCAGCAGCGTAGCCAACGAACGGTCCAGGATGTTGCAGAAGCTGGCTGGGAGCTGGACGCGGCGCTGGGATGATGCTGCCCCTGCTCCTGGCTGACGCTTGGACTTGACAGCGAACTTGATACTAAAGGGAACTTGACGCTCAGGGAACTTGACACCGAGGAAAACTTGACGCTAAAGAGACTCGACTCTAAAAAAAGAAAATACTTAGCATTGCAGAAACTTAACACTGAAGATATTTTACTCCAACCGAACTTTACACTGAGGAAACTAGACGCTGAGGAAACTAGACGCTGAAGAAACTAGGCACTGAGGAAACTAGGCACTGAAGAAACTAGACGCTGAGGAAACTAGGCACTGAGGAAGCTAGACGCTGAAGAAACTAGGCACTGAGGAAGCTAGACGCTGAAGAAACTAGGCACTGAGGAAACTAGACGCTGAGGAAACTTGACACTGCAAAAGAAAATAACTGAAAAAACTTATACACTGAAGAAGAATTCTCTAAGAGCCTTTTGCCACGTAAACAACTCATCACAAGCGACGAAAAATGAGTATGTACGACAGAATATCTCCACACACACACACACACACACACACACACACACACTTTATAAACAAGTAAAGTGTCTGTGTCATTACTGCACTCCAGATACTTTCAAGGTGTCGTATTTACTTTCAAGGTGTCGTATTTACTTTCAAGGTGTCGTATTTACTTTCAAGGTGTCGTATTTACTTTCAAGGTGTCGTATTTACTTTCAAGGTGTCGTATTTACTTTCAAGGCGTCGTATTTATTTACATTTAATGTTTTTTATTATGGATCTATAATAATCATCCCTTCCTAGGTAGCTTTGTTATCACGTCTGTGTTAAACCCACCTGTCAGTTTTTTTATTCCTTTGAGCACGACCCCTTAACGACGGTGTGGCTCTTGCGCACTGTGGCATTACCCCTTTAGACACGACCTTACAGCCCCTTGAGCACAACGGTGCGACCTTTAAGCACGACGTTACGGCCCTTGAGCACGATGGTGGTACGGCCCTTGAGCACGATGATACGGCCCTTGAGCACGGTGGTACGGCCCTTGAGCACGGTAGTGCGACTAGTAGTAGCCTTGGAAAAAAAGATGGTACGACCCCAGATGTAATAGTCGGGTTAAAGGCAAAGACTCGGCCATGATACCCAAAGGTCGTCCCGTCGTGCTCAAGTGGTCGCAACGTTGTTCTCAGTGGTCGTAACGTCGTGTTCAGGAGATCGTACCGTCATTCCCTATATGGTTGGTTGTAACAGTTCCTTGGATGTCTCTCGCTTAAACGATTCTCTCCCCCCAGTGTACTCTATTCCACTGGGACCCCTTCTGACTAGGAGGCAGCTAGACTTGTGTCTGTATCGTCAGTTCGATGCATGAACATTGTTCGGAGAAATTGTTCACAACGTTCAGATGATTATGTATATCAACGTATTCCTTCACTTTAAACATTTGTCTTTGGAGACAGATCCAGGGAAAAAAGGATTTTATGTTCGTCCAGTCATATCTAAACTCCCATCAAGATTACTTAATCTGGTTCCCAGATACAAAATTGTCCTATATATATCATCTTTACATTTTCATTGCCTATCCCTCCCTAAAAAGATACCCTCATTAGTAGACTTGATTGATATAGTGATTAAACAAGAGGGTTTACTGATAACTTTACGTCTGTCCGTAATTGATCAAAGCCCTTGAACAATGGCATATAAATTACTAAACACACGAGTTACTCTGTCGTGCAGATAGCATCTTTAAATACGACATTTTGTATCACAAATGATGGACGTCTTCTTGACTCTATTTGTCATCATCGAAGGCTCCTAATTGAAGTCGATAGACTTAGCTATTAAGTAAATGGAATATGGATTTGAATGTAGGCATGAAGTCGTACATAAAGGGTTCAAGTTCATCGTCCGTAGAGGTTCACTTGTTGAATGCCATGTGTTTTAGTCGTCATATTCAAGGGTTTAAGTCATCGTCCTCAAGGGTCATCGTACTCGAGGGTTTGTCATCGTTCTCAGGGGGTGTCGTACTTAAGGGTTTAAGTCATCGTTCTCAGGGGTCGTCGCACTCGAGGGTTTAAGTCATCGTTCTCAGGGGTCGTCGTACTCAAGGACTGAAGTCGTCTTTCTGAATGGTTAAGTCATCGTACTCAAGAATTCATGTCGTCGTACTCAAGAGTTAAGGCGTCATGCTTAAGAGTTTCTAGTTGTACTCAAAGGGGTTAAGTCGTCGTACTCAAGGAGTTAAGTCATCGTATTCAAGGGCTTAAGTCGTCGTACTCAAGGGGTTAAGTCGTCGTACTCAAGGGGTTAAAAGAAAAGAACCGTGTGTTATCAAGTTGGAATTTCCCAGACCAGTAGACTGACGCACGTCTGATGTACTGAGCCGAGACGAAAATCCCTCCCTGGCGGCACACGAAGAGAGTTACAGGTGGGTGTGTGTGGCTGGGTGGCTAGCAGGGCGTCCGGCCGCCTCACCTGACCTCTCCAGCTCCACTGGATCAAGCACACCACTGACATCTGGTGGTGTGGTACTGGGAGGGAGGAGGGCGGGGAGGAGGGGAAGACATGCAGAGAGGCCGCACCTACTGATGCAGGCACAAGCAGGGTTCCAAGTCAACAACCGCGGACTCCCAGACGTCGGTTTGTTTTACGATTTCTCTCAATGAACGCTCGGGCAGACCGGCCAACTTGTGGCTTTGCTGCTGCTTGGATGTTTTGCTTTGCAAGTGACTGCCGTAGTGGTGCTTGAATGAATCGCTTTCGAGTTGGGGGTGTCTGATCCCCTGTGCGCGACGGTACGACCCTGAAGCACGACGGTACGGCCTCCCAGTACGACGATGTGCGATCTTTTGGTCTGATGGCTAAGCCATTGCGTCCAAAACTCAAAACTGTCGTTCTCAAGGGGTCGCACCGTCGTGCCCGGTGGTATTTACTGTCGTGGTCAAGGATCGTACCGTTGTGTGTCAGTGGTCTTATTACCGCGCACAAGGGTCGTACTGCCGTGCAGAAGGGTCGTTCCGTCGTGCAGAAGGGTCGTTCCGCCGTGGAGAAGGGTCGTTCCGTCGTGCAGAAGGATCGTTCCGTCGTGCAGAAGGGTCGTTCCGTCGTGCAGAAGGGTCGTTCCGTCGTGAGCAAGGGTCGTTCCGCCGTGCACGAGGGTCTTGCCGTCGTGCTTAAGGCTCGTACCTTCGTGCTCAAGGGTCGTACCCTCGTGCTCAAGGGTCGTACCCTCGTGCTCAAGGGTCGTACCCTCGTGCTCAAGGGTCGTACCCTCGTGCTCAAGGGTCGTACCCTCGTGCTCAAGGGTCGTACCCTCGTGCTCAAGGGTCGTACCCTCGTGCTCAAGGGTCGTACCCTCGTGCTCAAGGGTCGTACCCTCGTGCTCAAGGGTCGTACCCTCGTGCTCAAGGGTCGTACCCTCGTGCTCAAGGGTCGTACCCTCGTGCTCAAGGGTCGTACCCTCGTGCTCAAGGGTCGTACCCTCGTGCTCAAGGGTCGTACCGTCGTGCTCAAGGGTCGTCGCGTCGTGCTCAAGGTCGTACCGTCGTGCTCAAGGGTCGTACCGTCGTGCTCAAGGGTCGTCGCGTCGTGCTCAAGGGTCGTACCCTCGTGCTCAAGGGTCGTACCCTCGTGCTCAAGGGTCGTACCGTCGTGCTCAAGGGTCGTCGCGTCGTGCTCAAGGGTCGTACCGTCGTGCTTAAGGGTCGTACCGTCGTGCTTAAGGGTCGTACCGTCGTGCTCAAGGGTCGTACCGTCGTGCTCAAGGGTCGTACCCTCGTGCTCAAGGGTCGTACCCTCGTGCTCAAGGGTCGTACCCTCGTGCTCAAGGGTCGTACCCTCGTGCTCAAGGGTCGTACCGTCGTGCTCAAGGGTCGTACCGTCGTGCTCAAGGGTCGTACCGTCGTGCTCAAGGGTCGTACCGTCGTGCTCAAGGGTCGTACCGTCGTGCTCAAGGGTCGTACCGTCGTGCTCAAGGGTCGTACCGTCGTGCTCAAGGGTCGTACCCTCGTGCTCAAGGGTCGTACCGTCGTGCTCAAGGGTCGTACCCTCGTGCTCAAGGGTCGTACCGTCGTGCTCAAGGGTCGTACCGTCGTGCTCAAGGGTCGTACCGTCGTGCTCAAGGGTCGTACCGTCGTGCTCAAGGGTCGTACCGTCGTGCTTAAGGGTCGTACCGTCGTGCTTAAGGGTCGTACCGTCGTGCTCAAGGGTCGTACCGTCGTGCTCAAGGGTCGTCGCGTCGTGCTCAAGGGTCGTACCCTCGTGCTCAAGGGTCGTACCCTCGTGCTCAAGGGTCGTACCGTCGTGCTCAAGGGTCGTCGCGTCGTGCTCAAGGGTCGTACCCTCGTGCTCAAGGGTCGTACCCTCGTGCTCAAGGGTCGTACCGTCGTGCTTAAGGGTCGTACCGTCGTGCTTAAGGGTCGTACCGTCGTGCTCAAGGGTCGTACCCTCGTGCTCAAGGGTCGTACCCTCGTGCTCAAGGGTCGTACCCTCGTGCTCAAGGGTCGTACCGTCGTGCTCAAGGGTCGTACCGTCGTGCTCAAGGGTCGTACCCTCGTGCTCAAGGGTCGTACCGTCGTGCTCAAGGGTCGTCGCGTCGTGCTCAAGGGTCGTACCCTCGTGCTCAAGGGTCGTACCCTCGTGCTCAAGGGTCGTACCGTCGTGCTCAAGGGTCGTACCCTCGTGCTCAAGGGTCGTCGCGTCGTGCTCAAGGGTCGTACCGTCGTGCTCAAGGGTCGTCGCGTCGTGCTCAAGGGTCGTACCGTCGTGCTCAAGGGTCGTACCGTCGTGCTCAAGGGTCGTCGCGTCGTGCTCAAGGGTCGTACCGTCGTGCTCAAGGGTCGTACCGTCGTGCTCAAGGGTCGTACCCTCGTGCTCAAGGGTCGTCGCGTCGTGCTCAAGGGTCGTCGCGTCGTGCTCAAGGTCGTACCGTCGTGCTTAAGGGTCGTACCGTCGTGCTCAAGGGTCGTACCCTCGTGCTCAAGGGTCGTACCCTCGTGCTCAAGGGTCGTACCCTCGTGCTCAAGGGTCGTCGCGTCGTGCTCAAGGGTCGTACCGTCGTGCTCAAGGGTCGTACCGTCGTGCTTAAGGGTCGTACCGTCGTGCTCAAGGGTCGTACCGTCGTGCTCAAGGGTCGTACCGTCGTGCTCAAGGGTCGTACCGTCGTGCTTAAGGGTCGTACCGTCGTGCTTAAGGGTCGTACCGTCGTGCTTAAGGGTCGTACCGTCGTGCTTAAGGGTCGTACCGTCGTGCTCAAGGGTCGTACCGTCGTGCTTAAGGGTCGTACCGTCGTGCTTAAGGGTCGTACCGTCGTGCTCAAGGGTCGTACCGTCGTGCTTAAGGGTCGTACCGTCGTGCTTAAGGGTCGTACCGTCGTGCTCAAGGGTCGTACCCTCGTGCTCAAGGGTCGTACCGTCGTGCTTAAGGGTCGTACCGTCGTGCTCAAGGGTCGTACCCTCGTGCTCAAGGGTCGTACCCTCGTGCTCAAGGGTCGTACCGTCGTGCTCAAGGGTCGTACCCTCGTGCTCAAGGGTCGTACCGTCGTGCTTAAGGGTCGTACCGTCGTGCTTAAGGGTCGTACCGTCGTGCTCAAGGGTCGTACCCTCCTGCTCAAGGGTCGTACCGTCGTGCTTAAGGGTCGTACCGTCGTGCTTAAGGGTCGTACCGTCGTGCTCAAGGGTCGTACCCTCGTGCTCAAGGGTCGTACCGTCGTGCTCAAGGGTCGTACCGTCGTGCTCAAGGGTCGTACCGTCGTGCTCAAGGGTCGTACCCTCGTGCTCAAGGGTCGTCGCGTCGTGCTCAAGGGTCGTACCCTCGTGCTCAAGGGTCGTACCGTCGTGCTCAAGGGTCGTACCCTCGTGCTCAAGGGTCGTACCGTCGTGCTCAAGGGTCGTCGCGTCGTGCTCAAGGGTCGTCGCGTCGTGCTCAAGGTCGTACCCTCGTGCTCAAGGGTCGTACCCTCGTGCTCAAGGGTCGTCGCGTCGTGCTCAAGGGTCGTACCGTCGTGCTCAAGGGTCGTTCCGTCGTGCAGAAGGGTCGTTCCGCCGTGGAGAAGGGTCGTTCCGTCGTGCAGAAGGGTCGTTCCGCCGTGGAGAAGGGTCGTTCCGTCGTGCAGAAGGGTCGTTCCGCCGTGGAGAAGGGTCGTTCCGCCGTGGAGAAGGGTCGTTCCGCCGTGGAGAAGGGTCGTTCCGCCGTGGAGAAGGGTCGTTCCGTCGTGCAGAAGGGTCGTTCCGTCGTGCAGAAGGGTCGTTCCGCCGTGGAGAAGGGTCGTTCCGTCGTGCAGAAGGGTCGTTCCGCCGTGGAGAAGGGTCGTTCCGCCGTGGAGAAGGGTCGTTCCGTCGTGCAGAAGGGTCGTTCCGTCGTGCAGAAGGGTCGTTCCGTCGTGCAGAAGGGTCGTTCCGTCGTGCAGAAGGGTCGTTCCGCCGTGGAGAAGGGTCGTTCCGCCGTGGAGAAGGGTCGTTCCGCCGTGGAGAAGGGTCGTTCCGCCGTGGAGAAGGGTCGTTCCGCCGTGGAGAAGGGTCGTTCCGTCGTGCAGAAGGGTCGTTCCGTCGTGCAGAAGGGTCGTTCCGTCGTGCAGAAGGGTCGTTCCGCCGTGGAGAAGGGTCGTTCCGCCGTGGAGAAGGGTCGTTCCGCCGTGGAGAAGGGTCGTTCCGCCGTGGAGAAGGGTCGTTCCGCCGTGGAGAAGGGTCGTTCCGCCGTGGAGAAGGGTCGTTCCGCCGTGGAGAAGGGTCGTTCCGCCGTGGAGAAGGGTCGTTCCGTCGTGCAGAAGGGTCGTTCCGTCGTGCAGAAGGGTCGTTCCGTCGTGCAGAAGGGTCGTTCCGCCGTGGAGAAGGGTCGTTCCGCCGTGGAGAAGGGTCGTTCCGTCGTGCAGAAGGGTCGTTCCGCCGTGGAGAAGGGTCGTTCCGCCGTGGAGAAGGGTCGTTCCGCCGTGGAGAAGGGTCGTTCCGTCGTGCAGAAGGGTCGTTCCGTCGTGCAGAAGGGTCGTTCCGCCGTGGAGAAGGGTCGTTCCGTCGTGCAGAAGGGTCGTTCCGTCGTGCAGAAGGGTCGTTCCGCCGTGGAGAAGGGTCGTTCCGTCGTGCAGAAGGGTCGTTCCGCCGTGGAGAAGGGTCGTTCCGCCGTGGAGAAGGGTCGTTCCGTCGTGCAGAAGGGTCGTTCCGCCGTGGAGAAGGGTCGTTCCGTCGTGCAGAAGGGTCGTTCCGCCGTGGAGAAGGGTCGTTCCGCCGTGGAGAAGGGTCGTTCCGTCGTGCAGAAGGGTCGTTCCGCCGTGGAGAAGGGTCGTTCCGTCGTGCAGAAGGGTCGTTCCGTCGTGCAGAAGGGTCGTTCCGTCGTGCAGAAGGGTCGTTCCGCCGTGGAGAAGGGTCGTTCCGTCGTGCAGAAGGGTCGTTCCGTCGTGCAGAAGGGTCGTTCCGTCGTGCAGAAGGGTCGTTCCGCCGTGGAGAAGGGTCGTTCCGTCGTGCAGAAGGGTCGTTCCGCCGTGGAGAAGGGTCGTTCCGTCGTGCAGAAGGGTCGTTCCGCCGTGGAGAAGGGTCGTTCCGCCGTGGAGAAGGGTCGTTCCGTCGTGCAGAAGGGTCGTTCCGCCGTGGAGAAGGGTCGTTCCGTCGTGCAGAAGGGTCGTTCCGTCGTGCAGAAGGGTCGTTCCGTCGTGCAGAAGGGTCGTTCCGCCGTGGAGAAGGGTCGTTCCGTCGTGCAGAAGGGTCGTTCCGTCGTGCAGAAGGGTCGTTCCGCCGTGGAGAAGGGTCGTTCCGTCGTGCAGAAGGGTCGTTCCGCCGTGGAGAAGGGTCGTTCCGTCGTGCAGAAGGGTCGTTCCGCCGTGGAGAAGGGTCGTTCCGTCGTGCAGAAGGGTCGTTCCGTCGTGCAGAAGGGTCGTTCCGTCGTGCAGAAGGGTCGTTCCGCCGTGGAGAAGGGTCGTTCCGTCGTGCAGAAGGGTCGTTCCGTCGTGCAGAAGGGTCGTTCCGTCGTGCAGAAGGGTCGTTCCGCCGTGGAGAAGGGTCGTTCCGCCGTGGAGAAGGGTCGTTCCGCCGTGGAGAAGGGTCGTTCCGCCGTGGAGAAGGGTCGTTCCGCCGTGGAGAAGGGTCGTTCCGTCGTGCAGAAGGGTCGTTCCGTCGTGCAGAAGGGTCGTTCCGTCGTGCAGAAGGGTCGTTCCGTCGTGCAGAAGGGTCGTTCCGTCGTGCAGAAGGGTCGTTCCGCCGTGGAGAAGGGTCGTTCCGCCGTGGAGAAGGGTCGTTCCGCCGTGGAGAAGGGTCGTTCCGTCGTGCAGAAGGGTCGTTCCGTCGTGCAGAAGGGTCGTTCCGTCGTGCAGAAGGGTCGTTCCGTCGTGCAGAAGGGTCGTTCCGCCGTGGAGAAGGGTCGTTCCGCCGTGGAGAAGGGTCGTTCCGCCGTGGAGAAGGGTCGTTCCGCCGTGGAGAAGGGTCGTTCCGCCGTGGAGAAGGGTCGTTCCGTCGTGCAGAAGGGTCGTTCCGTCGTGCAGAAGGGTCGTTCCGCCGTGGAGAAGGGTCGTTCCGTCGTGCAGAAGGGTCGTTCCGTCGTGCAGAAGGGTCGTTCCGTCGTGCAGAAGGGTCGTTCCGTCGTGCAGAAGGGTCGTTCCGTCGTGCAGAAGGGTCGTTCCGTCGTGCAGAAGGGTCGTTCCGTCGTGCAGAAGGGTCGTTCCGTCGTGCAGAAGGGTCGTTCCGTCGTGCAGAAGGGTCGTTCCGTCGTGCAGAAGGGTCGTTCCGCCGTGGAGAAGGGTCGTTCCGCCGTGGAGAAGGGTCGTTCCGCCGTGGAGAAGGGTCGTTCCGTCGTGCAGAAGGGTCGTTCCGCCGTGGAGAAGGGTCGTTCCGCCGTGGAGAAGGGTCGTTCCGCCGTGGAGAAGGGTCGTTCCGTCGTGCAGAAGGGTCGTTCCGCCGTGGAGAAGGGTCGTTCCGTCGTGCAGAAGGGTCGTTCCGTCGTGCAGAAGGGTCGTTCCGTCGTGCAGAAGGGTCGTTCCGCCGTGGAGAAGGGTCGTTCCGTCGTGCAGAAGGGTCGTTCCGTCGTGCAGAAGGGTCGTTCCGTCGTGCAGAAGGGTCGTTCCGTCGTGCAGAAGGGTCGTTCCGTCGTGCAGAAGGGTCGTTCCGTCGTGCAGAAGGGTCGTTCCGCCGTGGAGAAGGGTCGTTCCGTCGTGCAGAAGGGTCGTTCCGCCGTGGAGAAGGGTCGTTCCGTCGTGCAGAAGGGTCGTTCCGCCGTGGAGAAGGGTCGTTCCGCCGTGGAGAAGGGTCGTTCCGTCGTGCAGAAGGGTCGTTCCGCCGTGGAGAAGGGTCGTTCCGTCGTGCAGAAGGGTCGTTCCGTCGTGCAGAAGGGTCGTTCCGTCGTGCAGAAGGGTCGTTCCGCCGTGGAGAAGGGTCGTTCCGTCGTGCAGAAGGGTCGTTCCGCCGTGGAGAAGGGTCGTTCCGTCGTGCAGAAGGGTCGTTCCGTCGTGCAGAAGGGTCGTTCCGTCGTGCAGAAGGGTCGTTCCGTCGTGCAGAAGGGTCGTTCCGCCGTGGAGAAGGGTCGTTCCGCCGTGGAGAAGGGTCGTTCCGCCGTGGAGAAGGGTCGTTCCGCCGTGGAGAAGGGTCGTTCCGTCGTGCAGAAGGGTCGTTCCGTCGTGCAGAAGGGTCGTTCCGTCGTGCAGAAGGGTCGTTCCGTCGTGCAGAAGGGTCGTTCCGCCGTGGAGAAGGGTCGTTCCGTCGTGCAGAAGGGTCGTTCCGTCGTGCAGAAGGGTCGTTCCGTCGTGCAGAAGGGTCGTTCCGTCGTGCAGAAGGGTCGTTCCGTCGTGCAGAAGGGTCGTTCCGTCGTGCAGAAGGGTCGTTCCGCCGTGGAGAAGGGTCGTTCCGCCGTGGAGAAGGGTCGTTCCGTCGTGCAGAAGGGTCGTTCCGTCGTGCAGAAGGGTCGTTCCGCCGTGGAGAAGGGTCGTTCCGTCGTGCAGAAGGGTCGTTCCGTCGTGCAGAAGGGTCGTTCCGTCGTGCAGAAGGGTCGTTCCGCCGTGGAGAAGGGTCGTTCCGCCGTGGAGAAGGGTCGTTCCGTCGTGCAGAAGGGTCGTTCCGTCGTGCAGAAGGGTCGTTCCGTCGTGCAGAAGGGTCGTTCCGCCGTGGAGAAGGGTCGTTCCGTCGTGCAGAAGGGTCGTTCCGTCGTGCAGAAGGGTCGTTCCGCCGTGGAGAAGGGTCGTTCCGCCGTGGAGAAGGGTCGTTCCGTCGTGCAGAAGGGTCGTTCCGCCGTGGAGAAGGGTCGTTCCGCCGTGGAGAAGGGTCGTTCCGCCGTGGAGAAGGGTCGTTCCGTCGTGCAGAAGGGTCGTTCCGCCGTGGAGAAGGGTCGTTCCGTCGTGCAGAAGGGTCGTTCCGTCGTGCAGAAGGGTCGTTCCGTCGTGCAGAAGGGTCGTTCCGCCGTGGAGAAGGGTCGTTCCGTCGTGCAGAAGGGTCGTTCCGCCGTGGAGAAGGGTCGTTCCGCCGTGGAGAAGGGTCGTTCCGTCGTGCAGAAGGGTCGTTCCGCCGTGGAGAAGGGTCGTTCCGCCGTGGAGAAGGGTCGTTCCGCCGTGGAGAAGGGTCGTTCCGCCGTGGAGAAGGGTCGTTCCGTCGTGCAGAAGGGTCGTTCCGTCGTGCAGAAGGGTCGTTCCGTCGTGCAGAAGGGTCGTTCCGTCGTGCAGAAGGGTCGTTCCGTCGTGCAGAAGGGTCGTTCCGTCGTGCAGAAGGGTCGTTCCGTCGTGCAGAAGGGTCGTTCCGCCGTGGAGAAGGGTCGTTCCGCCGTGGAGAAGGGTCGTTCCGCCGTGCAGAAGGGTCGTTCCGTCGTGCAGAAGGGTCGTTCCGCCGTGGAGAAGGGTCGTTCCGTCGTGCAGAAGGGTCGTTCCGTCGTGCAGAAGGGTCGTTCCGTCGTGCAGAAGGGTCGTTCCGTCGTGCAGAAGGGTCGTTCCGTCGTGCAGAAGGGTCGTTCCGCCGTGGAGAAGGGTCGTTCCGTCGTGCAGAAGGGTCGTTCCGCCGTGGAGAAGGGTCGTTCCGTCGTGCAGAAGGGTCGTTCCGTCGTGCAGAAGGGTCGTTCCGTCGTGCAGAAGGGTCGTTCCGCCGTGGAGAAGGGTCGTTCCGTCGTGCAGAAGGGTCGTTCCGTCGTGCAGAAGGGTCGTTCCGCCGTGGAGAAGGGTCGTTCCGTCGTGCAGAAGGGTCGTTCCGTCGTGCAGAAGGGTCGTTCCGCCGTGGAGAAGGGTCGTTCCGTCGTGCAGAAGGGTCGTTCCGTCGTGCAGAAGGGTCGTTCCGTCGTGCAGAAGGGTCGTTCCGTCGTGCAGAAGGGTCGTTCCGTCGTGCAGAAGGGTCGTTCCGTCGTGCAGAAGGGTCGTTCCGTCGTGCAGAAGGGTCGTTCCGCCGTGGAGAAGGGTCGTTCCGTCGTGCAGAAGGGTCGTTCCGTCGTGCAGAAGGGTCGTTCCGCCGTGGAGAAGGGTCGTTCCGTCGTGCAGAAGGGTCGTTCCGCCGTGGAGAAGGGTCGTTCCGTCGTGCAGAAGGGTCGTTCCGTCGTGCAGAAGGGTCGTTCCGCCGTGGAGAAGGGTCGTTCCGCCGTGGAGAAGGGTCGTTCCGTCGTGCAGAAGGGTCGTTCCGTCGTGCAGAAGGGTCGTTCCGTCGTGCAGAAGGGTCGTTCCGTCGTGCAGAAGGGTCGTTCCGTCGTGCAGAAGGGTCGTTCCGTCGTGCAGAAGGGTCGTTCCGTCGTGCAGAAGGGTCGTTCCGCCGTGGAGAAGGGTCGTTCCGTCGTGCAGAAGGGTCGTTCCGTCGTGCAGAAGGGTCGTTCCGCCGTGGAGAAGGGTCGTTCCGTCGTGCAGAAGGGTCGTTCCGTCGTGCAGAAGGGTCGTTCCGTCGTGCAGAAGGGTCGTTCCGTCGTGCAGAAGGGTCGTTCCGTCGTGCAGAAGGGTCGTTCCGCCGTGGAGAAGGGTCGTTCCGCCGTGGAGAAGGGTCGTTCCGTCGTGCAGAAGGGTCGTTCCGTCGTGCAGAAGGGTCGTTCCGCCGTGGAGAAGGGTCGTTCCGCCGTGGAGAAGGGTCGTTCCGTCGTGCAGAAGGGTCGTTCCGTCGTGCAGAAGGGTCGTTCCGCCGTGGAGAAGGGTCGTTCCGCCGTGGAGAAGGGTCGTTCCGCCGTGGAGAAGGGTCGTTCCGCCGTGGAGAAGGGTCGTTCCGTCGTGCAGAAGGGTCGTTCCGCCGTGGAGAAGGGTCGTTCCGCCGTGGAGAAGGGTCGTTCCGCCGTGGAGAAGGGTCGTTCCGTCGTGCAGAAGGGTCGTTCCGTCGTGCAGAAGGGTCGTTCCGCCGTGGAGAAGGGTCGTTCCGCCGTGGAGAAGGGTCGTTCCGCCGTGGAGAAGGGTCGTTCCGCCGTGGAGAAGGGTCGTTCCGCCGTGGAGAAGGGTCGTTCCGTCGTGCA
Organism: Panulirus ornatus; assembly: GCF_036320965.1. Taxonomy (NCBI): domain Eukaryota; kingdom Metazoa; phylum Arthropoda; class Malacostraca; order Decapoda; family Palinuridae; genus Panulirus; species Panulirus ornatus. The sequence continues at coordinate 80,023,219 of NC_092227.1, read as the reverse complement.
GAAGGGTCGTTCCGCCGTGGAGAAGGGTCGTTCCGTCGTGCAGAAGGGTCGTTCCGCCGTGGAGAAGGGTCGTTCCGTCGTGCAGAAGGGTCGTTCCGCCGTGGAGAAGGGTCGTTCCGCCGTGGAGAAGGGTCGTTCCGCCGTGGAGAAGGGTCGTTCCGCCGTGGAGAAGGGTCGTTCCGCCGTGGAGAAGGGTCGTTCCGCCGTGGAGAAGGGTCGTTCCGCCGTGGAGAAGGGTCGTTCCGCCGTGGAGAAGGGTCGTTCCGCCGTGGAGAAGGGTCGTTCCGCCGTGGAGAAGGGTCGTTCCGCCGTGGAGAAGGGTCGTTCCGCCGTGGAGAAGGGTCGTTCCGCCGTGGAGAAGGGTCGTTCCGCCGTGGAGAAGGGTCGTTCCGCCGTGGAGAAGGGTCGTTCCGCCGTGGAGAAGGGTCGTTCCGTCGTGCAGAAGGGTCGTTCCGTCGTGCAGAAGGGTCGTTCCGTCGTGCAGAAGGGTCGTTCCGTCGTGCAGAAGGGTCGTTCCGTCGTGCAGAAGGGTCGTTCCGCCGTGGAGAAGGGTCGTTCCGTCGTGCAGAAGGGTCGTTCCGCCGTGGAGAAGGGTCGTTCCGTCGTGCAGAAGGGTCGTTCCGCCGTGGAGAAGGGTCGTTCCGCCGTGGAGAAGGGTCGTTCCGTCGTGCAGAAGGGTCGTTCCGTCGTGCAGAAGGGTCGTTCCGTCGTGCAGAAGGGTCGTTCCGCCGTGGAGAAGGGTCGTTCCGCCGTGGAGAAGGGTCGTTCCGTCGTGCAGAAGGGTCGTTCCGTCGTGCAGAAGGGTCGTTCCGTCGTGCAGAAGGGTCGTTCCGTCGTGCAGAAGGGTCGTTCCGTCGTGCAGAAGGGTCGTTCCGTCGTGCAGAAGGGTCGTTCCGCCGTGGAGAAGGGTCGTTCCGCCGTGGAGAAGGGTCGTTCCGTCGTGCAGAAGGGTCGTTCCGTCGTGCAGAAGGGTCGTTCCGTCGTGCAGAAGGGTCGTTCCGTCGTGCAGAAGGGTCGTTCCGTCGTGCAGAAGGGTCGTTCCGCCGTGGAGAAGGGTCGTTCCGCCGTGGAGAAGGGTCGTTCCGCCGTGGAGAAGGGTCGTTCCGCCGTGGAGAAGGGTCGTTCCGTCGTGCAGAAGGGTCGTTCCGTCGTGCAGAAGGGTCGTTCCGTCGTGCAGAAGGGTCGTTCCGTCGTGCAGAAGGGTCGTTCCGCCGTGGAGAAGGGTCGTTCCGTCGTGCAGAAGGGTCGTTCCGTCGTGCAGAAGGGTCGTTCCGCCGTGGAGAAGGGTCGTTCCGCCGTGGAGAAGGGTCGTTCCGCCGTGGAGAAGGGTCGTTCCGTCGTGCAGAAGGGTCGTTCCGCCGTGGAGAAGGGTCGTTCCGTCGTGCAGAAGGGTCGTTCCGCCGTGGAGAAGGGTCGTTCCGTCGTGCAGAAGGGTCGTTCCGCCGTGGAGAAGGGTCGTTCCGTCGTGCAGAAGGGTCGTTCCGTCGTGCAGAAGGGTCGTTCCGCCGTGGAGAAGGGTCGTTCCGTCGTGCAGAAGGGTCGTTCCGTCGTGCAGAAGGGTCGTTCCGTCGTGCAGAAGGGTCGTTCCGCCGTGGAGAAGGGTCGTTCCGCCGTGGAGAAGGGTCGTTCCGCCGTGGAGAAGGGTCGTTCCGCCGTGGAGAAGGGTCGTTCCGCCGTGGAGAAGGGTCGTTCCGTCGTGCAGAAGGGTCGTTCCGCCGTGGAGAAGGGTCGTTCCGCCGTGGAGAAGGGTCGTTCCGCCGTGGAGAAGGGTCGTTCCGTCGTGCAGAAGGGTCGTTCCGCCGTGGAGAAGGGTCGTTCCGCCGTGGAGAAGGGTCGTTCCGCCGTGGAGAAGGGTCGTTCCGCCGTGGAGAAGGGTCGTTCCGCCGTGGAGAAGGGTCGTTCCGTCGTGCAGAAGGGTCGTTCCGTCGTGCAGAAGGGTCGTTCCGTCGTGCAGAAGGGTCGTTCCGCCGTGGAGAAGGGTCGTTCCGTCGTGCAGAAGGGTCGTTCCGCCGTGGAGAAGGGTCGTTCCGCCGTGGAGAAGGGTCGTTCCGTCGTGCAGAAGGGTCGTTCCGTCGTGCAGAAGGGTCGTTCCGCCGTGGAGAAGGGTCGTTCCGTCGTGCAGAAGGGTCGTTCCGCCGTGGAGAAGGGTCGTTCCGTCGTGCAGAAGGGTCGTTCCGCCGTGGAGAAGGGTCGTTCCGCCGTGGAGAAGGGTCGTTCCGTCGTGCAGAAGGGTCGTTCCGCCGTGGAGAAGGGTCGTTCCGTCGTGCAGAAGGGTCGTTCCGCCGTGGAGAAGGGTCGTTCCGCCGTGGAGAAGGGTCGTTCCGTCGTGCAGAAGGGTCGTTCCGCCGTGGAGAAGGGTCGTTCCGTCGTGCAGAAGGGTCGTTCCGTCGTGCAGAAGGGTCGTTCCGTCGTGCAGAAGGGTCGTTCCGCCGTGGAGAAGGGTCGTTCCGTCGTGCAGAAGGGTCGTTCCGTCGTGCAGAAGGGTCGTTCCGCCGTGGAGAAGACATATTTAGGCCATAATGGGAGGTTAACGAGAGTTCCAAGCAGGTGTGAGGATTAACGACACTTCTGATCGTTATGCGGAGTTAATGACAGTACCAAGCAAGTGTATGGGTTAATGACGCATCTAAGCCAATGCGTGTGAGTTTAACGAGTGTTCCGAGAAGGTGTAGTGATTAACGACGTTTTTTAATCAGTATGCGGGAATAATTACAGTACCAGTCAAGTGTAAGGATGCGAGGTTAACGACACTTCGAAGCAGGTATGAGGGTTAACGACAGGGTTAACGACAATAGCTGACCAGAGAGCGACGGTAACGAAGTTTTTCTGTGCTGATGTAATTGATTAACGACACATGGTCTCGAGCTAGGGTGTCGGATCAACGACGGTACAAGCAAAAAAAGATTTAATATGCCATAAATACCTGAATTGAATACATCATTTTTTTATCGAGTCTTTTCCCCATACATAATACAATGGAACGATTGGACCAATCACAGCCTTCCCACTGGCCCTCGAGTGACGCCATTCCCCGCCCACTTAGACCCACTTACCTAAACGGAGAAGATGGGACCAATCACAGCCCCCTTCCACTCCCCGGATGACGTCACTCCTCACCAAACCCTTCCATGACTAGGGCGATTGAGCCAATCACAGCCCTCCGGTTCCCGGGATACGTCAGCTTGTGCTCACTCACCTAAATTAGGATAACTAGACGCATCATGATCCCTCTCTCAGCTTCTCGGGTGACGTCACTTCCCTCCCGCCCACCCAGACACCCATTGTGTAGTGGTTAGCGTTACTGACCATGACGTATTCACGGGAGGCCCGGGATCGAGCCCAAAGAGGTACCAATCCTTAGCGCGGTAGTCTGTCGACATCTCACCCCGAGGTGTTCATCCATCCATAAGAGCTGGTCGATAGAATGGATTGGAAATGTCTGAGTAAAGTCAGGGCACAAGAGATAAGGAAGGAGTAGCACTTCTCCTGAAGCAGGAGTTGTGGGAGTGTGTGACTTAATGTAAAGAAGTAAATTCTACACTGATGTGGGTAAAACTGAAAGTGGATGGCGAGAGATGGGTAATTACTGGTACTTATGCACCTGACCATGAGAAGAAAGATCATGAGAGGCAAATGTTTTGAGAGCATTTTGATTGAGTGTGTCAGCAACTTTCATGTAAGAGACCGGGTATTAGTGATGCGAGGGTTCGTAATGTGGTACTTTGTGGTATCAATGAACGGCATGGGGCATTTAGTGTTTTGAATGGAAATGGTGAGTAGCTTGAGGAGATGTGTGCTGAAAAAAAAAAAAACGGTGATTGGGGATACCTTGTTTGAAAAGAGGGTTATACACAAGTAAAGGTATGTGAGTGGGAGAGATAGTCAACTGACATTATCAGACTAGGTATAAAATGATAGGCGTATAAAGGAGAGACTTTTGAATGTATGTGTGCTGAAAGGGGCAGCTGGTGGGATGCCTGATCACTGTCTTGTGGATGCGAGGGTAAAGGTTTGCAGAGGTTTTCGAAAAAGAGGAAGAAATGTGGGGAAGAAGAGAGTGGTGAGAGTAAGCAAGCTTGGAAAGGAGACTTTGTGTGGAGAAACACCAGGAGAGATTGACTGTAGAATTGCGAAAGGTGAGAGTAAATTAAGCGAAGGGAGTAGGTGAGGAATGGGAAGTATTTAGGGAAACCGTGATGACATGTTCAAGAGATGCATGTGCCATGCGAAAGGTGAGAGGTGGACAAATTGGAAAGGGTAGTGAGTAGTGGGATGAAGAAGGAAAGTTGCTGGTGAAAGAGAAGAGAGATGCATTTGGGCGGTACTTACAAAGGAGTGAAAATGACTGGAAGATTCACAAGAGAAATCGGCAGGTTGTCAAGAGGAAGGTGCAGTTGTTGAAAAAGAGGCCAAATTAGAGTTGGGGTGAGCGAGTATCAGTAAACTTTAAGGAGAATGAAATAATGTTTTGGAAGGAGGTAAATGATGTGTGAAAGACAAGAGAACAAATGTGAAAATCAATGAAGAGGGCAAAAGAAGTGATAATAGGTAGTGTTGGAGTGAGGAGGAGATGGAGTGAGTACTCTGAAGGATTGTCACCTGTGTTTGATGATAGCGTGGCAGATGTAGTGTATTTTAGTCAGGGTGGTATGCGAAGTGAGAGAGTCAGGGAGAGTGGTTTGCTGAAGAGAGAATAGGTGGTGAAAGCCTTGCGTAAGATGAAATGCGGCAAGACGGCTGGAGTGGATGGCATTGCAATTGAATTCGTTAAGAAAGTGGGTGACTATGTTGTTGACTGGTTAGTAAGGATATTCAGTGTCCTTATCCATTCATTCATCCACTTAGACGTTGACTAAAGTAGAGACAAACATGAACTGAAAAGATATCTTGAAATCATCCTTCTATTCCCGTGACTTTCGAGCATATGAAATCATGATTATGAATGGGGAAAGGGGAGAAATGATACCACCCACGCATCTCTTACGTGTCTTAGAAAACGATTTAAAGATGGGGTGGGTAGCAGGAGGCTGGAAATCCTACCCTCCTGCATCATCACTTCCTAAAAGCAAAGAACAGTGGAAGGAACCAAGCAAAAAACCCTAACTTCTCTGTTTCTATTCGCTTCCTCGCTATGGCAGAAGAAGGCGAGCACGTATGAGAAAAACGAAAACGTGAATCCGTACCATAGAATGAGAAATGAAGACCAACCACGCAAAATCACTTTTACGAAACAGCGCTACAAAATCGGCCTCAAACTGCTATTCTGTGCTAAGAAAAAAAAGAAAAAAAAAATTGTAATACAGTAACCTTAAGACTAGCAGAAGAGAGATTTTTCTTTTCTTTTTCTCTTTTTTTTTCTTTTTTAACCTATGATCTTCGAGATATCAGCGCCAACAAATCAATCAAAATTGAAACTTGACAGCGAGATAAACCCCGCGCGCCCAGACCCCACGATCGTATCTCACGAGCGATGACAGATTGGCTGTAGGTAGTTTGCAAAGTGGCAGTTCTCTCTCTCTCTCTCTCTCTCTCTCTCTCTCTCTCTCTCTCTCTCTCTCTCTCTCTCTCTCTCTCTCTCTCTCTCTCTCTCCTCTTCCCTCCCCTCCCCTCCCATCCCCTCACCTCCCTGAACCTCCAGATTTATTTAACTCGAGCACGATGAATGTGTGGCAGGACATTATATGATGCAAATTGTATATCATCTCTCTGTTGGTTCGTGACCGTAATACATTATTATTCGCAATGCCTCCGGGAAGGGACGAGATCACTGGTGGCAAGTGGCGATGGATTTTTGTCTTATGCAAATCGGTCCGATGATATCACAGTGATATCATATATTCTCGCCTGGGAGTTTAATGACTTCATTACGGTGTCCGTGGCAGCGTCTGTATCAGATTTCAGTCCGTATTCTACAAGTGTTTTAGAACCATATTTTCTGCCCAGATTCGATTTTCAGTTTTTGTGCGGATGAAGGCGACTGCTCGACACGGAGTATGTATCATAGTACATATCTTATTCTTTTTTTTAAGCAATCTTACAGTAAATATGACCTCAGACTTTCAGGCTATCATATTTTGAGGGATAACTATTGAAAAATTGCAGGATTTTATGTAAGTACATATATATATATACACACATAGAACTGAATACAACAGGATATTTACAATTGTTAATCTTTTTTCTTATGTTCTTTAATCGTCTCAGTATTATTGTACCATTAGGTAGGTGCTCAAACACCATTTGTCTGAAGGTCTCCATGTATTCATTCAAGCTTTGGCCTCCACATAGGCATCATCAGGAATCTACAAAAAAAAAAAAACAAGAAAAACTGCGATCACAAAACTTGGATAATCTATTTCGTGTTTTCCCTTACTTTTACATGCTATGTGCTGTGTTTTCCGAGTGTTGTTATGTTTTGTCTGCGTTTTACTTATCGCCTCCAAGTTTCGTGGCGCAGTTTTTGCGTACTCTGGTACCATCTTGAGAGGCAAAACTACCACCGGTAAAGGCCAGGATTCCTTTATTATAGCAATCCTCAGCCTCTCAGTTGCAGATGGTAGAACAATATGGCGATGCGATTCGCCACGAATGAAACACACGTTGAATACACTGAAGATTTGGACATCTCCGACTTCGCGTTTGATTACCGTTTGATTTAGCCATAATCTAAGAGAAAAAGAACATCAAAGATAATGACGTGCTGGAAGATGATAAAGACACATAGAAATACTTCATATAGCTGCACAGCAACACAAACATGAGACACTAGGCTCCCACGGAACCTCAAATTACCAGTCATTTATGGATATGCACAGTGAAAGGCCCGTAGGACTTGCTTAGTTGCGTTCCTTTCTAAAGTAACACACACACACACACACACACACACACACACGCAGCTCATGCCTGGGTTGCCTTATCTATATGGGTTAGGCACCAGGAATACAAGGTCAACAAACCACTCACACACTTACATAAACCTACATTATATGTCTTCACACCCTACAGTAAAATATACTTCTCCACTTTGCTTTCACTGTCCATCTTTCCTCTTTATTCTCACTTTCACAAGCATCATCATCATCATCTCTCTCTCTCTCTCTCTCTCTCTCTCTCTCTCTCTCTCTCTCTCTCTCGAAGGGAATTCGTCACCGGGCCAATGTTATAGCCAGGCACTTAATGAGCGACCCCCACACTCCTGTTTGCGGCTGGGGGTCACTCTACTCCTTCCTGGGGCAGAAAATCCTGGTCTTTAGCTTCCCATTATGTGTTCTTGTATATCAACTGACTGTTATATTTCTCTCTTGTGTCTCCCCTGATGATGTGATTATTACACGAAAGTGCACTTGGTAACTTTTCGTGTTTCATTTTCCCCGTGGACTCATAGGAATATCTTGATCACGCGCAAAATTGTGATCCTTTCCAATATATATATATATATATATATATATATATATATATATATATGTATATATATATATATATTTTTTTTTTTTTTTCATACTATTCGCCATTTCCCGCATTAGCAAGGTAGCGTTAAGAACAGAGGACTGGACCTTTGAGGGAACATCCTCACCTGGCCCCCTTCTCTGTTCCTTCTTTTGGAAAATTAAAAAAAAAACTGAGAGGGGAGGATTTCCAGCCCCCCGCTCCCTTCCCTTTTAGTCGCCTTCTACGACACGCAGGGAATACATGGGAAGTATTCTTTCTCCCCTATCCCCAGGGATAATATATATATATATATATATATATATATATATATATATATATATATATATATATATATATATATTTAGTGTCATTTAATGTCCTCATAGACATTATCGTTGAGATTACTGGAAGATAAACAATTGCGAAATGTTCTGGTAATTATAAAAGCTTCAATTCCTTAACGCACTAGACGTGAAGAGTTCTGATGCGATATGCGCTTATCCATCCCACGATTCGTTGATTTCATACTCCACAGATTACAGGTTATTCTCCCTTTGCGAATGATGATCCCTCAGTGTTTGTAAATGCAAAGGAGTTTTATGAGTTCGATCTCAATATACCTTGATTTGTTGGATGCATTCAGGGGTATCCCTCAGTCTATAGGTACCTATAGACTCGCTGACGGAGGCTTCCACGAGAGGCCTGACCAGCAGTAGTCTTAGCATCTGGTCCCATGACAAGACCCTGCATGACGCCACTGGAGACCTCAACCCCTTACCTTGTGGGGAATCCACCAAGCGTGGACGTCTGCGGAAGTTCGGGGTGTGAGAAGCGGCACTGCAGCCCTGTCCTCCAGAGTCACTGAGTTACAGCGAGTTCCCTTAAGCACTCAGGGAACGACCTTTGGGTAGGATAACGTGACCTTTGACGTCATATAGTCAAGGGGCGTAACGTCATGTACTAGGGGTTAAGACAGTGCTCCATTACTGTATCCCCTAAACTGCCAAACAGCCCATAAACAAGACAACTACCACTAATCTGACGCGGTAATTTTCTTGCGACGACCTAGTAAATGCTCAAGGTATCATTTGTATTACCACACGGAGCTCGCGGGGACCGCCGCGATGTTTATCTTAACCTTCGTGTTTACGTTGATTATAATGTTTTCCCGCTCTTGCGAGGCGTGGCCTCTGGCCCATAGGAGGAAGCGGAGGCTATGTCTGGGCTAGGTCGAACTAGGGACGTGTCACCTCACCTCACAGCCCCACAGCTTTGGGAGGTCGTGCTGGTGATAAGGCCACCAGGACCTGTAAACTCAGTGAGGGAAGTGTAGTCAGAGTCCTCAAACTACGGAGTAAGAAAGGAGCCAGTAACAGTGTTTTAGATATACACTGCAAACGGAAAAGCTGGCCGCTCTATTGACGCCTTTAAACAGGTGAAAATTGTGCCTGTATCGAAAGCAGGAAAAGACAGCTCTCTTATAACAAAATACACACCTGTGTATCTATTAAAAATAACTGGCAAACCTTGAAAATGATTCCAAAGACGAACTTCTTACTATCTAAAAAAAGACAATGAATCATTGAGTTCAAGGTAAATAAAGAATAGAATCATACAGTAATGAGATAAACATAATAGAAACGAGAGAAATAGCGGAAGCTAAAGGACACCCGAGAAACTTCGAACACGGATATGTAATCAAAGCCTTCGACTCATGCAATATAGTCTAAATCATCTGTCACTTGCCTGTATCTGCTGCCTATGAGAAGGAAGGGCAGATGAAGTAGCGGCACCAACCCCTCCCTCGAACTTAGACCTTCTAATTGGCCTGAGTCGTTTAGCATTCATTTCGCCAGCATTCGTGGTCATTTTAGCAACCTTCGTTTTACTCAATGCCAGCAAGCATCTCCCCAGTTATCATTACCTCTCTCTGGGACCCATCCGTCTAATTATGTTCTCACTAACCTCCTTTCACATCTCCAGCGATAATCTTCACTCACGATTCTCTTTCACGGGAGGGAGGAGGTCCGTGCTTAATCCAACACCATCACGCCTTTAGGACGACCTTGATTATATAAACTTTCACGTCATCTGGCTGGAGAGGTGTCTCCAAACTACCACTATCTTTCTTAGCTTCATCTATGGCTCTCCTGACTCTGTAGAACCTTTAAGACTATCTTCGACTATCAAAAGTCCTGTCATGTGGCACACTCTCATCCTCAAGCTGAGGTCCTCCACTTTAAGATACTTCAACGTCCTCCAGAGGGAATGGTCGAACTCCTCTCATACAGTTGGTGGGTGGGAGAGGGATTGAAGCCCTCACGTTTTCCACTCGTAATGATCTGGAGCAAATCATGATCCTCCCTCCCCATATTCCAGACCGTCACGACTGCACGTCTAACTCTGGGTCAGATTTCTTCACCTCTAATCCTTCCCACTGTATCTACACAATCTCGCCCTCCAGCTGGTTCATCTGGCCACACTCTTACAGAGTGATGTATAGTAACAACACCTCCTCTTTAAGGAGCCGCTTCTAAACGTAGATATTCGCAGTTTAATAACTGTACTAACATGCGAGAGGTATTTCACACTTTCCTCAGCTGGATTAGCACCTTCCCTCTGGTGATGGAAGCATGTGTATCCCCCCCCCCCTTCCTCTAAGACTACCTGGTCTTCCAGTTGGTGGTTCAGCCATTCTCGCTCCAAGGCTAATCAGGCAAGGGGCCTTGGCATATCGCGTTCATCTCTTATATCTGCTCGAGATCATTGCAGGTACCTTATCCGTAAGGAAGTGCGACAGCCTCTCTTCGTCATCCACTGATAAGTCTTTGTAGTCTTTAGCCTGACGCATCTCTGTCTTCTTATGTCTGACTGTCTTTCCTCTCTCCAGACAGCCACATTTGAATACCACAACCCATAAAAGCCACCATAGGAGCCACAAGCTCAGCCACTCATCGATAATTCTTAGGGAGATCATTTGCACATATCTCTAGCCATCTTGTATATTGCATTGAAACTCGAGGTTTTAGTAGCTCGTCGCTCCTCATACACCACATTACCTCAATTCTTTCTATCAAACTCCCACCTCTTCCCCTCCTTAATGTTCAGGAACCGATATATCAAAGCCTTCTTTACTCCATCCTCTCATCTTCTTCCCATTCCACCATTCGTGTACCAAACACTTAACCTAAACACTGTAGGACTCGTCCCTTGGATACCTTCCACTCCTCTCTCTACTCACCAAGTTTCATTTATAAGTTCCTCTCCTACTCACCAAGTTTCATTCATAAGTTCCTCTCCTACTCACCAAGTTTCATTTACTTATAAGTATGCCTTTCTTCTCATAGTCTTTCCTGGTATCTCTGTATACAGGCCACATTTCCAAGCTCACTCACCACTCGCAGGTCTTCGAAAGGGCCGTTGAGAGCATACTCATGCATTCTTCTCCATTACCAAACCTGTTTCTAATGGCTGTGGGCAATGTGTTATACAATATGAGGCTCCAGACGTCGAGACACGTTTCTCTTATTGTATTTATTGCACATCACGATTTCAGATGTAAATGTAGAGATTGTGATAAACACCGACGTCAGTTTTGGTAAGAGGATAGTTCCATGATTAGATAAAAGCTTAGGTAAGTTGAGCAAAAGCTTAAGTAAGGGATGCCTACTCTCTTTGTTTCCTAATTGATGATTTCCAAGCTTTATGCGATGTATATAATGTATTGTAATTTCCTCGTTTCTCTAAACCCACCGTACTAACTTCCTACCCCGAGAAGGACTGACTGTCTTTGTGGGGGGGAATATCCTGCAGCGCTCAAGAAGTAAGCCAAGTCCACCTGGCGGGGCCATAGGGCATAAAGTTAAGTGGCGTGTGTGTGTGTGTGTTTCTTTGTAGGCTATATGGGAAGAATACAGGACTAGTAAGGAGTAAGTGTTCTGTATCTTCACCATGGTATCTGCATCGTAGGCATGAAGGGTCTTGAGATGTGCTGAATCGGTGCTAACAGTAATGTAGTCATGGGTGATGTCCAGAGTGTGGACGGGAAAGTGTGACTCTTGTGTGTCTAGGGAGTGTGGTTTCAAATGGATATATGTATGGTGGGGTGGTATTTAAGACTGAGCTGGGAGGCCAGTACTGTGTTTAGTGCTTGTCGGGTCACTGCAGTGTGAATGTGTCTTGTTAGTATCGAGTTTGTATAGGTATGGGGGGGGGAGGGGAATTTATGAGTTCTTTGACGAGGATACAGTCTGTTTCGTTACATAGCGATGATACAGCCTTGCCAAGTATGATTTCTCAATTAAGATGTGCCTTCAAGCAGTAGTGGGTGAATAGAATATACTGAACGAGAGGATGTGGTAAATGTGGACAGCATATAGAAGTTTGAAATGTTGTATGATAGTAAAATGTTCGATAGATAGGGAACCACGAGTGTGAAAAACTTCCATCTGTACAGTACAAATAGTTCATTGCATATTTTTTTACTGTACGGGGAGGGAGGCGGTGAGGGAGTTGTACACTCATGGGGCTCCATCTCTTGACATTTCCCTACTGTAATATAGCATTCTAAATTTCTCATATGCTGTCCACAGTCACAAAGTCATCACCAAAGTCATTCCATTCATCCAGTGCTATAATGACTTTCAAGACGTCTTTAGTCTTTTCGAACGAATTTCTTACTTAAGTTCATGTTATGGTCTCCTGTTACTCGATCAGCACATCTTTCGAAGAACTGTTCTCTGCTGATCTCATGTGTCAGGTTTAGGGAACTTGAAAGCTGTGTTGAGGTCTCCCTTTACTCTTCTCTCTGCCATGGTGTGTGTGTGTGTGTGTGTGTGTGTGTGTGAGTGAGTGTGTGTGTGTGTGTGTGTGTGTGTGTGTGTGTGTGTGTGTGTGTGTGTGTGTTTTCTCTCTTCTTATTTTGCTTTTCTCTCCAAATGAGGAAAGGAGCGTTGGCTCCCCCTCCATCATAACACCCCACCAGCCGTCCATTTTTTCCCCTCCATGATATTTCGTCAACACCAGAAGACAGCAGAGGGTACGATGTCCCCTCGTATAGACGGAGGTTCACCCGTTCTTAATGAGTCCCATCTCAATAATTTCAATCAGTAAAGCCTCTTCCGTTTTCTTAATCTTTTTTTTTAGAAAGTGAATCCTTTCGATTCGTTTTTCGTTATTTTGAGGGGGTTTCTTTTTATATTTTCGGATACCATTATTGTAAGTCTTGACTCTGGATAGTAGAGATGTCATCCTAAAGGTCATTGATAATAGTGATGACAGAGTACGTAACTAATGACATTTTTTTTCGTCAATATTTTCGTGCACACACACAAAAAAAAAATATATATATATATCATTCCAACCTCGGGGTTAGAAAATGTCATTCTCGTCCGCGACATTCCCTTTCCTTGGAACGGATCTGTAACCACTGCTTCCACTCCTGTCAAAGTCATCATTACCGCCATAATCATTACAGATGTCACTGCCATTACCACTACCACTGCAATCATCGACACCGCCACACTGGGAAAGCGAACCGCACACAGGGACCCGTTACAAACAATCTCCAGTGTCAGCAGATCTACCGAGGATCCCCTTGGGAAGCACTCGTTGTCACTCTGGTGTTCCTCTCATCCAGGTATCATCTTCACTACAGCCGCCATCAACGCTGCCAGTCCATACCATCATCACTACCCACTGTTGCCAACTGCTCAGAGACGATCACCAATCATCTCCTTCAGTATTTTTCCTTGCTAACGTCACCATCAAAACAGAACTACCACCATTTTACCTACCAGCGCCATCAATGCTAGAACTACTGTCAGTAGCGGAACTACCACCATTACTTACCAGCACCATCCTTACTAGAACTAGTGACATTAGTGGAACTGCCACCCATCGCTTACCAGCACCATTAAGAGCAGAACTACCACCATCGTATGATAACACCATCAGCGACAGAACTACCACCATTAAGAGCAGAACTACCACCATCGTATGATAGCACCATCAGCGACAGAACTACCACCATTAAGAGCAGAACTACCACCATCGTATGATAGCACCATCAGCGACAGAACTACCACCATTAAGAGCAGAACTACCACCATCGTATGATAGCACCATCAACGACAGAACTACCACCATTAAGAGCAGAACTACCACCATCGTATGATAACACCATCAACGACAGAACTACCACCATTAAGAGCAGAACTACCACCATCGTATGATACCACCATCAACGACAGAACTACCACCATTAAGAGCAGAACTACCACCATCGTATGATAGCACCATCAACGACAGAACTACCACCATTAAGAGCAGAACTGCCACCATCGTATGATAGCACCATCAGCGACAGAACTACCACCATTAAGAGCAGAACAACCACCATCGTATGATAGCACCATCAACGACAGAACTACCACCATTAAGAGCAGAACTACCACCATCGTATGATAGCACCATCAGCGACAGAACTACCACCATTAAGAGCAGAACTACCACCATCGTATGATAGCACCATCAGCGACAGAACTACCACCATCACCATCCCCCAACACCAGAACTACTACCGCAACCCAAGTCATCTCTGGTATGAACCAGACCATCATGAAAGTCACCACAAACATAACCAACACTACCTTACCACAACTATGCCACCAAACAACCACCACCATCAGACCATACAACCACACAACCATACCACCAACCAGACCGGTAGACCATCTCTACCCCCGAAGCAACACCACCATCAGACCCAAACGAAGAGATAGACTCTGTACCATCATAACCCACAACACACACACACACCAGGCGAAAATACCAACGCCACTTCGATGATCTCATCCCTACACTACCACATCAGCCGCTACATCTCCCACATCAGCGACACACGCCGCACCACCAACGGGGAAAGCTACCAAAGAAAACATGAAAGCAAGAACGAGGAACTAACTCATAAGTTTCATGAAAGCAACAACGAGGAACTCCCTCCTTTCCAGTCGTCTCGAGGGGATCAGTGTCCTCCTGAAGAAGACTTCGTCGAAACGAGTTGAAGCTAAAAGACAGTAAATACATCGTTATTGCTTTCAGTTTAGCTTTCCTCCTAGCTTTTTCTACCACTTGTCTCTGTGCGGAGTACTTATACTGCCTACGCCACACCAAAGATCCCCGTACAGTCACCACAACACTACTTAAGCGCTACCTCCCCCAGTACAGCCACCGTCACCCTTGCCACACGACACCGTCAAAGAAGCCACCAAAAACCCACACACTAGAATCATACTACTGACACTGCACCATTATCACCACCTCCACCTCATCCTCACCGCAACATCACCATTACCACCACAGCCTCACTACTACCACCACTACACCACCAGCCCAGCTGGCCACATAACCCAAGGACTGTGAACTCGGAAAACTCCTTAGAAAAAAAGAATGAAATCGCTTTATGTCATCCAGCGTTCTTATCAATCCCTTGTGCACGACGGTACGACTCTTGAGTATGACGGTACGACCCTTGTTCACGATGAATACGACCCTTTTGCACGACAGGACGGTACGACCCTTGAGTACGACGGTACGACCCTTGCGCACGACCTGTTCGACCCTTGCGCACGACGGTGCGACCCTTGTGCACGACCGCACGACCCTTGTGCACGACCGCACGACCCTTGTGTACGACCTGTACGACCCTTATGCACGACCTGTACCTACCTGCTCGAGGTACGACCCTTGTGCACGACCTGTATACCTACCTGCTGGAGGGTCGTGCCGTCGTAGTGGTGGGATTAAGACCCATAAGTTTCCCACGCCACTCTGCGCGACGTTAACCAACACCATTTTCTTAAATCTAATCCCAGTACGGGTTTATGACTGTGGGTCACTCCATGTTCATCAAGGGGGGAACCTTAATTCTCCATCATCCCCGCCGCTCTGCCGCTCACTTCCATTCTCATTAACCTGACTCTTAGATAAAGAACCCTTCCTGTGAGAATCATGATTCGAGACGCTAAAACATACCTCCATCCCGCTTGATCGTTCTCGCTAATGATATTTTCCAGTCAGAACTCTACACTCTCTCTCTCTCTCTCTCTCTCTCTCTCTCTCTCTCTCTCTCTCTCTCTCTCTCTCTCTCTCTCTCTCGCCCAAGAAATTGTGAGGGGGTTGAGGAGGGGTGACGCTGGCGGGCGGCCGCAAGCGATATCTCCCGTGTTAATCGATTTAAAAAAGAAAAAAAAAGAGAGAACTCACCTGAGCCTCGAATGGATCTCCATCACCGAGCAGAAGTGCCACTTTTAAAACACCAGCAGGATCTCGGACCGACACCACCACACACTACAGTGCTGAGGGGAACGTCATAGAATAACTGTAGAAGTTAGTGCCTTGGGTTGGGGTTGGGTTGGGGTTTGGCTTTGGCTGGCACGCCAACGATGAACTATGCCTGGCCCAAGGGCGAAGAACCAACGCAGCCCACCGGCGTCGACTTCAAAGAACACCGCGCTCCATCTAGACTAATTACAATCAATTAGGTTCGGTCTACGTCCAGCGTTCCCCTCCGCCACCACAAGTGCTCTCTCACCCTACCTGTTGTTGTTTAAAAGCTGGCTGGCTCGTATATGAGTCTTTGGCCCGTGGAAGGTCCTGCAATGTAGCCTCGTTGCCTGAATTTGCACGGTCCGGGGAGACCATTGTCTCCGCATTTTACCCCAGCATTCCCGCGTCTCCTTTGTTCGCGCGCGCGCGCGCGCGTGTGTGTGTGTGCGTGTGTTTGAGGCAAAAAGTGGGAAATCCCTTATGTATGAATAGAAGATGGGAATTTCACGCCCACCAATTACTTACAACCCCTCTCGAGAATAGACGATAAAGGAGCTTTTTAACTGTGCAAATTCTATTGTTTTCCCATACAATAGAAAAAGAGGAAGGGGGAGGGGGGGGTCGGTCTTTTTATTTTGAGGGGTTAGGAGGTTAGGGCCCCCCCATAAAGTGGCACAGACGTCTTTTGAATAATATATATATATATATATATATATATATATATATATATATATATATATATATATATATATATATCGGAAAGGATCACAATTTTGCATGTTTACCAAATGGCGTCGTAGCAACGTCTCTTCGTTGTATATCAACTGACTTGTATATCTTGTGTCTCCCCTGATGATGTGATTATTACACGAAAGTGCACTTGGGAACTTATCGTGTATCATTTTCCCCATGGTTTCATAGGAATATATATATATATATATATATATATATATATATATATATATATATATATATATATATATATTTATATGTAGAGAGAGAGAGAGAGAGAGAGAGAGAGAGAGAGAGAGAGAGAGAGAGAGAGAGGCTGGCTGGCTGTAGCATGTGTTCAAATACCTCCCGAGAGAGATTTATCTCACAAGCTTGACGAAAGTAATACCATATTAAAAAGAGGTAATATACGCATAGTAATTATAGACCCAAGCCTGCCTGACGTCGCTTCGCTTTAACTCACCGAGGAAAACCAAGATGTCTTAAATCACGCCGGTCCAGTCCAGTCCCACCTCCCTACCTCCCCTCCTCGCCAACGTATAATCAACCTGATCACTCATCATTAAACCACTTTTTTATATTTTTTTATCAATTTTTTTTTTTTTGACCAAAAGAGGAGGAGGAGGAGGAGGAGGAGGGAAGATTTTGTGGAGGAGGAGGGAGGGTCGTTGGTAGGTTGGTTGGTGGTGGGCGACCGCCCGCCCGCCCGCCCGCCATCCCTCCTCCCTCACACCTCCTCCTCCTCTTCGCTTCTCATCTCCACGTTCACAAATAATCTTCGCACCCGTTGTGGTAGCCCCGGCGTCATTACCTGCCGTAGTAGTCCTAATGATCAACCCCCTCCCTCACACCTGCCCCTCATCAAATAACTACTGCTGCCTGGGAGACGAGAGTCATTAACATACATCACTAAAAAGAGGGAGGGAGGAAGAGAGGGAGGGGGAATGCTGCTGCTGCTGCTGCTGCTGCTGCTGCCAACGACGCTTCGTATCAACTCATACATTGTTATTACCAATTACGTCGCCCAGCTCGTCATCCGCAATCTGACGTCCGGGAAACCGTGGCAAAGCTAGGGAGAGATAGAGACAAGAGTGTTGTGCAGCCACCGACTAGGGCTGTGTGTGTGTGTGACAGGTGCTACCCGCCTGGGTATCGGAGAGAGTAGTTGATGACACCATACTCTTCCTTGCACAGCGAGGCAGCACTTCAGTGTGGCTGTCATGTTGCCTTCCTTTGGCCCAGGTAGATGTCTTCTCTCTCTCTCTCTCTCTCTCTCTCTCTCTCTCTCTCTCTCTCTCTCTCTCTCTCTCTCTCTCTGTGCCTTACCCACGCGTGGACTGCTGGATATCAAGTCCACTGACATACAGTCACTCTCTCTCTCTATGCCACACACAGGACACTTGACGACATATAACCCGCACGACTCCTCCTTCATGACGAGAGATCTTACTGCGGCGAGCGCTACGCGCTAGGCCTTGCCCTTTGGTTGAATCTCCTCGAAGTGGTCGTAAGCACTCTCTCTCTCTCTCAACGAGGCAGTTAGTGGGAAAAGGCAAACTAGGGTCGTTTCAGGTCACTTTTCAGGTAGAACAAGGACACAAAGCAGGTGAGAAACAGGGTAGGACAGGTCAAAAATCCAGGTCACGAACCAGGTACAGGTAAAGAGGCATATACCGTCCCCTCTGCTGTACAGACAAACATGCTGGCAAAATTTCATACACACGTACTCACGGTAGCAAAAGTATCTTACCACTTTTTGTGCGAAACACTATGACACCACGGACGAAGGAGTCTGAGAAATTCCAATCGGTCTGTCCTCGCACTGGTAACCTTACGCTCATGGTATTGTGATAAACATCGATATCTAGCGATATTTGCTGTCAATTCGCCGCAATGAACGTTCTATTGATTTCATATAAAGTGAGGATGCCATAATTATCAGAAGATTTGCCTTGCATTTTAGCTTACCAGCCCTAGCGAGACAATACGAATCGTATCGCTTGTTTCAGAAATTTCCGGTCGCATCCGGGAAGATACTTTTTCCTTTCTTTTTTTTTTTGATCGTGTGTACTAACAGCAAAAGTCTTGTAAACTTTGGCCCAGACATTTGATTTCCAAGGGTTTCATAAATCGCAGAGCATCATTTGCTTAACATACAAAAAAAAAAAAAAAAAAAAATGCCAGGAGCATTAGTGTTAAAACGAACATGCCCATATGACATGATATATCACGGAGAGCGAACATTTTTTCATAGTCTCAGAAACACAGTTAAATTCTGAGAACATACATTGACTCGCCGAATTAACAGTGCCTGGATGCGAGATGTTCATAAAAGATCGTTTTTTTTCAGCAGAAATCAGGAGATGGTGTCTTGATCTATGCTGACAACTGCCTGGGTTAAGAGTAAGCAAGCTACACACGTCGTTCTTAAGATACTTAAGATATCTAAGTAAGGTACAGTACCACACGAGAAACTACGACGTGAATTCAAATCACGTGGAGTAGATCACTTTATGTGCGAGGGTCTGCTAGATAAGAGCGCGTAGTTTTAAAGGGCGAAGCCTCGGAATGGCTGAACGTGACGAGTGGTGTACCTCAGGGGCTGGTCCTTGTCCCTACTCATTTCATGTTCTGTCACTAATCTAACAAGTGAGTCTCGTATCTAAGATGTCCAGTTCTGAGGATAACTCAAAACTAGAAGGTAGAACTGTAAATGGGCAGTAATGTGATATAATTCAAAGAGGTCTTAACGAACTAGCTTCGTGATCAGACAAATGGAAGATGAAATCTATTGTAAACAAATGTAAAGTTACGCACTTTGGAGTTGAAATTACTCTACACGACTACCCAATCCATGGAAGGCCGCTATGGTAAATAAAGAGAAGAATCTTGGAATTGTTTTGAGTGACGATCTGGAGTATACTGAACATTGTCTGGGAGCAAGTAATAAAGGAAAACTGATGATAGGTTCATAGCAAAGAACATCGACTATAAAACACCAGAAATTTTTCTGATATTTGTTCTCTTATACTCAAGCAAGAACACACTTTGAATAATGCAGTCTATTTCTGGTCCTGCACCTGCAAAAAAAGATGAGGAGAAACTAGAACAAGTACAGAGATTGGCAGCAAAATTGATGCCATCTTGAGAAACCTGGCTTATGAAGAGAGGTTAAAAAATTGAATTTCTTGTCTGTCAAGAGGCGTAAACTTCATGGTGACCTTAAACGAGTTTACAAAATTTCGTTTAAATTCTACAACGTAAATCACGAAGATCCACTTGAAATACAGGATAGTACAATTACAAGGACAAATGCAAATAAAACTTGGAGCTAAATGATAAAAACTCAACGTTGAAAAAAAAAATGTTTGGAAATAGATGCGTTGAAAAATATTTGGAAACGGATGCGTTGAAAAATATTTGAAAATAGATGCATTGAAAACTAGAGTCAATGAATTACCGTCAAACGCTGTAAATGTAAACTAGATATTATATCTTCAAACACTGGTTAATCATATATATCGTCAGTAAAGGTATGTGCTGAATGAATACACGGGGAAAAAAATGTAAGTTGTACATAAATTTCACGTAAAACTTCAGGGAACAGGAAAATACACGACGTGTCAAGCGCTTTCGTATAATTACCTCGTCAGGACTGAGTACATACAGAGAGAACCAGATTATGATACACCAGCCGCCACTGGGCGGGGCCCGGCAGATGAATTATGACACAGGTGAAGGGATTATGACACAGGTCACCCTCGACCAACCTCATCTCTCTCAAGTGACGAACCCAGGTTAACCTGTATTCTGGGAAACATATTTACAATCTTTTTTTTTTTCCACTTATAGTAATATAAACCAACATTTTGATTCATATTGATGTCTCTTTTATGTTTGATAAGAGACGATTCAATCATATTTCTATCCACTGCTATGTTAATGTTATATGATAAATCTGATCCAGTCAATTTGGTGACCAAAGTAACATTGAGTAATATTTTTTGTTGTTTAACCCAGATATTAAGAACGTAGTTAACGTTCTTAATGTGTATATATATATATATATATATATATATATATATATATATATATATATATATATATATATATAGTGCAATGAACGTGCACTTTCATAGAACGCATAGTACCCTCCAACTGCCAGGATTCGAACCCAGGACCTTTTGCGTGGTAGTCAAGAACGCTAACTGTTAAGCTATGATCGCCCGTAATAGGGAAATAGCTATTCGATTACAAGTAATCGAATACCCTTCGTTTCATATCTATGAGCAGTGGGGTCTACACGAAGGTATTAAGAATATATGGTGTGGGAGGAAAGTTGTTAGAAGCAGTGAAAAGTTTTTATCGAGGATGTAAGGCATGTGTACGTGTAGGAAGAGAGGAAAGTGATTGGTTCTCAGTGAATGTAGGTTTGCGGCAGGGGTGTGTGATGTCTCCATGGTTGTTTAATTTGTTTATGGATGGGGTTGTTAGGGAGGTAAATGCAAGAGTTTTGGAAAGAGGGGCAAGTATGAAGTCTGTTGGGGATGAGAGAGCTTGGGAAGTGAGTCAGTTGTTGTTCGCTGATGACACAGCGCTGGTGGCTGATTCATGTGTGAAACTGCAGAAGCTGGTGACTGAGTTTGGTAAAGTGTGTGGAAGAAGAAAGTTAAGAGTAAATGTGAATAAGAGCAAGGTTATTAGGTACAGTAGGGTTGAGGGTCAAGCCAATTGGGAGGTGAGTTTGAATGGAGAAAAACTGGAGGAAGTGAAGTGTTTTAGATATCTAGGAGTGGATCTGGCAGCGGATGGAACCATGGAAGCGGAAGTGGATCATAGGGTGGGGGAGGGGGCGAAAATTCTGGGGGCCTTGAAGAATGTGTGGAAGTCGAGAACATTATCTCGGAAAGCAAAAATGGGTATGTTTGAAGGAATAGTGGTTCCAACAATGTTGTATGGTTGCGAGGCGTGGGCTATGGATAGAGTTGTGCGCAGGAGGATGGATGTGCTGGAAATGAGATGTTTGAGGACAATGTGTGGTGTGAGGTGGTTTGATCGAGTGAGTAACGTAAGGGTAAGAGAGATGTGTGGAAATAGAAAGAGCGTGGTTGAGAGAGCAGAAGAGGGTGTTTTGAAGTGGTTTGGGCACATGGAGAGGATGAGTGAGGAAAGATTGACCAAGAGGATATATGTGTCGGAGGTGGAGGGAACAAGGAGAAGAGGGAGACCAAATTGGAGGTGGAAAGATGGAGTGAAAAAGATTTTGTGTGATCGGGGCCTGAACATGCAGGAGGGTGAAAGGAGGGCAAGGAATAGAGTGAATTGGAGCGATGTGGTATACCGGGGCTGACGTGCTGTCAGTGGATTGAATCAAGGCATGTGAAGCGTCTGGGGTAAACCATGGAAAGCTGTGTAGGTATGTATATTTGCGTGTGTGGACGTATGTATATACATGTGTATGGGGGGGGGGTTGGGCCATTTCTTTCGTCTGTTTCCTTGCGCTACCTCGCAAACGCGGGAGACAGCGACAAAGTATAATAGATATATATATATATATATATATATATATATATATATATATATATATATATATATATATATATAAAATCTTTTGCCTCGCTTGTATATCCATCTCCATCACACACATAATTTTTGACAAGTAACTCGCTCGTTCTCTGTAACTAGATTTTCCTGATGCGAACCCCCTCGCGTAAGCCCTGTCTTCTGACCAAATCTCCTCCTAAGACTCGTGATTACTCTCTCTCTCCTCTCTCTCTCTCTCTCTCTCTCTCTCTCTCTCTCTCTCTCTATCTCTCTCTCATTTCAAGCTTGTCCTTGCTATTGTCCCGTTCATCTTTCCTGTGTGTTCCTCATTTCGGATGAGCCAATATTTGTGTCAAATCTGTCGTCTCTTACTTGCTCCTCTTACACACTCCTCACATGCCATCTGTCTTGCACCGCTCGTAATGTGAGTCATTTGTAGTTCCAGTAACTGGATTCTGTATTTCACACAGAGAAACGGAAGGACATACCCTACATTAACCCGAATCAGTAGTGATACAATAATGCGTATGTGATACCTGAGTTCTCTCCACCATATACTCTGTTGAAGTCTTGTTCACTTGTGCCTCTGGGGTGCACACAGACACACGTCTCTTATCAAGCTTTTGGTACGAACTGCTCACTGTGAGGGACACAGGAAACAGAAAGCACGTAGAAAGAAAGCATAAGCGGAGTTCTTCAAGGGAGGTGGTGAGGATGATGATACATGAATATGACGTACAAATCAAATCGTATTTTGGGAATGAGAGTGATAGTAAACGCCAGTGGTGTAATACACATGTAATTGAGATTACTAGAAGAAAGTACAGGCATCATATGGCGGAGATGAGCGAATGAGGAAGAAGATATGTCTGAAAGAGAGAAGATGAGGGTAATGTTTTTCAAGCCTCTTCGAAAAATGGAAAATCAAAACAAACATCAACAGATTCACCCTGGAAGCGCTTGAGAATATTAATACTAACGTAGTCATAGAGGGTAACAGAACAATACACCACAAGAACGATCAATTCCGAGGCCATGCACTGAAATCAAAAGTCTTGAAAAGTAGAACACATTAACAAAAGAGCCATATAAGATAAAGAGCAGCTCTGGCCAGCGTGTACTGATTCTGACACGCGTCGGAGAGGGGAAAAGATTACGTCTGGTAAACGCTTTGATCCTCCCCATACTGACCTACTCCTCGTCACCCACATATCTCGCCTCCCCCATCACGCGCTTGCTGAAGCTACAATGTGCTCAGAATAAGCCACCAACGATCACTCGCAGATGGTAAATGCTCCTGCAGCGAAAATACCGAGGAAAAATTTGAACGAGTTTAGATGAGAGAAACTGGTATGTGATTAAGGGTGTAGAAGAGAAGTTACGAGACTGAACCTCAGACCATGAAAATTGAGCTTAAGCAAGAGTGTCTCGGAAGAATCCAGGACATTATCAACAAAGGAGGAGCGACGAGGGAGAGAGAGAGAGAGAGAGAGAGAGAGAGAGAGAGAGAGAGAGAGAGAGAGAGAGAGAGAGAGAGAGAGAGAGAGAGAGCGTTTTTGACAGTATAATAGTAGAGAACGTTTAGGGAGGCCTCGCCAGTGTATAACTCCCTCTCCGTACAGTACAAATGGGTAATTTACACACGCGTACACCCCGAGTTCACCAGTGATACACAGATAAAGCATCCACCATATGTCTCCAGCAAGACCATCCACACACGTCGGTAAATCCCACAACCACACATCTGTCCACTCTGTACCCACGAATCTTTTGCTTATCCACTGTACTACCTTCCCCCTCTCCAAACCTTTTCCTTTTTTTTTTTCCCCATTCTTAATTACCCAACTGAACATCAAAGAAAGAATGAGGCTGACACTGCCTCATAATCTTCATCTCCTCCACCTCATTTCGAGGCGCACAGAGTCTCCCTCATTCCCTTATCTTCGCCGTCTCTCACACACACAGCTCTTTTCTCTGGTGTTCCACATTTACCTGTGCTTCACGTGTGTGACGTTCGCCATCACTTTCATCTCCTGTTGTTTCACCTCCTGAGCTCTTCTCTTCGTCTTCTTCCTTCTTCTTCTTCTTCTTCTCCTCTTCCTCCTTCTCTTCCTCTTCCCGAAGGGCCTCATAACTCATTATCTCCTTTCATCCGACTCACACTCTCTCCATCATAAGAGATATTTTACAAGGTGGCGAGTCGTGCCCTCCAGCGAACCTTGAAACACCCAGCTCCTCCTCCAGCCCTAGCGGACCGACCAATCACGACCGGTACGCCCTCCAAGACCTCCATTCCCATTGGCCCGCGGACGAGGCCAAAGACGCTGCTCCCGGAGTTGTCTGAGATGCGTGCAAAGGAGTCTGGGCCAAGGTGTGAAGCGGACAGCTAAATTGAAAAGCTGTCGAGGGTGGAGTGAGCGGTAATACCCGTAATCATAGCCGTAAATTCTTATCCCGCTGATCTGGGGTCCTTAATCATGACAAAACCTGAGGCCACACGCGAGATGGTCAGGTGAGGCCGAGGCTTGAAGGGAGGGAGGGGGGGGGGGGGGGTGAAGCAGGCCAATCCACCCAGGCTCACGCTGCCCACGGAACGGAGGAAAGAGAGAGAGGCGAGGAACATGGAATACGAGAAGAAAGGAGTGAGGAGACGCAAGGAACGGGGCAGCTTAAACACACACACACACACACACACACACACACACACACAGAAGGGAAAGTGGTCAGTCGACCTCAAGGAAAAGACGGAACAGGGCGAAAGGAAGGAGAGGAGAGGAGAGGATAACCCCAGGCTGGCAATGATAACGGGACGGTGGTCCGAGATGAAGGGGGCGGGGACAGAACTCATCTTTAGTGAAGCGATGGATGGGAAGGAGTGATGATGATGATGATGATGATGATGGGGGTTAAGGGAGGAGGAGGGAGAGTGACTATGAATATAAAAAGCTAGGATTGATGATCAGTGATGAAGTCGACGATACAGGAATAATGGGGCACAAGAGAAGAGACATGAATGTAGAAGTGATGGTAGAGTGATGAAAAGTAAAAAGGACGTGGGGTGATGAAAGTGGTAACAGAAGGAAATGGAGGAGGAAGAGTAGGCCTCGTAGTGTATGAGAGAAGTGGTAGGAAAGGAGACAGGCGAACAAGACGAAGAAGGAAACAGAGTCATATGCCAGTTTTTACGCTGGCAAACGAGAGAAAGCAGAGCATACAGAGGGAACACGAAAGCCACACAGACGCTCACGACAAGTGAGGAGAATCGACAAGTGATACAGGTGGTGTGGGAACGGTACACAGAGATTTGGATGAGGAAGGAAGACATGGAAATGTACGGACGAGAGAAGCAGATACAGTGGATGAGTGAGAGGGTGTGGGAAGAGACGTTTTGGGGTTTGAGAAAAAAAGAGGGAATCAGTCATATGAAAAAGACAAATGAAATGGAAATGTTGAAAAGTTAAAAAGGGTCGTAGTAAATGAGAAAAGAATCCCCAAAGGGATGGCCTTGCAGAAACGCCATTGTCAAATTCACTGTGAGGATCGACAGAAAGCGAAGAGCCAAAGAAAAATATGGAACTTAGAACAAGGAGAGAGAGAGAGAGAGAGAGAGAGAGAGAGAGAGAGAGAGAGAGAGAGAGAGAGAGAGAGAGAGAGACGGGCAGGTCATACGTGCAGAAAAGTTGCCTGGCTCGTGGTTGTCTGGTTTTCACATCTGACCTGGACAGACAGTGTAGGAAACCTGCACCAGGATCATTAAGCTCCTGCTTCACGAGGGATGCCAAACGAACCCTTCCGTTATCTGAGTGAGTCCTCGAACCTTACGTCAGGCATCACCGTCGTTCAGTGATTCATACGGTATGGAACAATCATGACTCTTAGTGAACCACCTCTGTGAACCGATTCTACGTAGACTAACCAACATTTCAGACTGTTGAAGAGGCAGAGATCATAAGACCTTCAGATACTCGCTCCATCTCCTCTACGTAGGCAGACACGAAAGCACAAATGGAAATAGGAAATAGCCGAAGTTGATGATACTAAGCTCTTAAAAAATAAGTGATAGAATCATGAAGAATGAAACGTTATACACAGCTAGTGGGCCACACACACACACACACACACACACACACACTTGATCGCCCTTTTCTGCGTCAGCGAGGTAGCGCCAGGAACATCCTCTCACGTACATGTGGTATTATAAATACAGATATGTTAAACTGATTACTTTTCATGACATGGAAGTATCAGGATAATCTATAATGTCATCAAGTTCCTTTTCTTCATCACATCTAATAGTTGAATGTTTTTGCATTCAGGTTAAACATGACTAAACCTGATCTTGACAGTCGAATACCAGAGATGTATCATCAACGTATCCTTTATATAGAATTGGCTTCTAACCTCTTTTTTTTTTCTTGTAGTAACACAGAAATATACGTTTTCCAAAGTTGGCCCAAATATATAGCCCATTTTCTATTCCACTGACCCGTTTTGTAAAGTTCACCATTTCACCAAAATATATTAATCTTTAACTGCGAAGTATAATCATCCCTCGTCCTGTTGTTTACCTAGATTATAAGAACTTGAAGTGTCATTTAGAAAGTAGCAATTCACCTTATATATATATATTGATAGTCTCTTCTAGGGAATATATGTAAAGAGGGATAAAGCTACACATCAATTTACCATAGCATAATAAACCCTGGTGATTTACAGAATCATAAAAATTATTGATAGTAAAAACATCTTTCGTTCGATAAGATTATTCAGGTACTAGAAACATGGTTGAATTATATGACGACCTGTTGATTGCTGACGATATGTGTCACATGGGAATATCTTCCTTTATGAACTTTGATCAAACCTTCCAACGCTTCAAGCGTGAAGCTTTTAGCGAATTGATTTAATGATGATGTCAACCAGTAGTCCAGGCGTTCCAGTATATCGAACTGGTTGGTCTATGTATCTTTATCTTCCGCTCTCAGAAGCAGGACAAAAAGTCACTGTATAATCATTCTCCATAGATCTGATTATATAGTTAAGATGACAGACGTATTGAATGATTACACAAGATTTTGGGAAGACAGACATGTTGATTCACTTCTTGCGTGTTCGATGAAACAGATGATGAATGTCATTATATCCTTCTCTGTTTAACTTATCTTTTCAGTATAGATGAATAGAGGGAAAATGATAATGATTAGTTACGTCTGATATATCATCATGTTGAAACATTAATTCGCTGTTTCAGTGGGACAAATACGGTCACTTGACTGTATTTGATTCCTTGGTTATATTTAACTTTGAAGGCATGACAAATATTTCTTTGCCAGAATCAGTTGCTGGTTATCACTATTGTCTTATGTATTCATTGTACTATGTCATTTACATATTCAAGTCTTAATTTATTTTGTCCATGTTGATATAGCCCGAAGCCAAGCATTTGTTGATTGGTTGTCTGGTCTTTAGGCCAATGAACAGCAAGGGTCATTGAGGCAGGTCCTGTATCCACCAACCACAAAAGTCTTTAACACTTTCTTCAGGTGTTTGTTTTAAATATAAGACCACGTACAACCTCATCTTGCATGGGGTTCCTGCTTAGCATTGTCATACGTATTCTACTTGAATAGATACAACTCTCTACTCTCCATTAGGTGTGTGTGTGTGTGTGTGTGTGTGTGTGTGTGTGTGTGTGTGTGTGTGTGTGTGTTTGTATGTAAAGATAAGCCATGATTAAGCTTAACACTGAGGTCTTGTCACTGACTGTCCGTTCTTGGGTTTGCCATTACTGGCCATTACTAACACAAGACACGTCCATGTAGTGTAGTGAGCTTTTTCAAGTGAGTCTGTGTGTTGTGTAAGATGTTTATGATATCCTTCGTCCCAATTAGATTCAGTCTATGGTTAATGATATCACCAGTAGAGTGGCAGAGGCAAATGTCTTGCAGAAAGTACTTTCTCTGTCGTGTGGTCATATTGACCGGTCAGAGGCTTGAGCACTAACCATGATTTTATTAGTAACTACTTTTATTTTCTCCATCGATTCGCAAACGAAGCTTCGAAGTGTTGTTCCTTGTCAATAACCTGTTGCAAGATATGTTATGTTCTAAGGCGCCATTACTAGAATTTCACGTTACTTAAATTGCTGCTCAGTCATTGATTATTCATATCAACCCATAGTTATGATAAAGGTACTGTGCATGGACAGCAGCAAAGACATATCACTAATCTTGTAAATAAACTGAATTTATAGATGTTAAACTATTTCATATTTCGTGCAATATTTTCCTTTACGTGATATTAGAAGATTATCCTCCTCTCAGATAGATATATCATGATGTAGGAAAATAGTCGATAAAAAAGAAGAATCTAAACTTATTTCCTTTGACTAGATACATTTAAGTAAACTCTATCATGAATTTGATAGGAAGAACTAAGTTATCCCAGAAATAGTTTTCTTTGTTGTCCATATAGATATAAGAAAACTAAGTTTATATGGATAACTAGTCTAGATTTTTAATTGCAAAAAATTTTCATCCCGTTGATATCGTAAAGTATCTAACGTAGTCAAACGTGTTCATATGATAAATCTTGACGAATATATTACCAGTGAACTATTCACACAATGTTGAGTTGACGAATGGGGAATTTTAGGTGCAACACCACTTACTGTTGCAATATCAATACCTCAGAAAATGGACAGAGCTTTGTATTAGAGGGAAATTGTGAAGCGAAAAGCCTTCCAATAGCAGTAAGTCAGAGAATAAGAAATGATAGGTACCAACTTTCGTCAGAATGTTTCAGTTGGATGGTAGAGCGGGAGGAATGCCTTAGGGAATCCCGAAGAACTTTAGTTTCGAATGTCCTCGCGCGCGAATACCTTCCATCGAATACCACGACAATTCAGGAGCCCTGCAGTAGATTCGTTTAAGTTCTGTACTGTGGAACATCCAGTGGACTAATGAAATTTGTGTTTGTTTCAACAGTTTTTTCTTTTTTATTGCCGTCCTGTATGTATGATTATGAAATGTATTCAAGTGATTGTCTTTCTATATTATTCCTACCTCGTGTGATAGTGTTCTGTCTGTATGATTTTTATTGCCGTCCTGTGTGTATGATTATGATATGTATTCAAGTGATGGACTTTCTGTATTATTCCTACTTCGTGTGATAGTGTTCTGTATTTCCTCAACTGTAAGATTTCCTATAGTTCTGTTTCCATATTTTGTATTCAGATTATAACATGTAGTTAATTTGTATCGCTTTTGGTGTTTTCCCTTACTTTTATGTGCTATGTACAGTGGGTTTTTCTCGAGTGCGTTTCTCATATATATAATCTATTTGCGTTTTGTATATCATATCTAAATTTTGTAACAGTTTTTTTCTCTGACTCCTGATGATGCCTCTGTGAAGGCAAAAGCCAGATTGAAATAGAATGGACAATTTTGGACTTAAGCAATATAAATATGTAAATAAGAACAGGACAAGAACCAGCCAAATGGTTTGTTAAATCACGTTAAAAATCATTGACTGGAGTAACGCCAATTCAATTTGTAACTTTACCAAGAGAAATATCATTGAATCTTCTATCATTAAACAAGCAAAGAACTGTAATATTGCTTTTCGTGAAAGTCTTTACAAACTGGATAGCTTTATCGTAGGCAAAATATAGAAACAGTTCCCTTTCTTGTCCACATAATGAAATTTTATGACAGACATAATGCCAGACCCGAACACCACCATCCGGTAATACTTGTTTGCCAATGGTGTCTTAGCTCTGTCTCTCCCTTGTATATCAACTGATTGTTCCACGGCTTCTGTCTCATTCTTGTATCTTCCCTGACGATGTGATTATTACACGAAAGTGCACTTGGAAACTTATCGTGTTTCATTTTCCTCGTGATACACTCGCAGTCGCCGTTTCTTGCGTTAGCACGGTTGCCCCAGGAGCAGACGAGGAGAGTCCACATCTGCTCACGTCTTGGTGTTATGTGTAAAGCACAGAAACCACAGCTCCTTATCCACAACCAAGCCCTACACACCTCTCCATGGTGTACCCGAGACACTTCACATGCCCTGGTTCAGTCCATTGACACAACGTCGACCCGAGTATACCATGTCATTCCAGTTTACTCTATCCGATGCACGCCTTTCACCCTCTTGCATTTTCAGCACCGATCGCTCAAAATCTTTTTCACTCCATCCTTATACCTCTATTTTGCTTTTTCGCTTCTCCTTGTTCCCTCCACTTCTTGCACTTACATTCTTTTTTGTCAATCTTTCCTCACTCATTCTCTCTATAAGTCCAAACCACTTCAGCAATTCCTCTTTAGGTCTTTCAACCACGCTCTTGATTACCACACCTCCATCTTACCCTTTCTTTACTTACTCGATCAAACCACCTCACACCACATAATATATTCAGACATTTCATTTCCAACATATTCACCCTCCTCCATACAGCCTTATGTGTAGCCCATGCCTAGCTTCCATACAGTATTATTGTGGCGACTATACCTTTAAACATGCCCATTTTTGACTTCCCAGATAACGTTCTCTCATTCCACACATTCTTTTATGCTCCCAGAACATTCGCCCCTCACCCACCCTGTGACTTACTTCCGCTTCCATGGCTCCCATTCGCTGTCACGTTCACATCCGAGGTATCTAAAGCACTTCACTTCTTCCAAGTTTTCTTAATGCAAACTCGCATCCCAGTTTACCTGTCCCTCAACCCTGCTACAGCTAATAACCTTCCATCTATGCATATCTACTCTCAACTCTTTCCAAACACTCTGGATTATGTTGTGAATGGTATCAAGCAGGGTTGTCAAATATGAGTGATCTGATTGAAAGTCATGTTGAGAATCGTTGATCAAGTGGTGGTTTTTCAATAAGTTGTACAATTTTTACATTCAATAATGGTTTCCATTGGCATCCCAACATCAGACGATACGCCTTGCGATGGCTTACATGTTTCATGTTGGGTTTTCTGTATCGAAAGCTTTCAAGTTTTGATTCACATGATAAATACGCAGGAACTGAAAGGTTTACATGGAGGATATTGAAACATTGGCTGAATACTAGGAATAACGAGATGTATTCATTTGGCGCTATTTGCTGATAGATGTAAATTCTCAAAATCGTTTGACATACGCGGGCAAAAGTATGGTAGCCCTGAGTATCTTGCCATCTGTTGGGATGGGAATTTTGGAATTTATCTCAGTGATTTAGTTCATCATGCTGTGACAAAATGAAGTACCTACGCATTCAGAGCAAAGTAACTGTATATAGGTCATGACCGAAACGTTCAGAGAAGAATGGGGTAAAACAGTTGGAAAATATCACCACTTCCTCTTTCAACGCCAGTGAGAGACTGAGAAAAAGATATACTTCAGTGTTGTCAAACTAGGCATTCTGTGAGGCTAGATTGATCAAATTCATTTTCTTGTTGGTGTAATTTTCTTTTATTTGTCTTTTTCCGCCGTCCATTAAGCAACTAATCATTTTGTATACGCCTTTTTTTTTTGCTAGGTTTCGTGTTAAGGAGTGATATAGTGAGTCTTTGGGTCTGATGACTCCCTATTAAAGAGACTGCCCTATTTCGAACACTATATTTAAGATACGAGTATATTCAGGATTGTAATAGTTTCCCATTGTAGTTCGTTGGATGTTTCAAAGAAAACGAAATTTGAAGGGTAAACGAAAAGAGTCTTTCTTTACGTAGCTCGATTGTCAATCACGGGTCTAGCATTCTTCAGCAGTGTGCATCACCTTGTGCAAAATTAATGATAGGCTCCTTGACTATAAGGTTTCGATAACAGAAGATTGAAGACAAAAAATGATGTAGTTTCAAGTTCTCATAGAGAGATACTAAACATTTTGTAAACTTGAATATTTTTATTAAGATAGCAAATTGTATGTTGTATTGATTAGAAATAAGAATGTATGCACTAACTGGACGACGAGGTTCATATACATAGTGGCAGTGGGCTTAGATTTGTCCTTATCACCTAAATACGTATAAAAGATTTTTCGGTTGGTGGATGTAGCTGTAGCTTGAGTAGGCCTAAAGCCCAAACAGCACAGTCAACCACCTTGAGTTACTTAATGTATGCTGATAGCTTAGGATGTTATCTGTTGTAATAGATAGATAGATAGATAGATAGATAGATAGATAGATAGAGAGAGAGAGAGAGAGAGAGAGAGAGAGAGAGAGAGAGAGAGAGAGAGAGAGAGCTAACGCGAAATGCTTGCCTCAGAAAATCTTACGAAGGAGGAGTCGTATGAATTACATGGTGTCAAGTGTTACGTGTGAGATGGAGAGAGAGACCGTATGTTCGTGCATTGAATGCCGGATGCCAGAAGCCCACATGTCTGCGAGACGTAATATATATATATATATATATATATATATATATTTTTTTTTTTTTTTTTTTTTTCAATTTTCCAAAAGAAGGAACGGAGAATTGGGCCAGGTGAGGGTATTCCCTCAAAGGCCCAGTCCTCTGTTCTTAACGCTACCTCGCTAATGCGGGAAATGGCGAATAGTTTGAAAGAAAGAAAAGAAATATATATATATTTTTTTTTTTTTTTTTATACCTGACTGCCATTTCCCGCATCAGCGAGGTAGCGCCAGGAAACAGACGAAGAAAGAACGGCTCATCCACTCTAATACATACATACATACATACATAATCACCCATACACGTACATTTATTGATTTTTATTTATTTTGCTTTGTCACTGTCTCCTGCGTTAGCGAGATAGCACAAGGAAACAGACAAAAGAATGGCCCAACCCACCCACATACACATGTATATACATACATGTCCACACACGCAAATATACATACCTATACATTTCAACGTATACATATATATACACACAGACATATACATATATACACATGTTCGTAATTCATACTGTCTGCCTTTATTCATTCCCATCGCCACCTTGCCAAACATGAAATAACAACCCCCTCCCCCCTCATGCGTGTGAGGTAGTGCTAGGAAAAGACAACAAAGTCCACATTCATTCACACTCAGTCTCTAGCTGTCATGTAATATTGCATCAAAACCACAGCTCCCTTTCCATATCCAGGCCCCACAGAACTTTCCATGGTTTACCCCTGATGCTTCACATGCCTTGGTTCAATCCACTGACAGCACGTTGACCCCGGTATACCACATCGTTCCAATTCACTCTATTCCTTGCATGCTTTTCACCCTCCTGCATGTTCAGGCCCTGATCACTCAAAATCTTTTTCACTCCATCTTTCCACCTACAATTTGGTCTCCCACTTCTCCTCGTTCCCTCCACCTCTGACACGTATATCCTCTTGGTCAACCTTTCATCACTCATTCTCTCCATGTGACCAAACCATTTCAAGACACCCTCCTCTGCTCTCTCAACCACACTCTTTTTATTACCACACATCTCTCTTATTCTATTATTACTTGCTTGATCAAACGACCTCACACCACTTATTGTCCTCAAACATTTTATTTCCAGCACATCCACCCTCCTCCGCAAAACCCTATCCATAGCTCACGCCTCGCAACCATATAACATTATTGCATCCAATATTCCTTCAAACATACCCATTTTTGCTTTCTGAGATCATGTTCCCAACTTCCACACATTCTTCAATGCTCCCAGAACTTTCGCCCCCTCCTATACCCAATGGTTCACCTCAGATTCCATGGTTCCATCCACTGCCAAATACACTCCCAGATACCTAAAACACTTCACTTCCTACAGTTTTTCTCCATTCAAACTTACCTCCCAATATATATATATATATATATATATATATATATATATATATATATATATATATATATATAGATAGATAGATAGATAGATAGTCTTGGATTTTCTTGTGGCTAACCAATGAGCATATTTTCTCTAGTTTATACATCATTATATCCCCATAGCAGTTTGATGTTTACCAGAGACGTAAACGCTTTCCTTTTCTTCATATAGGAAGCATATACATATAACTACACGTGTGTATATTATCTGTATATATTATCCGTACATGATCTTAATTTTTGTGTTGTTCTTTTTTAAATCTAAACATAGGTCGAGAATATGTGTGAATGAAGTGTGAATGAAGTATGAGACTGCATGTAAGAATAAATGATAATCATTTATCAAACTTTTAAGAAATAGTCTGAAGTCCCGTAGACTTAATTCATGTTCATCGTGTAATTCATCACGAGCATCTCACAGCCAACGTCTTAAAATTATGATCAAGATGGTGCTGTGATTGGCGAACTTCACCGCTCAGTTGGAAATTAAAAGCGCATCATCTAAATGTATGAGAGAGAGTTCCATCTTGTGGGGTAAATCATCTGAAACTCCATATTTCAGTGTGTTAAGGGGGTTATGTTTGCAAGCAGTCATCGGTTTTCGTTTTGTCAAGATAATTCAGCCAACCGAAGCATGTGTGGAAGAGGAGGAAAGGTCATATGAGAAGGTGGAAGTTCTACTGCAGTTAAGTTGGTTTAATTGGGAAAAGATTAAATATATATGATTTGAGAGAGGCTGTATATATATATGTACATATATATATATATATATATATATATATATATATATATATATATATATATATATATATATATATATATACATACACATATTGGAAAGGATCACAATTTTGCGCGTGATCAAGATACTCCTATGAGTCCACGAGGAAAATGAAACACGAAAAGTTCTCTTGTGTCTCCCATGATGATGTGAATATTACACGAAAGTGCACTTGGGAACTTTTCGTGTTTCATTTTCCCCGTGGACTCATAGGAATATATATATATATATATATATATATATATATATATATATATATATATATATATATATATATATATATATAGAATCGGTCCTTGCTGATGTAGCATGGAACAATAAAAACATTACTAGTATGCATAAATAATCAAGTTACTTCACCAGACTTCCAGTACTTTGATGATTGATTTTGCCTGCCTTAATTTGAGTATCAATTATGGGATATATGAAAGAAAATTTGCATCATAAAGGGGTAACTTTTATTTTTTCACAAAATATGTACTCTGAGATATATGTATATATATGTATATAAATCTAATGGGATAGTACTGCTGGGGAGTGGTTTTAGTGCAGTCAAAACCGCCGATATTGGAAAATATCTCGTACCAAAAGATGCGTATTCTGTGAAAATTTGCAGACGGAAGTGTGGTTACAATCAGTAACAGTCGTCACTGTAATGAAAGTGGAACTAGGTCAACTAGCTGTTTATGAAGATCATTAAGCATTCAACTACAAGAGACAGGAAAAAAAAAACATGTGACGTCAACAACCCTTAAAAATTATAACATAAATAACAGTCTTTTATCCGTGAAAAATAACCGTAGCAGAGCAGACTGCTCAAGCATTGTAAACCTACAACAGATTGCAACATGGATATTCAAACTCTAATATATATATATACATATATATATATATATATATATATATATATATATATATATATATATATATATATATATATATATATATATATATACCTCCAACAGCCAGGTTCGAACCCGGGACCCCTGCGTGGTAGGCGGGAGTGCTAGCAAAAGTTAGGCTGTGATCATAGCGGTAACGCTCCCGCTTGCCACGCAGGGGTCCTGGATTCGACCCTGGCTGTTGGAGGTTTGTATGATATATATATATATATATATATATATATATATATATATATATATATATATATATATATATATATATATATATATATATATATATATGCGTTTTCTTATCTGAGCTCTACAAAGGTAAATGCTGACTACATAATACTGGACTTAGAAAAACGTTCCCGTGAATGGTATTGGACAGATACAATACCAAATGTAGAGCATGATTCAAGGAGATGTACCTTCTCTAATGATCAGTAAACCTTAATACAGTTTACCTATTAATGTCATTCATTCACATGGAGGCTGTTCCCCAGATGTAGAGAGGATACATATTGGATTTATTCTTTTTTTGTGTGTGTGATTTCATGCGAGGAGTAACAAAATCATTCATTTTTGGTACATCATTTCATCCTTCTGGTTACAGTCTCCAGCTCCTCGTTTTCTGTATATTGATCTTCCTGCTGTTCTTCTTCCTTTTCGTGATGGAAATTTAAACCTCTGTCTCATTTCCCTTTACATATTCCATCATCCTTCTTGGTTGACGTGTTGTGATTAACCGCGTTTTGTTTTCGTTTCCACATGCCAGGCTGCAGTTAATGCAATTCCTCTTCTTTCTTTCTACCTTTTCTTTCTCTTTCTTTGTCACTGTCGCAAATATGACCGTTCTCAGCTCATGCCTGGATGAAGTGGCCGTGGAGTGAGCGTGGGACTTCGGATGGCGTGGTAAAGACGGCCCGCGCCATCTCACTCATGTCCGCAGCGTTCAGGACGAGGAGCGTCGTCTTCCGTTTGTCGTTGCTGTGCAGGAAGGTCGCCAGGATGACGCCGTCATCCTCAGCCTAGCGATAGACAAATCAAACGATAGTTTTTAGCGCTGGAAATAATAATCGGGTAAACTGACATTTTTCTTTCTTGTATCTCCCCTGATGATGTGATTATGACACGAAGTGCACTCGGGAACTTGTGTTTCATTTCCCCGTGCACTCACAGGAATATATATATATATATACGTATATATTCCTACGAGTAAATGGGGAAATGAAACACGATAAGTTCACAAGTGCACTTTCGTGTAATAATCACATCATCAGGGGAGATACAAGAAAGAAATATAATAGTCAGTTGATATACGCGTTCAACTGAGATCCTTTACATATATAAGCTCATTAAGGTTTAGAGTATCTTTAGTTATCTTGTAAGACGTCAGATAAATGCAGGGGGGGGGACTACTATGGACTCATATCAGCTTATCTGTGAAGGGCCACAAGCCTCAAGGAATCAGAATTCACAAGAACACAAGTGACGCAAGTCTGGTGCTTACCGAACCTCCTGGTCTGGGCACGAAGTAGCTGACGCTGGCATAGAGACCATCCTCGGACCAGTCCTTTGTCTCCCGTGCGTCGAGGTCTACTTTCCCGATCTGTGAAGAGAGAGAGAGAGAGAGAGAGAGAGAGAGAGAGAGAGAGAGAGAGAGAGAGAGAGAGAGAGAGAGACTATTTTATTATATGCACAAGTTTGCTGGCCACACAAACACACACGCACATAAGTCTTTTGATCTGGAAATTATAAACTTCCCTCTCAACCATTTTCCTTTGCATGTACATACATACATACATACATACTGCAAAGCCCCTGTTCCATCAGGGATTGTCACACAGCGTCACTAGGATCTTCACCAGCGAAGTGGGAATACGCGAGGTTGGCGGTAATGCTCACAAGCCAAAATGGGAATACGCTGGGGTTGGCGGGAATCCTCACTAAACGCCAGGGTGTGGATACCTTTGTATTGTGTGTGTGTGTGTGTGTGTGTGTGTGTCAGGAAGCACAACCCTGAACATACGTAAAACCATCTGGTTGCTCAATACGTCGCGATCTTTAAGTTTCTGTCTCCACAGTTCTCGTTCTTACATATTATACCAAAATGGAGCCGGGATGAATGAGTACTGTATCGAGTATTGTATGTGTAGATAGTTTGTTTATTCTATGTGTATATAGGGATCAAAATTATATATGACATGAAACCACTCTACATAGATGGATACACCTCTTGCATATATAGACCTTAGACGTAAAAGTTTGGGGTACTTTTCACCTTACAGACATCAGTCACATGATTGTACAAATTTAACGTATACGAATTTTTGTCGTCACTATCGTAATAAATAGAACACGAATAAGAAGCCTCACCCCAGGGAAGCCAATACGGTCAGAATTTTGGGAGTTAATTTACGAGATACAGTTTACTAGTTGTAGAGTTCTCAAGCAATGTTAACCTTATCTAGCCATAGAGAGCCACTGTAGTTATCTTTATCTGTGGAGCCACTGTAGTCATCTTTATCTATAGAGCTACTGTAGTTATCTAATCTTACTTTCCACGCGTTACTAGAGGGACTAGGGACTAGCCCACTCACTGGGCCTCATACGTTAGATTCACCTTACAATCACACAGTCTTTTTAGATCGACTCGATTTACTGTTTCTTTACTTAGTTTGTTCCATTACTCTACAGTGCTGTCACTCAAGAAGCAGAGGTTTTTATTTCTTTCTGTTTTGTTACTTTTCATTTCGTAACGACTTCATGTGACCTCACCGAGATTTCTTCGCTAATTTTGAAGAGTTGATCACCTTCTACCATTTCCATTTGACTCACATTTTCGGATATTCCCATTTTTGTATAAACTGATACGCCTGTGGCTTTACTGCTAAATAACCAGCCTATGCGAATTGCCATGATTGTATCATCTCTTGATTATCAATTGATATCTTAAAACGTAGTATTGTAAGACTGCTCTCCTTATCCATCACGCTTAAAGAGCTTTGAACTTCGCTATTTGAACAGCTCTGTGATCCTACATTGAGTCAAACTCACCCTCATAACGCCTCATCACCTTCTTCGTCATGCGTACTACAACAGCATCTTCATCTCGCTCTCATTATCCCAGCATTCAGGGGCCCCTTCTACCTACCTTTGGTCTGAGAAAATGTTCCTTTTATCTTTCTTTAACCATGATCATCATTGTGATGGTCTCCTGGCCAACACCAACATAGGGCCTCCCACCTTTCCATCGCCACCACCACCACAAGGTTCACTTGACCATCACGCCAGCATGACACCCTTCATTTGACCATTACCACCACCACCACCACAAGGCCACCTACTTGACCATATTCACCAACATTAGCTCCTGTGCCTGGCCATCATTTGTATAAGACTCCTTACCTCACCACCGCCACCATATGACCTCCATTATCTATCATCACATACGTTCAATCACCTGGCCATCACCACCATCATTATGTCCCTCAGCTGGCCATCATCATCACCAGCACAAGGGCCCCTCACACTGGTCATTACCACCGCACCAAAGTCTCTTTCTTATCCTACCATCACCATCCAGATGCCTCGTCCCCCACCTCACCTGGCCATCGCCACCTATAAGAGGTGCTTGCTTCACCTAAACCTCTGTTGTCACCATCATTAAGGTATGTAGTCAGAATTCGACACCACAATGAGTTGTCTTACCTTACCTGTCATGCTAGTGCCATGCCTCTTACCTAAATCCCTCGGCGACGTCGGTAGGTTGCCTTACCTTTCCTTCCGTGCCAGTCACATGCCTTTTTTACCCAAGTCTCACCACTACCATAAGCTGCCATACCTTCTTAGCAACACCAGTCACAATCCTCTTACCCAAATCACACCACCACAATAGGGTGCCTTACCTTCCCTCACAACTAGAACCTCTTACCTACGTCACACCACCACCACCACCGCAGCCTTACCTTCCCCATAGTGGAAGTCATGTTGCCGCTGCTGCCGTAGCAGTAGCGGTACCGCTTGGCGATGTACTGCGGGTGAAGGGTTGGGATCTCGTAGGCGTAATCAGTCAGGGCGTCTGGGGTGAGGAGGAGCGACCCATCCTTCTGCCGGTGCGCTTTGGCCTTGCTGCCCGGGAGCATCACCTGAGGAGAGGATGGGATGCTGGATGAGGAGGCAAGAGGATGAATGAGAGTACCAGAATCACGGGAGGTTAAGGGAGGTCTGTTACACAATAATCTATACGCTCAAATTCATCGATGTAGATTAGTGATTGGAAGTGTTGAACTGCGAGAGAAAACGGGCGATTCTGTCAGATCAGGTCTTCCAGGGCCTCTTAGAATTCAGAAAATATCTGTAGTTTTCCTGTATTTGTGATTCAAATTAAAATACATATACATACACCTGCATCTTTTCGTCTTTCCCCATTTCGCCTATGCATCTATCAGTAATCATCTGTCTATCTGACGCTCTATCTATCTTTCTATCTGTCTGTCTATCTCCCTATCAGTCTGTGGATCTATCTATCTATCTATCTATCTATCTATCTATCTATCTATTAATTCTTTTCATTACAACCCCAGAACCCCTTCTATGAGGCTCCAGCGGTTTCGAGGCAGCACCAGCCACAGGAGAAAGAAAATGATTGCCCTGTCTGGACGCCTCCAGTACTATACACATATCCCTCTGGCAGTGTAGTTAGGGATCCTGTGCGAACGAGGTAGTAGAGTTCATTCGTGTACATCTGGTTTTGGGGTGATGACGTCAGTCTTCTTCTGTAAAGGAAGCTTGGACCAACACAAGACCAGGGCAAGATAATGCTATCCATAGGGCAGATGTTGGGATTATCCCGATATAAATGGAATATCACTGAAGTACTTCTTAAGGTCGTTTGGCTGTCCTATCATCCTTGTACGTCAGCCTCCAGTATGTTGGAGGTATGGCCTTTCTTGACTTTAAGTCTCATCGTATGTATTTGTTCAGCTGAATGTGACGCGGTCCAGTGGTAACGTTGTTACAGATGATGGATGAAATACAGGACATGAAAGGCACCTCCTGTGTGTTTTCTTCAACAGATTATCTTGCATCCTTTCACTGTAACCAAATCACTCGAAGGTATTGCTTTTAACCCACTTTGTAGCACAACACAAGACATCTTTCCCTTTTTCTGTCATCCCACATCTTTGCGTCTCACTGTACTCCATCCGTTAACACGCAAAGCAACCCACGAATAGCTAGCTCATAGCAGCAGTCGGAATTCTAATTACAGTTTGCTCCATTTCCTATACGTATAGGCTAAGACCGGCGGAACTATACTGCTCTTCAGCCTTTGTTTTCACGGTAGTCATCAGTTTTCTAATCTCATAGATTTTTTAAAGGATCCCTTCTCGTGTCTACTTCACGCTGATATCACTTATTTCTCCTTCTCATGTGCCATATGTGCATAGGTACTTAAACACTCCTACCTCTAACCAGTAACCCATCTAAACGTTGGACATTCATTCACTAATGTCACTTCACTGCTGCCAGCGTTTGACATTCATCTTCAACTTCCTTTTATTTGCGCTCCAGAAAATGCTCATGCTCACTTACCACCTTTTGTAATTTCTCTTCGCACTCCACAGCCGCAAATGGATTCTCCACAGATAAGGTAATGAATCACCAACAACTAGATCATCCTTCCATCGGATTCAAGCTCACCCCTTAGACACACACACACACACACACACACACACACACACACACACACACACACACACACACACACACGCCTCCTATTCTTAAAATTGCTTCTTGTGCTAAGGACAGTGAGTGAATTAGCCAGGCCAGTAGGTTTTTATGGTCGTGGAAGCCATCTCTTTGTGTTTACCAAGTTTGCAGCGAAAGTAAATCCCCAAGACAGAAAGAACAAAGAGAACACTGTACTGGGATTTTACGAAGACTATGTTTCATCCTCTTCGGGAAAAAAATATGTATTTTTAGAAGACTTTGGCTCATCTCCTTCAGGAAAATGTTATTTAAGCCTGGTCCACCCTTCCCCCACAATACCAGGCAGACAGACGTGTACATAAGTTATAGAAAACAGCCAAAGGCCTCGAAATTAGCCTAGGAATTGAAGGGACGTAGAGTATTGAAGGAAGGGTAAACGAGGTTGGGGCTAATACAATAAACATCATCGACTGAGACCTGAACAACAATGTATATAAATTCCCGAGTGGTCTAGCAAGTGTGGATTACTCTCGTGTCTTCCTCTTACCCTCTGGGGAGCGGCCAGACTGGGATGTAGATAAAGCTATGGACACAAACGCCATCAGGAACAACTACCATAGGTTTAATGATCATACAAACTGCAGCTTAAACGTCTTCAGGTTAGGTTAGGTTAATGATCATGCAAGCTGCAGCTTAAACGTCTTCAGGTTAGGTTAGGTTAATGATCATACAAGCTGCAGCTTAAACGTCTTCAGGTTAGGTTAGGTTAGGTTAATGATCATACAAACTGCAGCTTAAACGTCTTCAGGTTAGGTTAGGTTAATGATCATACAAGCTGCAGCTTAAACGTCTTCAGGTTAGGTTAGGTTAGGTTAGGTTAATGATCATACAAGCTGCAGCTTAAACGTCTTCAGGTTAGGTTAGGTTAGGTTAGGTTAGGTTAGGTTAGGTTAGGTTAGGTTAGGTTAATGATCATACAAGCTGCAGCTTAAACGTCTTCAGGTTAGGTTAGGTTAATGATCATACAAGCTGCAGCTTAAACGTCTTCAGGTTAGGTTAGGTTAGGTTAATGATCATACAAGCTGCAGCTTAAACGTCTTCAGGTTAGGTTAATGATCATGCAAGCTGCAGCTTAAACGTCTTCAGGTTAGGTTAATGGTCATGCAAGCTGCAGCTTAAACGTCTTCAGGTTAGGTTAGGTTAGGTTAATGATCATGCAAGCTGCAGCTTAAACGTCTTCAGGTCAGGTTAGGTTAGGTTAGGTTAAGGTCATATAAGCTGCAGCTTAAACGTCTTCAGGTTGGTCATTTAGATTATGCAAGATAAAAATGGGTCGCCCTCATGAGTCCTTAGCTCCGTATACTCTTGTTATTCAACCATTAGATGTAAGCCACAAAGTCATTAACCTACTCAAGTCGATTTGTTTTTCTTTCAATCTAGTTGCTCCTCCCGCCAGATTGATAACGTAAAATGATGCTTTTTTTATTTTGAATTGTCTAAAACTGTATCAGTCAAGATATATACGCTAAGACGAAGACTCAACTTAATATTTCCACTTTAAGTCGTGAAAGAAATACCCAGAAGTCTTGAAACGTTCGAGGAAACACGTTAAAGTTCATCTTGAGTAGATGAATACGGTTATGTGTATATGAGCTCTACACATTTATTCACAAGACCTGAGTGAGATTGGATCTCACTAGATTGAACAGAACACAAAAGTCATGTTTCGTTTGACGTATTCTTTTAGAGATTCTGGTTCAGTAAGATTCAGCCGTTGATGGCCATGGAACCTGACCAACGTACACACACACACACATATATACGTACCAGGTTGAGCTCGGATGCCACCTTGTCTGACACGTCCAGTGGGATGACTACTCTCTTGATGCAGCCTCCGTCCAGGTCATTGCCCAGGGTAGCGCCCTTCTCCTGCAGAAAGAGGTTTATTACATTTCAGTACTAGACGATTCTCGTGTAGCTTTCTTGCTGAAAGACTGATTGATTACTCAAAGCTATCTGGCACCTTGATGCTGTAGGAACCCTAATGAAAAGGTCGGAAAGAGGTGAGGGTGAGGAAGGATTGAGTGAGTATTCAAAGGTATCTGTTATCCGATGATGTAGGAACCCCCATGGAAAAGGTTAATGAGGTAAGATAAAGAAAGATTGATTGATTGTTCAGATACTACCCTATCTATTTCACTCAAAAACAGGGAACTGTCATAAGCTTAAACATCAGTATGAAACATATACTATCATATTCCTAAAATTTCAGTATATGTATATATATATATATATATATATATATATATATATATATATATATATATATATATATATATATACATATATTTATTTATTTATTTATTTATCTACCTATTCATATGGACAACATAACAGTTTTATGCAACCGATCGCGCTGATTAAAGCTGATTATATTTTTTCTCGCCATTCGTCAATTTGCGCTTTTCACTGTCATACGCCGGAAGAATGAACAACTTGTACGGCATTATAACACTCTCACCTTCCTACGTGCTGATCTTGATTTTTACGAAGTGATTTCTATGCTTCTCTCTCAACACAGACCGTCTGTAATCCCTATATCTCGCTCTTAGTGGCTAGAAACCCTGTGCCTCACAAACGCTTCAGCATCACAGCGGCAGGTAGTACACAGGTCTAAAGATTCAACCCTTGGTAGGCTCAAGGGACTGTCAGTGAAGACCATGTCCCCGGACATGGGTTAACTCGTGCCGAGTTATACAAGCTGTCGTCGGCTAGGTCAGACCTGTCACAGTTTGTGGTGTTGTACCCCAGCCGAAGTTGGTACCCATTTACCTAACTAGTCAGGGAAAAGATGAACACCTGGGTGAACTGTAAGCCGTCAGCCCGCGCCGGGGATCAAACCCTGACCCATGACTATATTGGTCAGTGACGCGAACCAAAGCACCACCACATGGTTCTAATGTTTCTAATGATGATGAGGCAGACTCGATGCACAGAATACGACCCACTTCCTAGATTCCTGCAGTGTTACTGATATCATAAGGGTAGGTAAAATGTAAGGAAGGAGGAGGTTACGTGGAGGAAATTCACGAGCTTCCTTTTTATAGAATGTAACATATGAGATGGAGGGAGGTTACTGAGAAACTCTGCTGCAGCTTACTTGAAGATACTTAGGTCTGAACACCTACTTAAAGATACTTAGGTTTGGACACTTTATCACTGACTATGAATATGAAGGTCATAATACGACAGTACGCTTATTGAGTTCAATCTAATGTGCACCTCCTTTACTCGGATACATTGTAATATTCTTTTATATAATGATGAATCGGTACATATTTCTCGAGGTTAAAACATGCTAGAGAATCATCATATGTGTGCATACACATGACTGTAGCATATCAAGGAGACAGTGTAAACAGGAGGAAATCTAAAATGATTAATCCTTGAATGTTAAACTTGACTGAAAATATCAAGAACTTATAGAAACAACTGATTTGCTCATGGACCCCATGGAAGCAAGAAAGCATGAACATAGAATAAATCATCCAAAATTTAATAGAAAAATGAATTTATTTCTAGACATTCAGCCACGACAGTGGGCACATATAATAAACAGCCAAAACTAAATAGAAAATGAATTT
Source organism: Panulirus ornatus (assembly GCF_036320965.1). Classification (NCBI taxonomy): domain Eukaryota; kingdom Metazoa; phylum Arthropoda; class Malacostraca; order Decapoda; family Palinuridae; genus Panulirus; species Panulirus ornatus. Next base: position 79,978,350 of record NC_092227.1, on the reverse strand, counting down.
ATTTCTAGACATTCAGCCACGACAATGGGCACATATAATAAACAGCAAAAACTAAATAGAAAATGAATTTATTTCTAGACATTCAGCGACGACAGTGGGCACATAGAATAAACAGCCCAAAACTAAATAGAAAATGAATCTATTTCTAGACATTCAGCCACGACAGTGGGCACAGAATAAACAGCCCAAAACTAGATAGAAAATTAATTTATTTCCAGACATTCAGCCACGACAGTGGGCACATAGAATAAACAGGCCAAAACTAAATAGAAAATGAATTTATATCTAGACATTCAGCCAAGACAGTGGGCGCATAGAATAAACAGCCCAAAACTAAATAGAAAATTAATTTATTTTTAGACATTCAGCCAAGACAGTGGGCACATAGAAGAAACAGCCCAAAACTAAATAGAAAATGAATTTATTTCTAGACATTCAGCCAAGACAGTGGGCGCATAGAATAAACAGCCCAAAACTAGATAGAAAATTAATTTATTTTTAGACATTCAGCCAAGACAGTGGGCACATAGAAGAAACAGCCCAAAACTAAATAAAAAATGAATTTATTTCTAGAAATTCAGCCACGACAGTGAGCAAATACCCGAGTCACACACTCACCCTGATTGTCTTGAGGTAGAAGGTGTGGAGGAGGTCTGGCTTTGTGTAGGCGTTGACGTCGATCACAAGATGGTTATCCCTCTCAAAGCAGTTGATGATGTGCATGAAGAAGAAGGCCTCACACTTCACCTTCTGTTTCACCTCCTTCCCCGTCTCGCGGTTCACCAGGTGAATCTTCACCTGAACGAGGAAAATGACAAGTGTACAAGTGTCTTTATTCGAGAAAAGGGCAGTGCATGGTACCAGTCTGTACCAGAACAACGAAGTAGTGAAAATGACTTTATGTAGTGTTTTTTTTTTCTCCAGTAATCTCAGCAATTCATGAATACAAGTGCCTTTATCTTAAGTGTACTTAAACGGCAAAAAGCTTACTTCATTTCCCCAGAAATCGGCTATTTATCCCATTGCTTTATTCTCCCCTTTGGTGCTTTCTACAATAGTTTGGTATTTTTGGATTAACCTTATAATCTTGATGATTGTACAAACGTGAAACAATATAACGAAGTCCTCAAATTTACTATTTACGGGCCCGAGATATACGTATCAGTTTCTTCACATTTGTATAAAAAGATAACATGAAAAGACATACAAGCATCTTTCGCCATGCAAAATGATTTTCAACGGCATAAGTTGATGATGAAACGAAAAGAAGACGAACTTTATATTTTACCATCATGATTCTTTTAGTGTTCTTGGCAATGCACTAATCAATCATTACGAAACATTTACGTAAAATAATGACAAATAAGATGTTGGTCTGTGATGGCCTTTATTTGAGACATTCTTGACCCTGATATAGATTACGTTTTCGTGCTCTCCAGATTAAGGAAATGATATTGACTGACACCATATCCCAACATTCATTTTCCTTTAATTTCGTCAAGATTTCCCGAGTTTCTTCATAACGTACGTAGAATTTCGTTCGTCTTACCAGCTTCTCAGACATCCACTCCATGCCTTCGATGAAGGGCTTCTCCCGGATGGTGTTGGCGACCATGGCCCTCACGTCGATGGTGAGGGGCTGCTCCATCAGCACGAAGTAGTTCTCCGTCAGGCCGAAGGTGTGCATATGGCAAGGGTTGAGCTTCCAGCGGGCGTCCACCGACGCGATCTTCTTTGGCTTGGCGAACACGTGACCTGATGGGGAGAGGGGTATGCGCGAGACTGATGAAGCAGCCGAGGTATTGTACAAAAGCTGGTGGGGATTATTGTGGACGAAAGGGTATATGAGGGCCTACAGGGCTGATATGGACCATTGATGAATGGAGGTAGAGGAAAATATCGTCATTGATAATGACAGTGAAAGCAGTAGGGTCAGTGATAGATATGGCGCTAAAGATAGCAGTGAAAAGTGAAGCCGGTGACAACACGGTCACAACTGACAGGGTGGTGGAACAGTAAGTTGCAACGGAAAAACGAGGGTGGGTAAGGACAGTGGGAACAGCAACGGTTCAGGAGGTGGTAGTACTACTGTTGACAGCAGCTAGAGGAGTGGGAGCAGTGAGGACTTATCTGGGTAGCGGTGCTGGGGACTGCCAGGTGCCATAGCGACGAAATTCTCACCAGATGTTTCGCTGGATTTGCATTCTTAGGAGCTGAGATTCGATTCCGTTTACTGGTTCGTAAGGCAACTATCATACAAAGTGAGTTAGTCAGCCAACATGAAGTAGTAAAAGCGGAAGAGGTGAAGAGAAAAAGAAGCGAAAGATGACTTTGTCACCATTCAGCAGTTGTTCCTTCACAAACCATGTGTAGCAAGCAAGAATCTTTGAGATTTTACTTTTTTTTTAATATCTCTGAGAAAGAAAGGAGGGAAATAAAGAATAAAGTTGGTACGAGGGATCGAGTACTCACCCTTGCCATCCGCAGGCTTGGGAGGGAACGAGACAATGTCATACTTGGGCCCCGTAGCACCCACGCCGTGCAGGATGTTGAGCGTCGTGCCGTCGGGCATCGTGAGTGGGTGTGGGCAGTGAGAGTTGATCCCCAGCTCCTTGTGTAGGTCCACCTGCGTCAGGAGAGATGCCGTGAGAATCAGGGACTCAGGAGGGGAGAAGAAGGGAGAGGGCAGAGACGAAAGAGGATGGTGAGGGAAGGCCTGGATGTGAAGGGATAGAGACAGACGAGTGAAGGACGAGGGAAGGGCGACGGTGTAAGGGAAGGGTGACAGGTGGGAGGATGAGGTTGACAGAGGATGAGGATGACATTGGAGAGGTCAGGGCGACATTACAGAGGGAGAGAAACTGTTGGGGGAGTGGGGTGTACGAGAGGGGAGGAAAGAAGGGAAAAAGATGGTGGCTGCGGCAAAAGCGAGCCACTCCAAGGATCACCCCGGCTTATGGTAGTCATGCCAACACATTTGAGATGAAGATTATAGATCGCCGCTGCCTGATGACAGACAACCCAATAGTGGTGTAATGTCAGATGTAGAAATATTGGTCTGACCTTTTCCTGATCTTAGTTGCTTCCCTTCTAAAGAAACTTTATCTTTAAAGAATAATCATATGGATTTATCTAAATCAACAACCCATGAAGAATAGATTAAGCATAGGCGTTTGCTTTTATATCACGAGAAGCCATCAAATCTTTTTCTAGGACACTTTGTATCTGTTGACTGGTCCACTACTGATAAGAAATTATGGAAAAAAAAATTACATGTACCCTATAATGATTGTCTACCTCGCGGCCTCCTTGCTTTCCCTCACTTCTGATACATTCCTCCTCTTAGTCAATCTCTCTCTCTCTTTTCGCTCATCCTCTCCATTCGTCCAAACACACTTCAGCACACCCTACGAAAGTGTTTTTAGCATTTAACCTCACCTTGCTGATGGTTTCGAGCGTTGTAGGGTCGATCTTGTGGAGGAAGGGCGCCTCCGTCACGCAGTAGTACTCCCCGCCAAAGGTCACCACAGCAACGGGCGCGTTGTCGGAGAACATTTTGTCGAAGGCAAACTTGTCGCCCAACCTGCAGACGGAGACAGAGGCTGGATGATTTCCAGGATGTTAAAACTAATTAATCAAGAGTGAATAATAATGCACGATGACTTGTTCCGTGTTGATAAAAGCAGTAGAACAGGAAATGACAAGGACACCTCTCTCTCTCTCTCTCTCTCTCTCTCTCTCTCTCTCTCTCTCTCCTTGTCAGTAATCTAGGATTCGTTGCAAAAAAAAAATAAGTAGATTCAGTGAGCATAATTCTACTGTTCGAGCCAAGTAGCTACTGGGATGATGAAGACCTTTCACCACAAGAAGCAAAGACTCGATAGCGAAAACCTTGATCGTATGTACATGGAAATTGTTGCGTGTTGTTGGGGTTAAGCACATACACTACCTTTGAACCCGGATTCGTGAGGGAAGATTATAGTTGAAGGGGATGAGGAAGAGGTTAGTGAGTATTATCATTAAACAGTTGGTTTCAGGCACCTTACCGTGTTGTGGATGGGGTACATTTTCTCTTGAGAATAAACAGTTGAAATGTAGTATCCGAATTAGACAGGTGGGTCTCATAAAGACGCAGGATATTTCGAAAGGCAGTACTGTCTCTTGCAACCCTTCCCTTCAACTACGCACAACCTAAGCACCATCACACCTCCACACACACACACGCACACACACACACACACACACACACACACACACACACACACACACCACAAATGAAGTCGACACGAGACAAACCACTACTTACACCACAACCCTACTCACCACTATACCACCACACACACCACACACGCAGTCAGCATGAGACAAACCACCACTAACACCACAACCCTACTCACCACCATACCACCACGCACACACACCACACATGCAGTCGACACGAGACAACCCATCACTCTAAACCCCTTCCGATGCACCCATCCCAACATACACATATACCAGGCAATACGACCAGACCATAACACCTACTTGGAGAGCTTGTTCTTGGCGACCGATTTGCCAGTGGTGCCGAACTCGGAGACGACGATCTGCTCATGTTCGAGGTTGGTGTTATAGGCGTACGTGCGGAGGAACCTGCTCGAGAAGGTCACGCCCGTCTCGCCAAAGGTGAACTTCTGCAGCAGGGCCGACCCGTCGAAGACGTGGTTGAACTCGTACTCCCCGTAAGTCATCCGCCCCGGCCCGTCCAGCACGTAGGATCCACGCAGCCATGGCGGCAGCGAACCTGAGGAAGAGAGGAGGGAATAAGGAGTACTTACTTACGACGTAGCGTAGAATGAGGGAATAAGGAGTACTTACGACGTAGCGTAGCGTAACTTATGAGTACGTACGACGTAGTGTAGAGTAACTTGTGAGTACTTTCGACGTAGCGTAACGTAACTCATGTGTACGTACGACGTGGCGTGGCGTAACTTGAGAATACTTACGATGTAGCGTAACGCAACTCATGAGTACGTACGACGTAGCGTAACGTAACTCATGAGTACGAACGACGTAGCGTAACGTAACTTGTGAGTACTTACAACGTAGCGTGGCGTAGCCTCACCGTGGAATTTTTTAAAGCTGCGATGAACAAGCCGTAAAGTTACGTGTTGGCAAGTGGCTTTTGTGTCAACGGAATGAGTGTCAGTGACCCACGTGTGGATGAGGCGAGGGGAGAAAGGCGATATCTCTGGACGCAGGAATAAAACCTGACAGCTACTGGAATGCCAGCTCACTGCAGGGAGAGGGGGAAGATGGGGGAGTTGGAGAGGAGGGAAATATAGGTAAGAAATAGCATGTGTGGGAAGGAAGGTGCATGAGCTGGGTAAATGATTACACTCGGAGGTTTTGGGAAGTGATTACACTCAAGGTTTTGGGGAAATGATTATGTAAACTTAGGGGGTTTGGGGAAATGATCAGTCTCAGGGGATTGGGGAAATCATTACACTCAGGGGTCTGGGGAAATGGTTACGCTCAGGGGTTTGTGGAAATGGTTACACTAAGGGGTTTGTGGGAATGATCACACGCAGGGGTTTGGGGAAATGTTTACACTCTGGGGTTTGGGGAAATGATTACACCCAGTGTTATGGATGTGTGTACACCAGGGGGGGAAGGTGGGTGAGCTGGACCTAAGTGTACACACGGTCCTGAGTAATCGACTGTACTCAGGCAATAGGATCTAAGTAATTCCAGGTGAGGAGCAGAACAGTAAAGTGTAGAGAGCAGCCGCCCATAAGAGAATCACCACGTAGACTTGGGAGTGTTGGTGTGAAAACTAGAGCTGTCTTAACACCACCCCCTCACCCGGATGGCTGGTCTTGCTTCATCTCATTGAATTTAGCTACTTTGGACATTCTTATATATCTTCTCTCTCAGCTTTCACCCTGCATCTAGCATCCTCTCCTCAGTGTTGATTTTCTCATTCTTTCTTTTAATGTTCCATTTCTTCTGATAAGTTACTGATGACCTTATCTACACTTCGACGTGCTTTTCTTTTTCTATAGCACCTTTCCACCTCTTTTGGAATTCGTAGAACGTTCTTCTCCAACATACTCTCATACATCTTAGCTTTTATGTCTTACTCAGAGCCTGTCCTTCATTTAGGATTATTATACGTGAAGGAAGCCATCGACCTAAAGGAATTCCTAAGACTATTAGTTTCCCAGGAAAACCAAGGTTGTCTTGGGTGACGAAGCGAGTACATCATTTAGAAGGTGAAGCATGAACACCTGAGAGTGAGGAAGCGAAAGTGTTTAGGGCAAGGGAGAGGGAGGGTGACCGATAGTGAGGGAGCGAGAGCACTTAAGTAAAGGAATGTCAGAGTGACTACTGGCGAGAATCGGGAGTGCTCAAGTCAACGCATTGTGAGAAATGAGAAAAGAATCCATGAAAGGGAGAGTTTCTTAGTAGGGTACATAGCCAAACAGAGTGAAAGTACGCATGAGAGTGAATAAATACAAAGGAAAGTGAGAGTCCGTGGGAAAGTAATTGTGATAATTTAATGAGAGTGAGGGCGAAGGAATGAGGAGCAAACAAGAAATTATTAACCAAACATTTACCAAGAATATACACTGCCATTGTCAAGCCTGGTCGAGCAACCGGATAACATGCATATCTCCATCAAGAAAAAGATGTAACGCCTGTGACATTTCGCTCCTGCATAAACCTGATTTAATACCTGGATCCTTACATAGAATGAAGTAAAGATTTGTTTCTTTCCAATACTTTCTACTTATTGTTAGTACGTTGCCGAGTGCTGTTTCAAGTCTTCCTTGATCTTTTGACAAGACGCATGTATAAATGCTTTTGCATCTCTGGGAACTGTTTTCTTCGGCGAATTTAAGACGTGTATGAAGTAGAAGAAATTCGAGTTTGCAAAATTTCCACAGCTGTAGAGTTAGCTGAACTTGACCATGAACAGGATAAGCTATCTTCAGTCACGCATAAAAGTTTTGCAGTATCAGAGATATAGATCTGAACACCACTCGAGTGCCACTGACATGTCATTTACGTAACCGAATGACGTTTGTCTTGTGGATCGAGATAACCCTTCCCCAACATTGACGAATTTATATCAGCTTTTTGTAACTAAGGAGGAATTCATCCATTTACACTTTTCAGGATTTCTCCCACTCCATCGTAAATCCCAGCCGAAACCTCCAGTTCACTCATGGTCCTCTGTGGCTTAATTTGTCTTGATCAAAATTCCGCCTTTACCTACATTCTTCAGTGCTCCCAGGACCTTCGCCCCCTCACCAACCCTATGAATCACTTCCGCTACCATGGTTCCATTCGCTGCCATGTCCATTCCCAAGTATCTTATTGATACAAATAAACAATATAATGAATACTATCATGAGTAGTATGACCTACAACCTAAATATACAATATGGATAGAAATGTTAATTTGTATCGATTATAGTATTTTTCCTCACTTTTAACGTTCTATATACTCTGATTTGCTTCTTATATACATGTTTGCGGTTTACATTTTATATCTAAGTTTAGTGACGCAGTTTCTTCTCTCGCTTTTTGTAGATCCCTGATGATGCCTCTGTGAAAGCGAAAGCTTGACTGAAATAGAATGTATAATTTTGGAAAACTGGTGTTTGAACACCTGCCTAGTGGTAGAACACTACTGAGCAAATTAAAGAATATAAAAGAGAAGATTAGTAACTGTGAATAGGCTGTCGTATTCAGTTCTATGTGCATTAGAGAAAATCTCCTCCTGCTGACACACATACACACGCACACACACACACACACACACACACACACACACACACACATGTACAATCGCACGTTTACCAAATGGCATCCTAGCTACGTCTCTTCGTTGTAAATCAACTGATTGTTATATTTCTCTCTTGTGTCTCCCCTGATGACGTGATTATTACACGAAAGTGCACTTGAGAACTTATCGTGCTTCATTTTCCCCGTGGACTCAGGAATATGTACATATATCTATCTATCTATCTATCTATCTATCTATCTATCTGTCTATATATATATATATATATATATATATATATATATATATATATATATATATATATATATATATATATATATATATTGTTCGGTACGACAGGTGACAGGTTGTGCTTAACAGATGAGCTTGGGCGACAATTATGACGGACTTTCTCGTTTCATAATAACAGTGATCTACACTTCATAGCTTGCCTTGTGCGGAAGAGTAAGAAACTTAGATAGCAATGGAAAGAAGAGTAAAGAGTAAGAATAAGGAGAATGGGAGAGTAAGGTATAAAGGTAAAGTGAAAATGAGAAGAAATAAGAGATGAAAGGCCAAAAAAGGAATCGAAAGGGAGAAGGAGGGGGAAGAGGCATATTGAAAGCTATTTCAACGTAATATGACGCGAAGGAAAAGAAGGAAGAGAGAGAAGTGGGGAGCTTGGACGAAGACGGTAGTGAACAGAACCGCACGACACAGCTGTACAGACTCTGTCCAACCCTTGCGGTGGTGAAATTTGGTGTGCGTGTTTGACAAAGCATCAAGTAGGGGGTTTGTATGGGTTCGCCGTGGGCCAGATGTCAAGCCTAACTGTACGTCAGTGGTTTTAGAAACCTTTTTCTTTTGTGGGACGGGACTGAGGTCGTAGACTGACGTGTTGTATATGAACGGCACATAACGCTCACGAGAGAGTGTTGGTGTACATAGGTGGCTTTCTGGTGTTAGTTCCAACGGATGATACTACTACCACAGCTGTTCTTTGCATGCTGGAAGGTTGTGGATTGCTGGAGACAAATACTGGAAGGGGGTTTCGAACTGGTGTGTGTGTGTGTGTGTGTGTGTGTGTGTGTCACAGATTAAAAGCCTTCTTGAATGACCGGGAACAGCAGGTAACGCAATGAAGTGGCCTGACCTCAGCCTCGGGTCAGTACAAGAGCAGTTTCAGTGCCGAAGACCAAAGAGAAACAACACCTTGGAAAAATAGAAAAAAAAAAGATACTTCGAAGTCTTTATACTAATCATCCTCACAGCCCATGCTAGTATCCATCATCAGAGAACAAACCACAGCATTGCTTCCGCTGTACAAGTTGTGGCCGTTGTAGCGGCGGAGCCCACGATGTGCAGAGGACAGATCTTGCCTTCCTGGAGGAGGAGGAACAGACCAATAGTGGCAACAGCCTTTCGCGGTGACGGTGAGGAAAGGCAAGACGAGGCAAGTCGTCTCGTCCGGCAACTTTTTACCCTGTGGCAACCGGAGGAACCTAGAATTTACGGGAAAATGACACCCATTCCCCCTTGGCATGTCTCAATTGTCATTCAGTGAGGAGAGAGAGAGTGTCTGACATGTACAATGGGGCTTTACTACCATCATTTCGTCCGACCTTTATAACCCATACCAACCCACTACTCCTCGACCATACTACTACCAACTGCCACCCTGGATTACCACAACCACCATATGGCGACTCTAACGTAGTAATGGTAGGTTTGCTGATAACTTACGTGGGGTTATCACATGATCACATTACTGTCATACGCCATCAGTGACCCTCTCAGAAGAGAGAGGAGGAACATTCAGACGTCGCCAAATAGACACTCAAAACAACACGTTGTTAGATATGCATAAAATACACAAGTTGTTAGACATATAACGTAAGCCCGTCTTGAGACATACAACGTAAGCATCCATTCAAACGTACAGCATATACATATAAGATATATACACTTCCTAAGATATAAATATAACACATTCTTTAGGCATACAATAAGCACACGTCTTCTGATAAACGATATTCACATGCCATCCGACATGCAACATAAGCCCATTTTAAGACCTACAACATAAGCCTATCTTAAGATATACAACATATGTCCGTTTAAGACACGCAGCATAAGCCCATCTTAAGACATACGACCCAAACACAAACATACAATAGAGGCACGTCTTCAGACATATACACACGTCTTCAGGGATACAGCATGCATACGTCTTCAGACATAAGATATATGTATCGTCAGTTATTCAACTTACAAGCACCAGCCTTCCGTCACACCATGTCATCCACTCTATAATAAGGCGTGTGTTAACAAAGCATAGAGTCGTCATTTATCACAGACAAGTCATCTGTAATACAAACAGCATCACACACACACACACACACACACACACACACACACACACACGAGAGAAAAAAAGGATGGGTGGTTGGATCGTATACATTCCTGGACTGTCAGAATGCCCACATAAGATTAATGACGAAGGAAGACAAGCAGGCCAGCGTCAGGGGAGGGTTGCATAAAAGGAACGACAGTTACCTAAATGGGAGGGAGCCAAGAACGCACGTTGGAGGAATGTTTTGTTTCATGCTGAGAAAGGGTGACATGTGGGGGTTCCTCAGGGCTGACTATTAGGGCCATTATTACTTCTTGATCGATGTAAATGATTTACCTGACGAGGCAGAAACAAAACCTTGAGATATTTGTTGATGATGCCGGAGGTGTGAAAGAATCGTGAAGTGATATGGATTGAGCGAAACTGCAAAGATACCTAGACAAATTGCTAAGATATTCAAGCAGATGTCTAACATCATATGAATATAGAAAATGCAAAATCATGATGAGAAGAGAGATTAGATAGACCAGACAGCGAGTGCAAGACTTTTGGAAACGAATTACTGGATCCCCACTATGAGAGGGACTTAACATTGAACACCGCTGGTAACAGTATTCAACACCACTTTTAACAGTATTCAACACCACTGTAACAGTATTCAACACCACTTGTAATAGTACTCATCACCGCGAGTAACAGTATTCATCACCACTAGTAACAGTATTCAACACCACTGTAACAGTATTCAACACCACTTGTAATAGTACTCATCACCGCGAGTAACAGTATTCATCACCACTAGTAACAGTATTCAACACCACTGGTAACAGTATTCAACACCACTGGTAACAGTATTCAACACCACTAGTGATAATATTCAACACTACTGGTAACAGTATTCACCACCACTAGTAACAGTATTCACCACCACTTGTAACAATATTCACCACCACTTGAAACAGTATTCACCACCACTTGAAACAGTATTCAGCACCACTAATAACAGTATTCAACACCACTTGTGATAGTATTTAACACTACTTATAATAGTATTCAACACCACTAGTAACTTGCCACCAGAGCATCGTGTGGTAAGGGAAAGGATCGTGAAGGGAAGGCAGACTTTAGTTGAGTCAACGTCATAATTTTCCTTTTGGGTCCATTCCTTCGCAGTCCACGAACGATGAGATGGTTTAAGACGACGAAACAAAAACGAGAATGACAGAATATCGGTTTGCCCACTGTGGATTAGAGAAGGTACGGGCTGGCATGTTAACCATACATGAATTCCTAGGAGTTCATGGCGACGGACACAGAGGAACAGAAGAAAGAAAATTGGTGATGGAAATTGTGCAGATGTGAGGGAGGCGTCTTCATCAGCAACGAAACTGTGGCACGAGCTAAGCACTGGAATATTCAGCAGCATGTATGATATAAACACAAGGATCCACGAGTGTCAAGCTCCCTCCTTACACATCCTTAAGCGCCCGTAGGTAGTCACACACACACACACACACACACACAAACACACACACACACACACACACACACACACGGAATAGACTGAGGTGCGAGAGTGTCATTGTAGATAGCGTAATGAGGTTTGACAAGTCGTGAGACAGTGGAGAAAATTGAAGGGATGGAGTCCAGCCTGGGAAACTCTCTCCACTTATAATACTAACTCTAACCCCACAAATGCTGTTACCCAGCACACAACACAAGTGTCTAACACAGTATATATATATATATATATATATATATATATATATATATATATATATATATATATATATATATATATATATTTTTATTTTTTTTTATTTATATTTATTTATTTATTTTGCTTTGTCGCTGTCTCCCGCGTTAGCGAGGTAGCGCAAGGAAACAGACGAAAGAATGGCCCAACCCACCCACATACACATGTATATACATACACGTCCACACACGCAAATATACATACCTAAACATCTCAATGTAAACATATATATATATATATATATATATATATATATATATATATATATATATATATATATATATATATATATATATTTTTTTTTTTTTTTTTTTTTTTTTTTTTTTATACTTTGTCGCTGTCTCCCGCGTTTGCGAGGTAGCGCAAGGAAACAGACGAAAGAAATGGCCCCCCCCCCCATACACATGTACATACACACGTCCACACACGCAAATATACATACCTACACAGCTTTCCATGGTTTACCCCAGACGCTTCACATGCCTTGATTCAATCCACTGACAGCACGTCAACCCCTGTATACCACATCGCTCCAATTCACTCTATTCCTTGCCCTCCTTTCACCCTCCTGCATGTTCAGGCCCCGATCACACAAAATCTTTTTCACTCCATCTTTCCACCTCCAATTTGGTCTCCCTCTTCTCCTCGTTCCCTCCACCTCCGACACATATATCCTCTTGGTCAATCTTTCCTCACTCATTCTCTCCATGTGCCCAAACCATTTCAAAACACCCTCTTCTGCTCTCTCAACCACGCTCTTTTTATTTCCACACATCTCTCTTACCCTTACGTTACTTACTCGATCAAACCACCTCACACCACACATTTTCCTCAAACATCTCATTTCCAGCACATCCATCCTCCTGCGCACATCTCTATCCATAGCCCACGCCTCGCAACCATACAACATTGTTGGAACCACTATTCCTTCAAACATACCCATTTTTGCTTTCCGAGATAATGTTCTCGACTTCCACACATTTTTCAAGGCTCCCAAAATTTTCGCCCCCTCCCCCACCCTATGATCCACTTCCGCTTCCATGGTTCCATCCGCTGACAGATCCACTCCCAGATATCTAAAACACTTCACTTCCTCCAGTTTTTCTCCATTCAAACTCACCTCCCAATTGACTTGACCCTCACCCCTACTGTACCTAATAACCTTGCTCTTATTCACATTTACTCTTAACTTTCTTCTTCCACACACTTTACCAAACTCAGTCACCAGCTTCTGCAGTTTCTCACATGAATCAGCCACCAGCGCTGTATCATCAGCGAACAACAACTGACTCACTTCCCAAGCTCTCTCATCCCCAACAGACTTCATACTTGCCCCTCTTTCCACACATACATACATACATACATACATACATACACATGTACATAATTCATATTATCTACCCTTATTCATTCCCATCGCCACCCCGCCACACATGGAATAACAACCCCCTCCCCCTCATGTGTGTGAGGTAGCGCTAGGAAAAGGCAACAAAGGCCACATTCGTTCACACTCAGTCTCTAGCTGTCATGTAATAATGCACCGAAACCACAACTCCCTTTCCACATCTAGGCCCCACAGAACTTTCCATGGTTTACCCCAAACGCATCACATGCCCTGGTTCAATTCATTGACAGCACGTCTACCCCGGTATACCCCATCGTTCCAATTCACTTTATTCCATGCACGCCTTTCACCCTCCTGCATGTTCAGGCCCCGATCACTCAAAATCTTTTTCACTCCACCTTTCCACCTTCAATTTGGTCTCCCACTTCTCCCACTTTCATTTTTCTATATAGTTATTTGTATGTAAGTATGTATTAGCTTCTGTCTAAATGTAATCACTAGATTCCACGTTATTGGGATAGTGAAGGCCCTACATTCGTAGGGCCTTCACTATCATGCAACTCTATCTTCATTTCTGCATACTCTCTGCATCAACAAAAGTATCATTTAGCTCATTCCATTCATCCAAGACTCTAATACTTTGGATTACTTGTTTTTATGATTGGATTGCTCTGAATTGCTCAGTGTCATTATCATCAGTCTGGTTTACAAACTTGAAAGGTATATTCTAACCTCCACATTTTTTTTTTCCGTCTTATTTACATGGTGAGCAGATTAATGTATCCTCTGGCTTCCGCAGCTGTCATATCTCAGGTACCACCTTAGTCATCCTATCCCATGTACAAATTGAAGTAAGAAATCTTGTTTGATGGCAAGTCATTATCACTGACCCAAAATAACTACGGCAATAGGACATACCTTTGCAACGCACTACAGGTTACCCCCCAACCCGATTAGAAAAGGCTCCCTTGACATGTCCCTTTCGTGCCATATCATCTGACTGATTTTTAAAGTACCGAAGAAGGCTCACCATCCCTATGCCCCGCTCACCCTCCCTATGCCCCGCCTCACATCTGACACCACTTATCCTGTCAATAGCAATGGTTATTACTGTGCCTTCCTGATAATCCATTGTTCTTTTACCACATGTACGAGTCGATGTCACATGCCTTCTGGCGGTCCAGTACAATCAACCCGTCTACGGGCATGTAATCCCTTCTGCCTATATCAGAGCTTACTAAACGACATTATGCATGACCTCCTTTCACTAAACCCACACTGCCTCTCACTTTAGTAGTTTCCTCCTTCGCAAGTTATCATCCATCTACTTTCTGACTATCTCTTCCAGTGTTCTAGATACCACGCTCTTTGGTGCATTCAGTTCATTGCGATTTTCCAACCTTCCTTCTTTAAGGAGAGAGGCGAATTTGCCCTTGTAACTCGCTGCGCACCACACCTTCTTTGCATGACTCTGAACAGCGTTTTCAAGTGGTGTCTGTCAGGCGTTTGGACACACTTTGAGTGCATGTACATAAAGATAATTCTTGATGCTAATTCGCCTTGTATTCACCATCAATAACCTGCTGATTACTCCTCCTCCAAGAATTTAAAAGAGCCTTCTAACTCCTCCTCTTCATCTTGCCCCTTATCATTAGTAAACGCAGACAACTATACAGAACTTTAAAACGCTCGTATAATAGTAGAGATGGTTGGAGGGATGGAATCAACGGGTGTATCAACTTCCTACCTTTACAGAAGGTTATAGGTAATCACAAAATAGTAATTACATACGATCGGTTGCCTGACAGACGTAGCGCTACAGTTACAGACTACACTAAGGTATACAACATACAGTTATGTGGAACACGTGCAGGTAATAAGCGCAGATGACACACTTATTCAGAACACACAGGCGCACACAGTTACCCAGCACACACGCACGTATACTTATTCACAGTTAACTTACACAGGTATGCAACATGCGAGCATGCACTTATGCCAGACTTGCACAGTTCTCTAATATACACTGTCGAAAATTTTTCGACCAGGGAGTGAACACTGCTGGGAATCATGTTTTACGTTACGGTAAATATCTTTCGAGTTTTATGGTATTGTATTTCTTCGAGCTCTGTGATATTCTTATATGTCTAAACGCGTGATTGTTATTGCTTATGAAGTAATTGTAATACATCTAAGTTAATTGAATGTTTTATGAATTCAGTGTACACTGTTTATGATGATAAATGCTGTACATATAATCGTAATAGTAATAATAACGATAATATTAATAATTTTAATGAAATTGATAATATGTATACATATATATATATATATATATATATATATATATATATATATATATATATATATATATATATATATATAGGGTTATGGAGCAGATGCACAGTTATCCGCAACATATACACACACTAATGCAACAGTTGCACATACACATTTAGTCACCATATTCAGGGTTACCCAACAATTATCATCCAACATACACATTCAGCTAAGTATGTATACACAGTCATCCAGCACAGACGCGTACAGTCATAGACCACGAAGTTATGCAACACAAACGTACAGTCATCCAGCACAAGCGTAACAGCCAACAAAGCCACTGGATGTCATGAGGGCTCCCTTCACAGACCCAACCACTGAAGGCTCCTCCTCACCTCCACTCCCCACTTGTCCCCTCGTCGGTAAAGGGGTATATAATGGACGGGCTATGTATCAAGCCCTCACACTCGTGTGATGCCGTCTATCCCTGTACTTATCCTCACTCACAACACCACACCTCGTCTACTCTCTCTCTCTCTCTCTCTCCTCCGCCACAGCTCTACCTTTCTCCTGCTTTTCCCTCACCTAATTGCTCTTTCCCTCTCATACCAAACCGACACGTTCTCTTACCACAGCTTCCCTTCCTCGTCTGTTTTCTCCTCCTCCTCCTCTCCTTTCTCTTACCACAGCGCCTTAACCCCTTCTTTCCATAGCTTTCTTCTCCTTTCCCTCAGTCGTCTTCACCTCTCCCTTCACAAGGGTCTTCTGATCTTCCTACATCAGATTTCCTGCCCCTTCTTCACCACAACTCCCTTATCATCCTCTCTCTCTCCTTCTCCTCTCTCTCTCTCTCTCTCTCTCTCTCTCTCTCTCTCTCTCTCTCTCTCTCTCTCTACAACAGCTCCCCTATCAGCCCCCTCCTCTCTTCCTGTCCAGCGTTTCACTCTGTACCATACCGGGGGTTGACATTAAGACCACAGCACCAGTAAACCCGACACCAGCCCGACCAACCCGACTGACTTATACACGTGTGGCTTAAGTTACGCTGACCACAACTCATTGTGTGACATGGATACCACCTGGTCGATCATGATGTCCCGGTGACCATAGTGCAACTGGAGCCCACGATGATGAAAAATGAGGCATTATTGATCGTTGCTCTATCCATTTCCCAATGCTCTTTGGAATGCTATTATTCTGCCTTGTGGTCTGTTTCTTTCATGTCACTCGTGGGTTGAAGGTTATGATAATATCTTCAGCATATACGTCTATGGGGATCCCTATTCCCGCTACATATTGATATCATGCCAGGAGAAACGTTTCTCGCTATACGTATGACTCATAGACTGATGGTTGGTTATTTCGTTGTTAATGGTCTATTGCCTGTTTGGGTCATTAAGACCATTCGCATGATTTTAGGGCCACCGAATCGGAAAATGACTTTGAACAACTAAAGGTGTTCGAGATAATGCTAAGGTCATATATGACGCTCTTCCTAGGTATTCCTTGGACGAATATCAGTTTACTGTAGACTTTGGTGATCGAGACCAGACGACATGTTAGGATCTATAAGATCTTGAAGGTTTATATGTGATGGTGGTGGAGTGTGGTGAAAAGAAATATGTGTCAAGTTTCTGCTGTATGGTAGTAAAAGGATCTGTGGAAAAATACGTTTTGAAAACTTGAAATGCTGAGATATGATACGCTAATATGAGACTGTTTTCAGATCTCTTGATGTGCAAGTAACACGTGAGACCTTTGGCAAAGTTGGTAGAGAGCAAGCGTGGTAGATACTAAGAGTTACTACATTTCACTGATACACGTAGATGACCCCAAGCTCTATCATATATCATTGGCTTCCTTCATATAACAGAGCGAAGCAAAAAGCCAGCGATGCGGGCAAAAGTGAACGCGACATTCCGCCGTTAGATTAGTAAGGATTACCATAATTAAGTCGAGCTCGTCTGCTGGACTGAGATCCCTCGCTGGAGAAAGATGTCATTCTTGAAACTAATGTTACGGAGCCACGTACGTACTGAACCCCACAAGTAACGAGTAAGTTGCTATCATCGTCGAGAACTTCGGCAGAGCCCAGAGATAGAGTCTAAGGTCATAGTCTCTGCATTATAACATTTGAATGAGTCGTCAACTGCAAGTCTGTAATCATAAAACAGTAACACTTGAATGGCTCATCACCTACAAGTCTGTAATCATAAAACACTGGTGAAATGACACCTGAAGTTTAGAACGCCTCGTTGTTACACATTATACATAAAAGAGGTTTTGTGGCGAGTGACACCTCTGTTATCAGGCCTTTAAGCACAGCACAGGAGTCTACGGAACGTGATGAATGTTGGTCTTGTGACGCGCCATGTCGGGCGGCTGTAGGAAATCTTCGAGGGGTCACACCACCAGGTCCTGCCTGCCTGCCTCTACCATTGGTTCTCCCCTTTCACGAAAGATGTAATCACGCGCTTGGCAGACTTTCAGTCCTTCGGTATGATGGTAATTAAGTAGCAAATCTTTAGTCCTTTGGTATAGTGGTGATTATCTGACCAATCTTTAATCCATCGTAATAATGGTGATTATCTGGCCAATCTTTAATCCTTCGGTATAATGGTGATTATCTGGCCAATCTTTAATCCTTTGGTATAATGGTGATTATCTGACCAATCTTTAATCCTTCGGTATAATGGTGATTATCTGGCCAATCTTTAATCCTTCGGTATAATGGTGATTATCTGACCAATCTTTAATCCTTCGGTATAATGGTGATTATTTGGCCAATCTTTAATCCTTCGGTATAATGGTGATTATCTGGCCAATCTTTAATCCTTCGGTATAATGGTGATTATCTGACCAATCTTTAATCCTTCGGTATAGTGGTGATTATCTGACCAATCTTTAATCCTTCGGTATAATGGTGATTATCTGACCAATCTTTAATCCTTCGGTATAGTGGTGATTATCTGACCAATCTTTAATCCTTCGGTATAATGGTGATTATCTGGCAAATCTTTAATCCCGCTGTATATTGGCGATTATCAAGGAAATCTTAAGTGACTCGGTATGATGGTGATTATCATCTGGCATCGTGTTTGTCTTATCCATGCTATTATCATGCGGGATACCAAATAGGGTAAATAAACTTGAGAAAATTACATCTACTTCTCACCGTTGGCCTCTCCTGGGTGCCTGTATCATCGACAAGGGTCTTTTAAGTCACGCTTTCATATTAAGGAATATAGACCAGAAGACCTTTCCTCATGTCTGGTAACATCTTCCAGACCTTAGCAACATCGGAGACTGTAAGCATCACATTCTGTGGTAATGGGGGAGTCACCCGCATCATATTATGGGAGATCCCCAATCATATGCCTCATGAGAGACTCTCATGTACACCAGCCGTCTCGCCCCTGGTGCGTCTCTGTAGTTATAGGGTCGTCAGAATCTCAGCATGGATTAGGATATCCTTATCTATCAGTAAAGGATACCAAGGAACTTAAGATTAGCTAGATAATCACGATCACATTGTCCAAGGCAATCGCATGTTTACCAAATGGCGTCTTAGCTTCGTCTCTTCGATGTATATCAACTGACTGTTATATTTCTCTCTTGTGTCTCCCTTGATGATGTGATTATTACACGAAAGTGCACTTGGGATCTTATCGTGTTCCATTCTTCTCGATGTCTTGAGAAGTCTGGGGTATCAAACTTGGTTAATATGTAAGGTTATGTATTTCCCATGTAATACCCGAATCTTCAGTATTATGTCATTACAACTAATGCATCAAGGTTTTTTTTTTCATTAATTTTTTAGCTGAAGGATCAGGGGGTCAGGGGTTAGGGAGGGTGAAGCCACTTTACCCTAAGGTCTTGCAGTGGAGGTCAGGGTTCACACCGCCGTGTTCCATGGGGTTAGCAACCTTCTTTTGAGGCATCGTGACGAGGAAGTGCGCGGCGCCGGCCGGCATGTCTGTGCTGGAATTAAGCCATTCTTCTTCCAGCAAAAGGGTGGACGGGTACTGACATCTACTCGACCCTTTGAACGCGACGATACGACCCTTGAGGGCTGAAGTCAATACAGCCCTTGAATACGCTTGGAACGACCTTTGACCTGAATTCTTGAGGGTTTTGATGGCATAACCCTTGACCTGACCCATAAGAGTGATGTCAGAGGTTATGCCATCATACCCAAGGGCCGTTACCACAGTGCTCGAGGGCAGAGCACTGTCGTTGTACTGTGGTTACGCGTTACAGGGAGGAACAGACACTAGTGGTTATGTTACAGGTGGGAGCAGAGACTAGTGGTTATGTTACAGGTGGGTACAGACACTAGTGGTTGTGTTGCAGGTGGGTACAGACACTAATGGTTATGTTACAGGTAGGAGCAGACAATAGTGGTTGTGTTACAGGTGGGCACAGACACTAGTGGTTGTGTTGCAGGTGGGAACAAACACTAATGGTTGTGTTAACAGGTGGGAACAGACACTAGTGGTTATGTTAACAGGTGGGAACAGACACTAGTGGTTGTGTTACAGGTGGGTACAGACACTAGTGGTTGTGTTGCAGGTGGGTACAGACACTAATGGTTATGTTACAGGTAGGAGCAGACAATAGTGGTTGTGTTACATTTGGGCACAGACACTAGTGGTTGTGTTGCAGGTGGGAACAAACACTAATGGTTGTGTTAACAGGTGGGAACAGACACTAGTGGTTATGTTAACAGGTGGGAACAGACACTAGTGGTTGTGTTACAGGTGGGTACAGACACTAGTGGTTGTGTTACAGGTGGGAACAGACACTAGTGGTTGTGTTACAGGTGGGTACAGACACTAGTGGTTGTGTTACAGGTGGGAACAGATACTAGTGGTTATGTTACAGGTGGGAACAGACACTAACTGGCAACTGGCCAGCCATCAGGCACCCCCACGGAGCATTGCGTAACAAGAGGGAGTCTCCCCGAGCTAGTTTTTTAACCTCGGAAATCCTTTTGACGGCTCATAACATCAGGGGATGAAATAATGCTGACAGCTTAGCTTATCCGACGAGTTTTCTCTCCCTTCCATCGGGGCGCTAAGGTTATTGGCCTCCTTCAACCCCTACTTCTTCTAAACCGTCTGGCTCCATAGGGGAGAAATTTCCGTTTTCTCTTGACCCGAAGAATTCCCCGACCTCTCAGACCCTCCTCCTCCTTCGCTCCTACCTACCCTACCCCCTCCCCCCTTTCCCCTCCTCCTCCTCCTCCCGCCACACCGACCCCCTCCCATACGTGGCCTTCTTGGAAAAGAATGAAAGTTAACCCCCTTACAGTGGTCACACGCTCCACCACCTCTCTCTCTCTCTCTCTCTCTCTCTCTCTCTCTCTCTCTCTCTCTCTCTCTCTCTCTCTCTCAAGGTGGCTAGAGGAGAGGAAGAAGAGGTGAGACAGAAGGGATAGTTTGAAATAGAAGAGTAAGTTGGTGGAGAGGCGTCTCTCTCTCTCTCTCTCTCTCTCTCTCTCTCTCTCTCTCTCTCTCTCTCTCTCTCTCTCTCTCTCACTAACTAACTAACTAACTAACCACTGGTTGACCTCCCCCTCACTAGGATCGCTAACTCACGTAACTATAATGGTAGTATTTTCCCCAAATACCCACACCCTCTGTAGCCCCTTCCACATTTTCCACAGCTCCCTGGCATTAATTCCCTATCCCCATAACCTATTACTTTCCTCCCAAGTTTTTCTCACCCAATTTGTCTTTTCTCTATTTTCCACATCCCGCTGGACTCTTCGAACCCATTACCAGCGGCTTAACCCATTACCGAGACGACTGTAGTCAATCCAGTTCTCCCACACTGATCGCCATCGCCTACACCCTTCTTACTCATCTCCGTTTCCCACACCTCAGCAGTCACTACGAATATCCATGCACATTTTTGTATTCTCTTTTCCCTCCCTCATCCGTTGGATATATAGCGTTATAAGTGTGTACAACGCAAGGGTATATAACGCCACAACGAGATGAGGAAAAGTACAGAACAGGATCCTTCCAGACGGAGTTTAACGCTAATGAAATTTATTATGATTCGAGTGGGACGAGTTTTTCGACCGTGTGCCGTTGTGAAGACTTTCATATGGAGTTCGGGAACCATGGCAAGTCTCCCTCCTAAATTCTCGCCTCCTACCTTAATCTTCGGCGGAGCACGTAAGAACTAACTGGCTAATATAAGGCAGAAGACGTAAGTCCTTATAGAGGAAGACTTTTTATTGTCAGATGACCGTTACTGTCAAAGCTCTCAAGGACCTTAGTCGAGATGGTCTTCGCGTTCTTGTGATCCTTGATCGACTTCGTATCGTGTGATGATGGATCCTCTTCTGTCTTACACTTGATTACTTTCATCCCTCTGTCCTGTTAGTTTCAAGTTGTCTATGGACAGGCTAGATGTCATCTACCGTTGCTGGATTCGATTTCCAGCCTTCGGGACACAACCAGGAGTTCGGAGCCTGGTAATTAACCCAGCCATTCGACTCTCCGGGGATCTATAAGTTTTCACCTTCGAGTGGGTTGAAGTCTCACTGGCTACGGTCGAGGATGAGCGAGCACGCACAAAACCTGCCCTGCTGATGTCATCCGTGGCATTATAAATCACAGGGGTCTATGATGACCACCGGTGGAACCTAACCCGGAGTTCCCGTGTGGTCTGCAATCCCCATAGCATCTACTATGACAGCTGCGGCTCAGGGGGGAGGAGGTAGTGACGGTTGGGGCCTCGACGTAGGTGGAACTGGACGCTGGCGATGGGCCTCTACGTAGGTGGATCTGGACGCTGGTGATGGGCCTCTACATAGGTGGATCTGGATGATGGTGGCTGGGCCTCTACGTAGGTGGATCTGGATGATGGTGGCTAGGCCTCTACGTAGGTGGATCTGGATGATGGTGGCTAGACCTCTACGTAGGTGGATGTGGACGCTGGCGATAGGCCTCTACGTAGGTGGATCTGGACGCTGGCGATGAGCCTCTACGTAGGTGGATCTGGATGATGGTGGCTGGGCCTCTACGTAGGTGGATCTGGATGATGGTGGCTAGGCCTCTACGTAGGTGGATCTGGATGATGGTGGCTAGGCCTCTACGTAGGTGGATGTGGACGCTGGCGATGGGCCTCTACGTAGGTGGATCTGGACGCTGGCGATGGGCCTCGACGAAGGTGGATCTGGACGCTGGCCATCCCGCTAGGTGGATCTCGATCGCGCCGAAACAGTAACAAAAAACACATACCTGGCGCGAGCGGTGGGTGAGTCATACGATGGTCTCTCTCTCTCTCTCTCTCTCTCTCTCTCTCTCTCTCTCTCTCTCTCTCTCTCTCTCTCTCTCTCACTATCTCACCTGGAGGGCGAACCTGTCATACTACCAGTGCTCCCTCTCACCTTCCCAGCCTCCCTCGCTAGTAGCTTCTCTACTTTCGCGCGCGGACGGACGGGGTCTCTCTCTCTCTCTCTCTCTCTCTCTCTCTCTCTCTCTCTCTCTCTCTCTCTCTCTCTCTCTCTCTCTCAGGCTTTACATCGGCTCCCGCAGCACCGCCGATTTTCGTCGTGTGTTTCCGGATTTTCGACACACACACACACACACACACACACACACACACACACACACACACACACACACACACACACACATTTTCCTTCTCAATCATCGTGATTCAACGTGAACAGCTAGCGACAGAAGGAGCGAGGAGGATTCCCCCCCTCGCCCAGTGCTCACGTCCTCACTTGGGTGGGAAAGAGGAACTCGCCGAGTTGGTTGGCCCACGCTAAGGTCACGTAGGGAGGTGGAGGAGGAGGAGGAGGTGGTGGTGGCTTAATGGGGATGGGGGGAGGGGGTGGGTGCGTATGTGTGCCGGTCCTCCGCGCCGACCTACCTCAACCCTCGCTGTAGTGGCTAACGGAGTCATGCCTGGCTGAACCTTGTGTCTCGGCGGTTTGTGTTTCGTAACTCGCTCGCCCCTACATGATGGGTCGTTGCCGGGCGTCCGCGTGCGAAAGTATTGCCATCTTAATCGTCTACCACCTGTAGGTTCCTTCCTCTCCACCCCCTTCCCTCCACGACTCGATTACCTGCGGCGTGTATTTCTCTCTCTTTCTCTCTCTTCTCTCTCTCTCTCTCTCTCTCTCTCTCTCTCTCTCTCTCTCTCTTCTCTTCATCGTGTAGGAGGACATGTGCATGACGCTCCTCCTCCTCCTCCTCCTCCTCCTATTGATACATAGTTCGATGGTGTCCATTGGTCCACGAAGTGCCTTGGGGGCTCATCTGCAGGAGGCGATGGATGTCCCCGAGATTGAGAACTCGAAGAGAGAGATTAATGAAGTTGGGTGGTGGAGGGGGGAAGGGGTGTTGTGGTCAGCAGGAAGGAGGGAGAGGGAATAGTATGGATAAGAGAGAGAGAGAGAGAGAGAGAGAGAGAGAGAGAGAGAGAGAGAGAGAGAGAGAGAGAGAGAGAGAGAGGCGAAATATTGGAAGGTTGAGGAGATCAAAAGACTTAGGACGGGATTGTACGAACAAAGAGAAAAAAAAAGCAACACTATTACCAGAAGGAGAAGAAAGGGAGTAAAATTACGAAACGAATCATGATACAAAAGAGACGGAAAGAGAGGAAAAGATAGCAATGGAGGCGATAAAAAAATAGAAAAGTACAAGAAGATGACCCCCAGGAAAATTGTGGGGTGAGGGAGAAGGAGAATGATGCATACCACAGGGAGGAAAGGTTGACTGAAGTGTGGTAGAAAACGGGAAGAAAAAGAAGAAGGTTTGAGAGTGAAGGAAGACTAGAAATATGGCAGAGAGGGAGGGGGGAAGTGGTGGAAGGGGATTGTCCCATGATACCACTCCTCCCCCCTTAAGACCCGTCTTTTCGGGTGTGAGTTGCGTAATACTAATAAATTTCTTGGGCCGCTCCTTTCACCTGTGTGGCACAACAACATATGACGTAGGGAGGGTTGTTCAGGGGAGGATAGAGAAGCAACCGGCAGCTCTGGGACTATGTCGAAGAGGAGGAGGAGGAGGAGGAGCAGTAGTGTAGAGGATGGGTAGCCACCGCTGGCTCATTTGGCTCGGGGTTGGGTGGGGGGGAGATGCGAACTTTGTCACAGAGAGAGATAGATAGATCGAGAGAGAGAGAGAGAGAGAGAGAGAGAGAGAGAGAGAGAGAGAGAGAGAGAGAGAGAGAGAGAGAGAGAGCTGATGAATGTGCAATAAAGCCGATTGAGAGAGTAGTGTCATACATATAGTAAGGAGACTGGACGATTGATGAGAAACAAGGGGGTGAGGGATGATTGGAAGGGGGCAGAATGTGAAAGCTGGTGTGAGTAAGGTGACACAGGGGAAAGTAATGTACATGTGAAAGCAATGCATCATAGGTGTAAGGAGGTTGACCGAGGAGAAAGCAGAGTAATGTAGGTTCTAATAGAGTAAGAGAGGTAGGGGA
Source organism: Panulirus ornatus (assembly GCF_036320965.1). NCBI lineage: Eukaryota > Metazoa > Arthropoda > Malacostraca > Decapoda > Palinuridae > Panulirus > Panulirus ornatus. The sequence goes on along the minus strand of NC_092227.1, from coordinate 79,953,386 downwards.
AATCATACGTAGTAGGAAGGGTAATAACACGAGGACAGAGGTAACAGCTGGGTCTGAAAGGTAACAGGAAAGTAGCGATGGTAACAGCAGGAAAGAGAGGTTGGGAGAGGAGGAGGAGGAGGAGATGATGTGGTGGCAGACATGGATGTATTATGGGTAACCTGAGGACTGCGTCAGGTGGTGCGTGGCGAGGCGGTGTCTGCAGGGTGGAAGGTGTGGCGAGGCGGTGTCTGCAGGGTGGGAGGTGTGGCAAGTTTGTGTCAGGAGGGTTGTGTCAGAAGGGTAGAAGGTGTGGCAAGGTTGTGTCTGCAGGGTGGGAGGTGTGGCAAGGTTGTGTCTGCAGGGTAGAAGGTGTGGCAAGCTTGTGTCTGCAGGGTGGGAGGTGTGGCAAGGTTGTGTTTGCAGGGTAGAAGGTGTGGCAAGGTTGTGTCTGCAGGGTGGGAGGTGTGGCAAGGTTGTGTCTGCAGGGTGGGAGGTGTGGCAAGGTTGTGTCTGCAGGGTGGGAGGTGTGGCAAGATTGTGTCAGGAGGGTGGGAGGTGTGGCAAAGTTGTGTCAGGGTTTTGCGAGACATGAGACGTCTGTGTGTCAGGAGGGTCAGAGATGTGGCTCTCTCTCTCTCTCTCTCTCTCTCTCTCTCTCTCTCTCTGAGTGGGTAATCAAGATGATAACGATTATCTAGAGTCACCCGCGTTGTCGGGCAGAGATTATTCCCAAAGATAAGCCAGTGGTGTTTTCCTCTCCATTCACTCGAGATAAGATTACATGTAGCACTTTTGGGGGTACAGGGGTCAACACTCAGTGAAAGATTTTGACCTGTTAACGCGTGAGGCGCGGGGCTTCTACCGAGTGACCAGACACGTTCCTCACCCTCTGTAACCTTGTCTGTCAGAGAATATCCTCCTGCTGTTATTATATCCGTAGGGAAGCTGTAGATGCTCTTTTGAACGTCGTGTTCAGTTCCTTCTCCATCCTTCATTTTCTCCTCCCTCCTCCAACCTCAATCCTTCTCCCCATTCTCTATCTTTCCTTTTCTCCCATTCCTTTTACCACACACGCACGCACACACACACACACACACACACACACACACACACACACACACACACACACACACACACATCATCTCTCCCCATTCCACAACCTCTCCTTTTCCCTCATTCCCTCCGTCCCGACTCCTTTCACCTTCTCCCCCAACCTCCTCCCCTCAGGGTATAGGAGACCAGTTTTGCCCCATCGGGAAGAGGGCAGCAGACCACTCTGAGGAGCAGGCAGGCCCGCTGCACCACCCTTCGCGTGCCGATGTGCCGTCGATAATGCTTAGTCTCAGATGACTCGACTCTCGCTTTCTAAGTATATTAGTATGAGGGTCCTTCCTTTCGGTAGTCCTCCACCTCCTCCTCCTCTTCCTCCTCCTCCTCCTACACGGTAATTGGTTAACAGTGGGGATATAGAGATGATCATCCAACGCGAAGACTTGGGATGTACACATTTCTTTTCCTCTCTGAGAGCACAACATGAGTTGTTTGATTATATATATATATATATATATATATATATATATATATATATATATATATATATATACATATGTAAGTATTCACGAAGGAGTTGTAGGGTTTAGTCGTGCGCCGCGGGATGAAGTGACTGGTCTACAACCCGCTCGGGATGACGTGGTTGTAGAGGGACTCTGTCGATAACATCAGCTGACCCTCGCCTCTGACGGCCATGACTGACGCTGCCCCTCCCTCCCCCCACAAGTGCCGCCGTATCTTGCTCACTTAAGTCCGTGGTTGGGTGGTAACGCCACACTTTACTGATGACTTATTTCTTTTTCTTTTTTTTTTCATACGTCCTCAGACTTTCGGTCGTTGCTGAAAACGCCGCTTTCCTCAGGGGTTGTACAAATTGTCATGAGCCATCCCCCCGATTTTTTCCTTTTGACATCTTCACATTTACCAAGAAGAGGGAAAGGGGAGCACGTGAGGGTGGGGGGGGGCGCGACGTGCGAGACGTGAGGAGGTGAAACGCGAAGGCATGACTAGGTTGGACGACACGACGTGACGAGGCGGCACAGGGGGAAACGTGACGGGATGGGTTTTGGAAAGAGAGGTAATACCGTCAGTCATCAGCTAATACCATCTTACGAGACGAAGCTGCAGACACGTTACACTGCCTCGGAGGCCGGACGGACGTGAGGGTGCCTTAGATCTGCGTATTGGTGCCGCCTTGCTGAAGAAAAAGGGAGCGCACGGCCACAGGCCACGGATGGGGCATGTTCATAAGGGAGCACGGGTGCGGTACGGAGGCGGGCACGCTAGTAAAGCACGGCTCACGGCTCTTAGTAGGGATTGAGGTAGTCTGTCCTTAATGAGCGGCAAATGATGCTGAGGGAGGTGACCCGAGACTAGCTGCACTATGGTGCCTCACTTTACGATAATGATAATGATAATGATAACAATACTAATGATAATTACTATCAACGGTTTATTGAATCTATTGCTGCCAAAAACTCAGAATATGTATTAGAAATACGTAAGACACTAAACAAGGGTGAGGGGTGGTGGGGCTTTAAGCAGAAGGGGTGTTCGATAGACAGTCTTTACGTAAGACAAAGATGGAGGTTTGAATACTATATAGCTCGCTAAATATTACCTATATTCACAGTGGTTGGAAAAAGAGACTATTCTCGTAACGGTGATTTCCGTGCCATACTGTAGATCCAGGACGAGGGATCTCAATTCCCAAGAGATGGCGATGGAGAGGTGGTGCAGCAGCATATTAATTTCATCTCGTATTGTCAGTCGAGGCTCATGTGATGGTTGGGCTTAAGCCAAGAGCCGCTTTCGAGAGACTGTACACATAGGACCGAAGATAATCTTGCTAGTTCCTTTCCTAGTGGTTCCTATTGTGATGTAAATAAGGAAGATCAGGTTGGGGGAAGGTACAAGAGAGAGAGAGTAGCATCAGGGAAAAGTTGTCTGCTTGTTCTGTGTTCATTTGCAGGGAGTAACAGTATCTCGAGTCGACGAAGACTGTCGTGGTGATCGTCAGAAATTCAATATTGGCTCTAGCGTGTTACTCCAGTTCTAGTCCGTCGTCCAGAACGACAGCAAGGAGCTTGGTGGACTGAGCAAGTTGGAAGGGCGTTGGCAGCGAGGTTGATGACAGAGTGACTACGATTTTGGGTTGGCTGGTGGTAACGCTGTTGGCGGAGGTAGGGTTCTTCAGGCTGTTCTGAATTTTGATCGTTGGTCGAGAGAGAGAGAGTTGTTATCATTGCTCGTTCTGTTGGTCGTTTCGTCGCTGTTCTTCCATCAAATGATTCATTTATGAGGTTAAGGAGGCACATGGGTCCCATATCTTAGGTCCTATGGCATGTCACAGGCGAGGGACGGGATGTTAGACATGGCCTCCCTCCGTAACGTACAGCCAGACGATACTCAATCAGAAAGTCTGAGAGCCTTGAAATAAGACCTTTATGCAATCCGCTGTTGATGAGTTTGTTGACGACTGCGCTACGGATGAGGCTATACGGTGAATTCAGCGAAGGTAAGAGCTATGGCCGTGGTAGATAGATAAAGACAACTTACGAGGCAGTGGAAAGTAGAGGGGAATCTACATTTTGCCAAAGAGTTTAAGTGTCTATGAAGCTTGTAATGTCCGTATCAGCCTCATAAAACAAAAGCCTCTTAAAGAGTTGGTTGAGGATTTAGAGAGATGGCATTGGGTCATAATTGGATTACTAAGGGATTTGTTCGCTTCGGTAGGGAAGCGTATGGAATCTTACAGGCAATTTAATGCTGAAGAGAAGTGTTGATGATAGAGAAAAGGGGTCTGGCTAAGTTGCGAAGAAATCTTATGATGGCGTTTCATTGGCAGGTCTATGGGTGTAGCAGAGCGCCTAGCCTTAGGTTGGGTGACAGTGTAAGCGACTTCAAGTTCTTACACTGATACGCGAGTACGATGTGGCAGGAGAGTAGATGATGGGAGGGAGGCGGTATGACTGTAGTGAAGCCTCTGACAGTTGGCGTGGCTATTGTTCAGATGATCTACATCATTAGTGGTTAGGTCATTGACGTAGGGGCAAGGAAGGGAATCTTCTCGTCCCGACTCTTTCGGTTTTATCATACCAGTGGCTGATGCAGGTCCGTTTCAAATGCTATGTAAGGTTTCTATGCAGCGAGGATTTCACGATCGACTCCATGACGGAGGTCCATTCATGTAAGACGGCTATTGTGCTAGAAGACCATATCTCGACTTCTCCATTACTCTTTTGATGCGGGTTGTAATCCAGATCACGTCGGCTACTTCTGGTCTTAACAGTTCTCTCGGGGGGGTAGACGTAATGACGGATTTGAATCATGATGGTGTTGCTCGCATACACCTCATCTCCATACTAACCCTACCTTGTCTTACGCTGACAGGCACAGTAAACCTCTCTCTCTCTCTCTCTCTCTCTCTCTCTCTCTCTCTCTCTCTCTCTCTCTCTCTCTGTGTCTGAAGTCATCTGAAGGAACGTTTCCTAATCAAACCACCCAAAAAATACTTTTACGGTGCCCCTGTAGCCTCGAGGAGACTGCATTCCAAGCGAGAATATAGAAATGACGAACTCCCTTGTAGCTAGGAAGTGGAGTTACCACTAGCTCTCTCTCTCTCTCTCTCTCTCTCTCTCTCTCTCTCTCTCTCTCTCTCTCTCTCTCTCTCTCTGCAGCTTCGTTGAAAAGAATAAAAACTGAAGCGACACAGGTTGGACAACACAAAGTGTCCCAGGTCTTATTACCAACAGTCTTAAATTTTTTTGTGTGTGTCCATTAAACCATCAGCCATCATTCTGTCTCTCTCTGAGGGACCAAGGCTATTGCCAATTCAGCAGTGAAAGACCACGGCTATTGCGCACCAACAGGATTAATTTGCTCCTGACTGTGGCCTTCACGGTGTCCGGAGACACGGGATATTGTCCTCACACATCGACGGACAGAAGAGTTTGAGAGAGCGTGCGTGAACCTGAGGGCTGGCTGTCAACAATGAAGCTCCGACGAGCTCACATTCAGCTTAATTGCTTACCTAATTCTATTAGCATCTGCTCAGGGAGGGAGGGAACATAGGCTGTCGAGTGTGCGTGAAGGAGAGAACTGAGGGAGTGTGGGAGGGAAAGAACAGAGGCTGAGGAGTGTGGGAGAGAGAGAACACAAGCCAAGTAGTGAGAGAGAGAGAGAGAGAGAGAGAGAGAGAGAGAGAGAGAGAGAGAGAGAGAGAGAGAGAGAGAGAGAGAGAGAGAGGCCAGGGAGTGTGGGAGGGAGTGACCACCATCTAAGCAAGGAGGGAGGGACCATGGGCAAGGCGGTGTGGGAGGGAACCACAGGCTAGACAGGTACCACGGGTTTAGGGAGTGTGGCATAGAAGGGTTACTGGATAGGCAGCGAGAGGAGGAGGACAGCGGGGGATTGAGTAATAGAGGAAGATCACTGGACAAGCAAAGCGATCATCGTGACGTCACGGACACCTGAGATGATCCAAGGTCTTCCAGTTCGGAAAATATGTTGCTGCACACACACACACACACACACACACACACACACACACAAACAAACACACACACACACACACACACACACACACACACACACACACACACACACACACACACACACACACATACATACACAGTCTCATACATATGTATATATGTTAAGTGTCATATGTAGATGCATAACGAGACCACAAAGGAGGGGGGGAGGGAGGAACCACTGGGTATGCAGACTACGGTCATGAGGCCATCAGTGAGGTAGGGAGACCATGGGGCCAGCAGTGAATGAGGGAGATTATAAGGCAAGCGTTGACGAAGGGTGATCATGGGGCAGGCGCTGACGGAGGGAGACCATGGAGGGGAGGCAGTGTGTGGGGTAAATTTCACGCCGGGTACCCAAGACCCGCACGATATTGAAGGCACGTGAAGGTTTTAATTAAGTTCCTTGGGTCGTGCTCGAGGGTGTGAGGCCGAGGCAGAGCTTCGAATGAGAGACCAGAGGGGTCACGGAATGAGGAAGAAATACGACGTGGGTGTATGGGGAAAGATTTACAACATAGGCAGGAGGGACCGTGAGGGTGTTCCTGCCACTGTACTGGACTGGAATGACAGGGCCAGAGGCTGGAACACAGGTCAGGAGAAGAGGACGAGGGAGGAGAGGAAGAGACGTAGGTGGAGAAGGAAGGAAGGAAGTGGGGGGGTTGGGGGCCTTAGAATATGTACATATGTGGACAGTAGAGAACGTAGCCATGCAGCACCGAGGATGGAGCTCTGCCTCGCTTATGCATGCCTGGAAATTTATTCCGGTAGTGCAGAGCCTTCTTGACAGGTTGGGAGAGGGGGTGGTCGGCCCCGCATGCATACGAGAGAGAAAGAATGAGAGAGAGAGAGAGAGAGAGAGAGAGAGAGAGAGAGAGAGAGAGAGAGAGAGAGAGAGAGAGAGAGAGAGAGAGAGAGATCGCACCTGGCGACAGGTCTCTGTCTGTTCACATGTCCACTTCTCCATTCATATCAAACCTTTTGATAAAGGTATGAAAAAAAGATATTGATAGCAAACAAATTACACCCGGACAGTGGTGTGATGTAGCTCCTCGTTGTTTCCCAGCAAGGTGAGAGAGGCGTGAAGCTCCCTGCCCACGTTAGAATAACCCTAGCATTGGTTTACACGAAGGTAACACACACACACACACACACTTAGTACGTTGGTCGAGGTTGGTTCTGTTCTTCAAAGGGTGCACGAGTAGGGCCATGCAACTTCGCTTGACAGAAAAAAAAAGGAATGATAAAAGCTTTTAAGCGTACGTTCACAGACTCTTTTTTTAAAACTTGTTGGATCACAGTAAGAATAATAAAAAAAAGATCTCACTAACGGGCGATAGTATAGACTCTTCACTACTCACGGTAATGGAGGCACGACGGCAAAATACCATCAGCTTGCGATGATGCGTGTCACCGCCATGCAAGGCAACGAGTTAATCACTTGGGGGGGGCCTACCTGTTAAGGCGCCATCGATAGGCGTTGCCTGCTCCTCCAGGCAGTTCCTGTCCCATGTGCTGAAGTCGTAAGGCATCTTGCAAGCGCCAACGGCGAACAGGTGGAGTCGGGTAAAACAAATATATATGGAGCGGCGGGTGGACAAGCGGGAGGAGCGTTGAGCGCAACACCAGACGGGATCTTTTAAGGTGCGAGATGAAGTTAGCAAAGACAGCGGGTGCTCCTGACGTTGCTACGTTAAGCTGCACGGTCACAGAACGTCCCTACGACTGGTCTGGTGTTACCGGGGCAGAAGAATCTGGCGAGGAGAGTTCCAGCTCACACCCTTGCCTTCTCCAGCAGCGGACTGAAGGCTCCAGCAATTGTCCAGGCTATTTAAACGTCCAGCTGACTGTCCGCGTCTTGTCTTCTCGGGAGTGACCGGTCTCTCTCTCGGCGGATGTCAGCCGTCAGCCTGTGCACTCGACCACGCTCGATATAGGAGTAACTGGCAGCTCCGGCTTACATGTGCTGGGCGAGGCGAGTTGGGGGTGGTGGTGGTGGTGGTCGGCTGTTTAGGGAGGGAGGGAGGTAGGGTGGGGTTAGAGAGGAGGGGAGGGCTGAGTTCGGGGCAGCAGTAGAAGATTAGTGGATTGGGAGGAGCCGATGGGGATAGGGTGTGGGGTAAGGAGGAGGTGGGGCTCAGATGTCGTGCAGAACCCCTGGTGAGGGAGAAGGGAAGGGAAGGAGGCCAATATGTATAGTGAGAGGGCTGGACATGGTGTCGGGGATTTGTCTCTCGAACGCATGAAGGAGCCTCGTGAGTTCAGGTAGCCGTAACCTAAGACCCGACGGCGTTAATGACACTGACAGGTCGATGGGCCTGAGACAGCTTACTGCACAGGCACTGTGTGAGGAGCAGCAGCAACACCAACAACGACAACTCCTCCTCGTTCTTGTTATGATAACTGAGATTCTCCTTTTTTTTTTATATAGCTTTCCTCCTTAGACAAGTCAACAGGTGGTCATTCTGTGTCACCTGGATTATCAGTCAACTCCTGGAACACGACGCCACGAGATCCCTCAGGGTTTATGGCTTGGTCTCTGCCCCGATTCCTACATAAAGGTTATACATTCGTGCTCATAGGGCATAACGTGCGTACTTAAGGGGTAAAACTTGTTTCGGCGCGGGGCAGGTGCTGCTACTGAGCCCTGTTATCTGGTCAACTTTTTACGGTCTCGCTCCCTCCACTGGAGTGAGTTAAACAACCTTTCCTTCGTATACAATTATCACTGATGTAATGATACTACACTTCGCAATGAGGCATGATATAAAATTGGTGAACCATTAACAAAAGATATATGTATATTTTTCTCTCTCTTTTTTTTTTTTTTTTTATTCATACATATTCGCTATTTCCCGCGTTAGCGAGGAAGCGTTAAGAACAGAGGACTAGAGCCTTAGAGGGAATATCTTCACCTGGTCCCCTTCTCTGTTCCTTTTTTCGGAAAATTAAAAGCAGGAGGAGAGGATTTCCAGCGACCCCCGCTCCCTCCCCTTTTAGTCGCCTTCAACGACACGCATGGAATACGTGGTGAAGTGAACCGTCCCTTTCATCAGCTACCACTTTCTTGATATAGCCACATTTCAGAAGAAATTTCATTGAGATATTATCTACTTGATGCCTTCCTTCATTTATTTTGATGGTGCTGGTAACTCTGATACGAGAGGACTCAACAAAAAGCCTTTCTATAAGTGACACACAAGGGTTAAAGATTTTGATCCCCTCCCCCCCCCAAGTTCATTGGATTTGAATAGTCTTCTGGAAGTTTAAACACTGCGTTTGAGTCTGAGCCTGTCCTCACACACAAAATTCCTTCTTTTGAACCCTTTCTTTCTAGAATTCTACGCTTTTGGCCAACCTACATCTTATTACCGTCATTACGTGGAGCAGAAGAGACACCTGATTTTCCATCAGATGGCTTGTGCTTCATTAAGCTATTCCATATGATGTTTTCGTACTACGAAAACCGTAATGTCTTATGCTAAGGTAGAACCAAGATATTTTGTTGTTAAATTTGTCTTCCTTCTCATTAACAGAGTAAGTCTTCCTTGCTCTTTGTATGAATTTATCAGTAACCATCACACGATCACTAAGTTTCCTTACAATATGATAAATACGATCAATTCTCCATCCAAGAATCAAGGGTCGCAAGTTCCAAAGGACCCTGAGAAACATATCAGTAAGAGTAGAATTTTTTTTTAAAGAACTCTGAGGGTTCGAGAAATGAGGAGGAGATGAGCACCAACGTGGGTAGGTTTCCTGTACACTTTGAACCTAAGACCACTGTCTGATCACGTTATCGAAGTGT